>NC_064923.1:143768525-144368525 GCF_023897955.1 Schistocerca gregaria
CACTCTTCGGCTACTGTTTTGTAAGGAGCATCCATATTTCGTAACAGTTCTGTGTGTGTGTGTGTGTGTGTGTGTGTGTGTGTGTGTGTGTGGTTCTTCGTGAAATCCGAAGAAAAATGTTCAAATGTGTGTAAAGTCTATGGGACCTAGCTGCTGAGGTCATCAGTCCAGAGTCTTACACACTATTAACCCAAGTTTAACTTTCGCTAAGGCCAACACACACACACACACACACACACACAGTAATACACACATACACATATGCCCGAGGGAGGACTCGAACTTCCGGCTGGAGCGGCCGCGCAGTCCACGACGATATGGCACCCCTGACCGCACGGCCATTCCGCGCGGCTGTGAAGAAAAGACGCAGACCCATGACTCGGGATACAAACACATCACGAAAGAAAAGAGGCCAAGGAATTGCCTTTAAAGGACTATTGTGACACCTGTTGTGCAATATGTGGGAATACATTCGCCCAATTTACATGCGTCTCCAAAACCGGATTTCGTATGCCGATGTCCCAGGTAAACACGTCAAAATCGATTCTGGAAATCTGCTTTTATAAAGCGGTTTTCCAGTTCCACAATCGATTTTCTTCCCCATGTAATCAGCTCGGAAAGTCTAGTTATTTTTGCGTCTTCGCGTATCTACTGAACGGCAGCTGTCAGTCCGTAGCCGGCAGCTAGCAGGCAGTATTGCAGTAGTGTTACTGTCAGTTGGTAGCCGGCAACAGGCAGGCGGCTTGGCAAAGGTTTAGCCACAGGTGATAACTTCAACTACTACATGGAGACTATATCGTGGCAGTCAGCCTTGAGAATGTAAGCAAATTAGGAAAAAAACAAACAGACTCGTATTTCTATATAAGAAGACAAAGAATTTGACAGAACGTAAGACATTTTTTCTCAAAGGAAACAATTCTGGCAGAGGAAGTTTACCTTTTACAAGGTGCCACGTGACAAGTCCACATTTGTTTACGCTCGCAGCCCGTTGCCACAATATAGTGACAGAGTAATAGCAAGCAATTGTAATTGAAGTATAGGCAGGACCATATTATTAACTGAGAGGACGGAATATCGCTTTAGAGGCAATTTTAATTTTCGTAACAAAAATATCAATGCCAACAGAATTCAATATATAATTATTTTGTAAATGATAGAAGACAAAAACAAAATTCCTACAGAGGTATAGTTCAGGTACGTTCACTGAGCATCTACAAACAAAAATACTTTCTTCTTTACTATAGAGAGTCTGTAGGAATAATGGTTCAAATGGCTCTGAGCACTATGGGACTTAACTTTTGAGGTCATCAGTCCCCTAGAACTTAGAACTACTTAAACCTAACTAACCTAAGGACATCACACACATCCATGCCCGAGGCAGGATTCGAACCAGCGACCGTAGCGCTCGCGCTGTTCCAGACTGTAGCGCATAGAACCGCTCGGTCACGTAGGCCGGCGTGTAGGAATAATAATGGAATCCTAATGTGATGGTTGAGAGTGCTTCTGCTGACACAACTTTGGAAAGTTAGGTTCAGTACTTGACAACTGGAGACAGACGTCTAGTTCCGCATCTAGACAGTTTTGTGGGCAACATAGATCGAGAATCCAGAATCACACATGTGTGTTGTGACAAACAGAAGAAGTACACATTTTGCCTTTTCAACTAGGGGGTAGTGTTTCTTGTCATGCAAACGGATGCAAAAGTGTGACTAACCGTCAATGTCAAAACTTGATGTCAAGGTAGGGCCTGTGAATAACTCATATTCATTTGATGATAGAATGTTCGGCTTTTTCGATACAGTGAATGGGTTGACCACCTATTCGTATGTCTGCAGCTTCTCATCTTTAGCTGTTGATGAACAATGGTCCAACAATGACATCAAGCTTCGGAGATGTTCCAGGATTTGTTGAAACAAATTATACCCATGCGCCAAGTTTAATATTTCAAAAATTCCTTGAGAAGAGGAAAACACTCGACCTTCCTCTCCTGGACACTCTGTACCCGAAAATGGATTTTCCTCTTGAATGCTCGGAATTTGTCGATAGCAGTGACGTTTGTTTCACATTGCCCTTGGAGTTAAATATTCATTCGTTCATTTTGGAGAAAATATCTGACAAATAGGCAAATATAAACTGCCAATTTTCGTCATTAATAAGGTCTGCTAATTTGCTGTTATGCTCCAAAAGGAAAGCTAAGACTTCCAATCTTAATTCGCACAAGCGAGAGAGTGCATTCCCACGTGACACCTCACTTCCCGTGTTTTGAAGGTGATGGAGAAATTGCACCCTTCTTCAATGATCCTAACTTCAGCCACCGACCTATGTTAGAAGTAATAAACTGGTCAAAAATCGACTTATAAAATAGGTAGTGCACTGACAAGGCGAGTTTAACATTTAATGACGCCTGGGGCCGTATACGTGCCAGCGAGCGCTGTGATTGGTCGACAAAGCTCGCTCCGAGCATGAGTAAAAGGTTTCAGCGCATCTACCGCCGTGAGCCGGCGCACAAACGAACCCCGTATTGTTGCGAAACAGTCTAACAGAGAAGCCTCATTCTCCGGCAATGAACTGTTTTTGGGTACTCACTTAGGAACCGCAAAGGCTGCTTGGGAATACGACCTGAAGTAAAAGTACACATGTTTAGTGATATATTTGATTTTCACATTTCTATTCAATAACTTTACTCATTATTTTACACGATTTGGTGAAAGGTGGCCGCGGTCCCACTAGAAAAAGCCGGCGGTCCCCTAATGGGTCCGCGGACCACACTTTGTGAACCCCTGACCTGTGTCTACATCTACATCGATTCCCAGCAATCTACGTTACTGCGCCTGGTGGAGGGTACCCTGAGCCCACTACTTAGTCATATCCTTTCCTCTTCCAGTCGCAAATAGAACGAGGGAAAAACCGATGTCTGTATGCCCTGGTATAAGCCCAAATTTCTCGCATCTTACCTACGTGGTCCTTATGCGTAGTGTATGTTGCAGGCAACAGAATCGTTCTGTAGTCAGGCTCAAACGCCGGTTCTCTAAACTTTCTCACTAGTGAAAATAACGTCGCCTTCCCTCCAGAGAGTCTCATTTGAGTTGCCGAAGCATCTCCGTAATACTTAGTTGTTGTACGAAGCTCCTAGTTCTAGCAAAAAAAAAAAAAAAAAAAAAAAAAAGTTCAAATGGCTCTGAGCATTATGCGGCTTAACTTCTGAGGTCATCAGTCTCCTAGAACTTAGAACTACTTAAACCTAACAAACCTAAGGACATCACACAAATACATGCCCGAGGCAGGATTCGAACCTGCGACCGTAGCGGTCGCGCGGTTCCAGACTGAAGGACCTACAACCGCTTCGTCACCACGACCGGCACAAATCTAGCAGTCCGCCTCTGAATTGCTTCGATGCTTTAATTCAATCGGACATGGTAGGAGTCCGAAACACTCCAACAGTACTCAAGAATAGGTCGCACCAGGGTCCTATATGCGGTCTCCATTACAGATGAAACACACTTCCCTAGAATACTTCCAAGAAACCCCAGTTGACCGATGGTAATTAACTCAGAAACGGCACAGCGTATTAAACTTTCCCTCGGGACTCGCTTGCAAAAGTGACCTCAATAACTATAGGAAGATTCACTTAGTGTTGCAACAAAATAGTAACAATCATGACAATAAGCTGTTTAGTTCATGGAACTGTAGCTTTAAAGCCGGCAGCGGTGGTCTCGCGGTTCTAGGCGCGCAGTACGGAACCGTGCGACTGCTACGGTCGCAGGTTAGAATCCTGCCTCGGGCATGGATGTGTGTGATGTCCTTAGGTTAGTTAGGTTTAAGTAGTTCTAAGTTCTAGGGGACTAATGACCACAGCAGTTGAGTCCCATAGTGCTCAAAGCCATTTTTTTATTAAACTCTTTCCCTAACAATTATTTCTCAGCACAATCTACGCACCAACACCACTGCAAGCATGTAAGACTTTTTGTGACCACCTCGTACTGAAACAGAGCGCATTATTTTACCGAAAGACTTGTGGTTACTAGCTGCTGTTATTAAAAGAATACCGATTCCACGCGCGACAACTTGCATGTGTGAAACTAGACATCCTACTATGGTAGCATACCAATAAACAGTGGACATGGAACGTGACTGATGGTGTGATATCGCGCACATCAAACAAAATACGAAAAACGATTTCTGGATATAAGCAAAACTAAACACGCAAGTACCTCATAACTTATTGAGTTAGAAAAACGTAGGAAACGGATGTGTTTCAACTGTTTGAATGTTAGCTATTAAGAGGTCGTGATGAAAAGTAATGCCTCTGAATTTCTTATGTGAAAGCTTTTTAAATAAAAGAAACGTGATTAACATTCTACGCCTTTATTCTTCATTTCTACATATTTATTTCTCAACATAGTCATGCTGGTGACGAACACATTCCTCTCAAAGCGAGACCAGCTCGTTAATACAGTCACTGCAGAATGTTTCAGGTGGTTCAAATGGCTCTGTACACTATGAGACTGAGGTCATCAGTCCCATAGAACCTAAGGAGATCACACACATCCATGTCCGAGGCACGATTCAAACCTGCGGCCGTAGCGGAGGCGCGGTTCCAGACCGAAGCGCCTAGAACCACTCGGCCACAGCGGCCGGCCGCATAATGTTTGGCGAACTCACCTCTCGGTGTACCGCTTCATCACTAAAAAAGTGAACATCTTCGAGGGAAGGTGTTCTTTAAGTTCTGGAAATAGTTGGAAATTGGATGGGGCCATATCTCCAGTAAGTAGAAAATGATCAATGACAGTGAACCCAAGTCGTCAGATCGTTGCAGACTCCGCAGCACTCGTGCCAGGTCTGCCGTTTTCATGCTGAATGAGAGGATGCTACATGTGTGGACGAAATCTTTGAATTCAAAACTCGATCACAGCATGCTGTTTCTCCCGCAAGAACATAGTTACGGTATAAATCGCCAAGTTGTACGCTAAAGTTAGCATCCCTCTAGCGGCAGAGGTCTCCAAGTTTGTAGGCACAAAAATGAAGATGTGGAATGCATTGTTTAATTTAAAGGGCTTTAAGGGCTTCCACATAAATAAGTAGGAGCCATTATTTTTCAACACGTTCAAAGACATGCTCTCGTTTCGCTCTCCTTTCAAAATTTATTACATTATTTAATCTTAAGATGGCATGATCCTGCTGCTCTTAATTCTCTTAACATTAGAATCGCACTGATACTTGAGGAGGATGAGTGCAAAGTATTTTCTTTTATTTTTCCTCAAATCAGCAGTATTACTGGTGTAGCCATAATAGTTTCCTCTTCACACCTTGACAGTTTAATCTGAAACCAGGAGTGAGTGGTTTGAATTCTTTGTAGAAGTCGAAAAACTCCCTTTGCTTATACTCCCAAGTATCAGTACCAACCTTCAGAACTACGCTTCTCGCGGATTTTTAATGTCGCAAAGAGATCTCCCTGCACCAGCTTTAGCTGACAGCGGGCCATCCCACCTCTTTCTAGTCGCCTATTACAACAGCAAGTAGCTCTAGCGGCTCTTCTGCCCATCCTCATTGGCCAGCGGAGCGGGCACCACATCACTCTCGTAAACAATTTACCCCCCGCTCTCAGCAAGGGAAGAGTTTGTGTCGAGGAGGCTTGTTCCACCCCTTGGTAAGTAAGCAAATGTATTCCTATTGGATACGAAATTAGATTAATCCGCGATGTGTTTGATAAGGATATCAGTAAACTTGAAAGCATCAGCGCTTCCTTGTTCCACTCTGAGTTCTTTGCATATATTCCTACTTATTGCGTGTGAGAATCATTCAGTATTTTGCATCCTTTGACTCTGAACGCGTGCTACGTCCGTTATTCAAGTTTCGTAGGCTTGGACCCACTGTATACATGCGCTAAGTAACGCCTTTCACTATTATTTCCATCATCTTTAGTGATTTTTCTACTTGTACTTTAGCTGGTGTGCTAAATGAAAGTTTCAGAGTGAGGGTTTTCCGGAGACACAATCTTCTCAACTTGTTCACTTCTTGCCGGCCTCTGTGGCCGAGCGGTTCTAGGCGCTTCAGTCTGGAAACGCGCGACCGCTACGGTCGCAGGTTCGAATGCTGCCTCTGGCACGGATGTGTGTGATGTCCTTAGATTAGTTATGTTTAAGTAGTCCTAAGTTCTAGGCCTCAGATGTTAAGTCCCATAGTGCTCAGAGCCCTCTCAACCTTTTTTCCTCTTCTTGAGACCACTTGGCGAAAAGCTAATCCGTAGTTGAGTTTGATGATAAATATCTGTGTAGAGTAGTAATAATTTTGCTTACCGGTGACCCGAGAATCGTCTGAAGAACTGTCCCTAAAGTTACCTAAAATTACGGACAGGTGACCACTTTGTTCGTTTAATCGTCCTGTAGTGAGTTCTGCGATCAATGTGTCTGTATGCTTACTATTCCGTGTTATTTGCAGTTACTACCGTAAGTTTCTTTCCGCAACGGCAAGCTCCCGCACGTACTATCTTTTTCCCGTATAATCATTGTACCGTATTCATTATGGATGAGATACAACTCCTGAGGAGATATCCAGGTGGATCAGATTATGTTGTTAGATGATATAATGAATTACAATAATTGGCTTTTCTTGTCATTTGCACTTATATGTAACACACTTTGTTAAAAAAAGTTTGATGTTTGATGATACCAGCCCCAGTGAGAGAGCGTGTGAGAATCTGCAAAGATCTTTTAAGAATGTGATAATACTTGTAAAAAAAAATAATGAGCATTGAATAATGTCGTCGTATGATCGCTGGGATCTTGCTTTACCATTACGTATTGTGTGATGAATTAGATTCATGACAGGGCTTAATTTCTTCTCCGATGCGACACGACCATTGCACATGCGACAGACATTTATAGATGACTTATTTGTCATTCTCATTCACCTAAAATTAACGTGTATCATTCCTTGGTACTTAAAATCCGCATGATATGATGAAACAGACTGCGTTATTAGGAGCGTTATCTTTAGATGTATAACTGTAGTTGTCTGAGACAGGTATTCTATTATTTCCATAAAATTTCATGTCCCATTTTGATTGAAAAGTTCTAACCCGTTCTAGAAACCCCATAATGCTACTTCTCAGTACCAAGCACTTCTCTTATCCATCTCCTACTAACGATTTCTCACTTTCAATATAGAAATGTTAACTTTTTACAGACTGATATTTAATTAGGATCCACACTTTGTTCAGGATACTGGCTGAGTTCTGGTGTTGTTCGAGGGTAGTGGTATCACAAACTTCGGAATCCACATACTCGTAAAAAAAATTGTACTCAGTTTATCAAGAAAACAATGAAGTTTAACCTAATTCAGAGATATTTATTGTCCTTCTTGATCTCACTGATTAATTTATCTGTGTAATGATAGATATGCATACACAGTCAAAGTTCGTTGTATTTAAGGCAATAGGGAAGACAGGTTAAGGTGTATAACACTTTTTTATCTCAGATTGACGAGTATCACTTTCTTTGTGCACAGGCTCAGCTGGAGCAGCAGGTGGACAGTTATGTAAGTCCAGGAGGGACTTTGGTTAGGTTCCATTCATGAAACGAGAGTACAACTGCTGTTACCCCCTGTGGCGGTCTCTCTCGTTCCTTTGTGTGAAGTGGCGGTGAACAGCTTAATGGGCAGCGGGCGGCGGCCGTCTCCCTGAAGTCGGAGTTTACTGCAATAATCGTCTCTGTGCCTCAGTGGACACTCTACACTCTACAGACTCTCTGGGGTCCTGTAGGCCTCAGTTGAACTCCCATCTCCTGCTGCATTGAACAGTTTTGCGATAATCAACAGTTAAGTCGCTTTAGGTTGACTTTACGTTAAGAGACTCACAGTTTGATCTGCTGACGACATACCAACGACGGTGGAGCAGATATGAGCACACCTCTCTGAGACTCCGTATTTGATGATCGTACATCTTACTGATAACAGTAGAAAAAACAGAATAAAACATTACATTTCCTTAAAATTATTGTCCGCGAAAATCTTGCTCCCTTGGTGACGTCACCCACAGATCCCCGAGTGGCTCACGCTCGTAATTACGCTATCATTACTACGATACCAAAAAACGACGTCTTCTTTGATTCAGCATTCAATAGTACTTACGCATAGGTGAGCAAAATTTGTGTACGAAAGAATCTTTCGCGTTCTTTGTCACTGCCAAATGACACAGCTCAATGAAACTTTGACGCACGTAGAAAGAACTGCTGAAGTGTAACACAGAAAGCAACTAAATCAAACATGCATTGAGACGAACAGAAATGATAATTCATTTTAAAGAAAATAATTCCCACAGTTCATGAAGCTCCTCTGGCCATTAGAAATGGCGGGGCAGTACGTCCAGCGTTGTTGAACGTGATCGTTTCTTTAGTCCAGGCGTCATGGTATCAGTATGTAAATGTTGAGTTCCAAATCCTTGAAAGGGCTCAATCATCGGCCAACGTTATTTTGATGCTGTATTCCTTCCTCATGTGCGTTTTTTCAGTGATGCACCCGAAACTGACTTCATTTTATGGACAGGAATGTGCGACTGCACCGAATAGCGTAGGTGTTCAAGCTCTTGTAAATTGAGAATAATCGGCGAATTGACTGGCTTGCTCGTTCACCTGAATGAAACCCATCAAGTTTGTGTGGGATGCACTGTTAAGGCGCATCACAGTATTCCACGTGCACCAGCGATCATCACCAGTTCTCAACCACGCTGGTGGAGAAATGGAAAGCCCGTACGCAACAACTCCTCACCGAACGTTGTGCCCAACATGAGAGTGTCGGTTAGACTGTCAGTGAGAGTGGACCGCGAGTTCCTGCTGCGAATAAGGCGAGTTCACCGTTCGTTTATTACATTTTTTTACGAGTTTCACATAGGAGCAACTTATTTTCTGTTATCTGTGTAATTTAGTTTTAGTTTTAGTTATGTCATGTTCCGTAGACCATTTTCCCGATAATTTGATCGATATGATGTGGAACAAATCATAAATAGTGCTGAAATTTTTAGTTCTACACATGCAACTACATTTAAAGGTAAACCTTTTTTACCGCATCTCAAACAGTAACTCGTTCATGAAGTAGAAGGAGTTGCCCAAAAACATTGTTTTATGCTAAATTTAAAACTTGATATGCTACCTGCCAAACACTTTATGTAGTTGGACAAATGATCAGAGATTTTTGTTGCTGAATAATGTACTCCTTTGTGAGCAACTGACAGCTTCAACGACGGATAGAGAAGGTCATTTTTCCCTCTAGTCTTGTGCGTGTGAACATCACTGTTCTTCACGAATTGAGAAGGATTATTTACAAAGATTTTCATTAGCGAATACATGTACTCAGATGGTGCAGTTAAAATACCTAACTCCTTGAAAAGGTGCCTACATAACGTCTTTGGGTGAACACCACTAATTGTTCTCACTGCTCTCTTTTATGCAATCAATACTTTATGTCTAAGTGGTGAGTTAACCCTGAAAACTATTCCATAAGACATTATTGAGTGGAAATATGCAAATTACGTTACGAGGCTGATCTGTTTATTATCAAGACTTGAAATTATACGAAGAGCTAAAGATGCTGAACTTAGTTGTTTGAGAAGCTCAGTAATATGCTTCTTCCAGTTCAAGATGTCACTAATGTGAACACCCAAAAATTTGGAGAAATCTACCCTGTTAACTGAGCCCTGTTCGTATACTACATCAATTGTCAGTATGACTGTATTCGGTGTACAGAACGGGATATAGTGAGTTTTTTCAAAATTAAGGGAGAATCCATTTGCTGAGAACCACTTAATAATTATTTGAAAGACATCCTTAACAATATCTTTAGCTGCTCTTTCTGGAATGGGATTTATTATAACACTCGTGTCATCTGCAAAAATTACTAGTTCTGCTTCCTGAACGTTAATTTGGAGGCCATTCACATGAATAAGGAACAGCAGAGGACCTAAAATTGAACTCTGTGGGATACCCTTTATGATAACTCCCCATTCACTAGAGTTTACCACCCTCCCAACATTATTTGTGGTATTCAGCACAACTTTTTGTTTTCTGTTCATTAAGTATGATTGAAACCAACTGTGTGTATAGCCTTCAATTCCATAAAACCTGAGTTTTCCTGTGAGTGTGACATGATCCACACAGTCAAATGCCCTGGAGAGATCACATAAAATACCAACTGGCGATAATTTGTTATTTACGGCTTATTATCTCAAACAAGTGATGCCAATATTCCCATAACACTCTAGCTAAGTTTCAGCGCAGGAAGAAAACTAAAATGGTCATGCATTGTAGAATCTCAAGAACAGCATGATTCTCCAGGAAATAAAAGCAGTCTTCTTTAAATAAAAGGCAGCCTTCTTTCAGTACATGGCTCCAGCAACCAGCATCCAACTGAATTCCGAACAGAATGCAGACCACAGTTAACCGGCGAATTCTCTTACAGACAAGAAGTATCTTATGGTCTGCAACCTGCAGACCATTGCCACTGGTCGAAGACAGACAGTCGAAAGAAGCAAACGTGTTTCAGTGACCAAGCAGAGAGGTTGTTACAGTAGTTCTACCGATTAATCGAAACTGATTCTAGGAGACTTAACTGCACAGACAAATATCACTATCTGCGTAATACACAGTATAACAGGAATAAATGAAAGCACCGAATTAATTGGAAACTTTCAACTTGAGTCACGATGAGTGACAGTTACAACTAGATAATTCTCTGAATGGATAATTTTAGTAACGTTGTTCGTGCTCTTACATGCTTCTCCTCAGTCAACAAGTAAACTAATGGATTCGGTGTATCTCTCACAGCCATTTCTTGTGGCAATAAGCTTATCAATGGGAGCAGTTGGCCTCCGCACTCGAACTCTCATTGGAGCCAGAAGCCACACCAACGGTAAAACAGCTTCCACGGAATTTTACAGCGCCGTTCACCGTCAAGGATTCGACTTCTGTCTCTTAACTCTGTTTATTTTGAAACTATTCTGGCAATATGTTTCTTTCTGTCTAGTTTTATGGAAGTAATTACTACTTTTGTCTCTACTGGACAGGCTGTTCGTCCTGACTGCCCTGCTTTCACTCGGACTGCAGGATTTTTGTACCCTAGTGCCAAATCGACTTTGTTCATCTTTCACGAGGTTACGTCGACTAAGATCCTCTTGAAATTCAGCTAAGGTAGAGACAATTTCCAAATAATGTTCAATACCGTCAGCAGGAACAATCATCAGCTCTCTTCTTCGACATTTAGACGTACTTCGAGAGATCAGTGGAACCATTTCTTACTGATCTATCGGTGATGTACTGTAAAGATATCACACAGAAAGAACCATCTGTGCTTTCCACCACGTGAAGTGTGGATCTGGCTAGTCATTAGGGAGCGTCTGACCCTCCACTGACCAGTCTGGTTCCAGTAATGTCGTCTCAGTTGCGTAATGTCCTCGTCGTACCTTCCGGCAATTTTTCAGTAAAGACTCACCTATAAAGCTACGAGATGGCAGAGCACGTTCGTTAGTTGGCGTGGACTAATATTTATTTTCTCACACCAGTTATCGAAGTTCTGTGGAGAGCCACGCCATGTAGACGCCTTGTGTCTAGGAAACCACCCGTTTTGCTCTGCAACCCATCACTCATGATTATGGAATTGTAGAAATCAACAACGGGCTGTCTCTTTCTTTCCTTCGCTCGTTCTCTCTCCCTCCCTCCTTCTCTTTCTCTAAATGGGTGGGGTCGCCACCAGTACTTTCCGGCAAGCATGAAAACAGCTTACCCTTTCGCCACTACTGAGGTATAGACCAAGTCTGGCTAAGGGTAGGTTGAGACGGATCATTTCTACGATACTGTAATTATCTCGGAGGCAGGACCACCACTCAATAACGGAAACTTTATCGGACACTGTCACTGTCGCCAAGTTTGTAGCGATAATAATTGTGGAGTCAACATTCGATACCACTCTTGTTAGGGATTGCAGTTACCGACCGCGGTCCGTAGAAGTATCGCTGGACCCGCGAGTCGAGACCAGCGCCGCTCCGCGGCTTGCAACAAGGCTCTAGCGTGCGTTCGGCCACTCTTGCTCGGACGTCAAGTGGGAAAGTAGTATAGCCTTCAGCTGATAGGAAGCAACCTCTAACAAGGCGCTCAGGCCCATGTGATGCCTTTGTAGCTCTCTGTTTGTAATTATATTTCTCCTGACTATGAAGACTCCGGTGCCATCAATTAAGTACCATATATTATTTTTTACCAACGCCTTTTAATTATTTTAGTCCTCGTAGACCCAGACCATGGAGCCAGCTCCTTATCGACTTCACTGACAGACCTGCTGTCTATGCAAAGAAGTGATTTGTATGCTTCTATTTAGCACTGGCCACCAGTCATTCATATTGGCGACGATTCGTTCCTCGTCATCACAACAATAATTTTGAAGAGATGCAAGTGGAGTACCTAATCAGCTACTCTGACTGCTACAGTTACCTGTAAACGGGCAAAAGAATTTATACCACTAAATCTTGTGTCCATTGACTGTAGGTGGATCACATAGTTTTTGAGGGACGTAGAGTAGTTTTGTTGCCATAATTAATGTTACTGAAATCAGTAATGAATGTCACTGAAAGCTACAAACCCATAACAGACAAGCAGTTAAAGGAATCAGTATATAATGGTCAACAAAAACAGATTAAATGCGAAGTTTGCTTGTACCGCGAAACTATACCAACACACAATTTAGTTCGCCAGTCTGCCGATGTTCTGTAGGAAATAATACAACACAGTATATACTGCAAAACAGGAATATAAGATTATAATGAAATCTAGACCTTTAGCTGCTTACAGGCGTTGATAAATATCAACGAGTTAATATAATAGCCCTTTCTTTGTTGTGGAGAAAATCAATGGTGATCGCAGAATTGTGTTGGATGCCAGGCCTGTGAAGAAGGTCATATTACAACACAGAGACAGACCTTAGAACCAAGAGGAATTATATGAAGATAGTGTCTGTTCTTTCGGTCATGTCCGAAGAAACAGATAGCATCTTGACATAGATAAGGCTTACCGGCCAATGGTCTTCTTCAGTGCGGATGCACTCATATTGCCCGAACTCTTACGGGAATCGGTAGATTGACTGCCGCGAATAACGAGTGTGTTGGGCAGGGACACTACAGATGTAGTGTGTGGACAGAAAGTTGGAAAGTGTGGGTCTCACGGGGAGTGTGTAAGAGATAAGTAACTGCAGTCGCATTACCAGCTGTGTCCTCGGTGGCCCATTCGGGTGGGGCGTCTGTCATGTAAGTAGGAGGTCCCAGGTTCGAGTCCCGGTCGGCGGTCGGGACACATATTTCTCAACGGTCCCCGTTGACGTTTATCAGCGCCTGTAAGAAGCTAAAGTTCTAGATTTCATTATAATTTCACTCTTCTAGAGTCGCAGTCGCATTACCAACTGTGTCCTCGGTGGCTCATTCTGGTGGGGCGTTTGTCATGTAAGTAGGAGGTCCCAGGTTCAAGTCCCGGTCGGCGGTCGGGACACATATTTCTCAACGGTCCCCGTTGACGTTTATCAGCGCCTGTAAGAAGCTAAGGTTCTAGATTTCATTATAATTTCACTCTTCTAGAGTCGCAGTCGCATTACCAACTGTGTCCTCGGTGGCTCATTCGGGTTGGGCGTCTGTCATGTAAGTAGGAGGTCCCAGGTTCGAGTCCCGGTCGGCGGTCGGGACACATATTTCTCAACGGTCCCCGTTGACGTTTGTCAGCGCCTGTAAGAAGCTAAAGTTCTAGATTTCATTATAATTTCACTCTTCTAGAGTCACAGTCGCATTACCAACTGTGTCCTCGGTGGCTCATTCGGGTGGGGCGTCTGTCATGTAAGTAGGAGGTCCCAGGTTCGAGTCCCGGTCGGCGGTCGGGACACATATTTCTCAACGGTCCCCGTTGACGTTTATCAGTGCCTGTAACAAGCTAAAGTTCTAGATTTCATTATAATTTCACTCTTCTAGAGCTGCTCCACTGAGATCCGTACAGATACAAGCTTAATATAGAATATAAGATTGTCCTTTTCCTAAGGAGTTGTATTCACTGCAAAGGCATGGAGTATTGGAGGTAAATGTCAACAAAAAATGTGATTTGCCATGAGAAATTTCGGATACGGGCACAATCGGGGCCAGTGCCGCAATTATAATCATGTCCGCACCGTTAAATACGTGATATTGCAGCGTGCGGTGCAAGCAGCCTATTCACGAAATAGACGCGGTCGGGTCAGTCACGAGCATATTACCGCAAAGCGACATGGCTGATACTCATTTGAATCTACATAAAGCTGTTTCCGAGGTCATGGAAGCCAGTTCATGTCAGATAAATATGACATCAAATTCCGCAGTAATATTTATAAACAAAATGATATCTTCTATAGTCTGCAGCGAAAGAAGGACCGACTCTGGCCTGCAGCGGAGTGGGATTCAGAGAACGTTTCTCCGTGATTTCGTGCTCTCAGTAACAGCTCAGCAATTTGGTTACACGGAGAGAACGTAGTTCCTATTTTCAGTTTCTCCGTGGCTGGCAATGATGACAGTTCCTGTGGCGTAGGACCAGTGGCGTGATGAGGGCTCCTGGTGTTAATACTGGAATAGTGATTGAGGGTGAAACTCGTCGACGCGCGAAACATGGCGTGTCTGTAACAGGTGGTCCTATACCGGGCCAACAAATCGGTGGGTCCATACGTCTGTAGAAAGCTGATAATTATGTATTAATTAACGATTTAAATCTATCTATTTCTCAGTTATTTGTGAATAGTCCCCGTAAATATATTGGTCATATCGGCAATCACAATGAACAATAGAAAATATTGTATGAAATAGTCTAGGTCGTATAAAAACAATTTTATTTTTAAACGGTGACCGGTTTCGAATCGATGTGGATCATCGTCGGGGAGTACAATATAATAGCGGGCAACATTAAGTTAAAAATAAATGATACGATGTTATACACACTGATGACACCCCGAAACGGTTGCACAGAGCAGGATCTGTGGATGCCACCGACTATTGTCATCTTCCGATTAAGTGGAGGTTTCACACATGAGTAATAAGGCCAATTTTTCTTCTAGCGTTGCAGATATGGTCATCCCTATTGTTCCCAAATTATTATGGATTATTTATGACCGATTTTACAGGGGAATTTAGATTTTGGTGCAACTAAAATGCTCGACTACTTTATAAGGTATCTCTATGACGACCACAGGTGGACACTACGTATTATTTTTACCGCTCTCTTTTCTGCAATCAACACTGTTCTGAGTTACCCCAGAAAATTATTGACATTATTGAGTGGAAATGTTCAAACTATGTTCTATGGTTGATTTGCTTATTTCCAAGACTAGTAATTATACGAGGCGGTAAAGTAGCTGAAAGTAACTTTTGGGTACCACAGTGACATGTATCTTCCAGTTCAAGTTTTCATCAATATGTAAACCATAAAATTTGTAGCAGTGTACCCTATTTACTGACGAAAGTTCATGTATTACATCGATTGTTAGTATGACACTATTTCTTTAACAGGTTTGAAAATAGTGTGTTTTCTCAGTATGTAGGGAGAGTCCATTTCAGCGAACCATGTAGTAATTATCTGGAAAAGATCGTTAACAATCAGTTCCGTAGGTTTCTCTCTAATGGAATGTATTATAATGCCTCTATGATCTAAAGGAAGTATGCACTGTATACGTAAAGAAAAGGAGTTCAAGATTTCAACACAATCACAATTTTTTTTTACACTTACAACATTATTCGAATTATTGAACATGACCTTTTTCATTCTCTCTGTGAACCACGATTCATACCACTTATATTAAAAGTCATCAGATCCTGAAATTAAAGTTTTTCTAAGAGATTAACAATATCTACGTAATCTAATGCCTCGGAAAAATCATAAGAAATAAAACTGGTGACATTTTATAATTTAAAGATGGAAATATTTGGTGACAGAATATATAAATATCATTCCTAGCTGAACAATGTTTTTGGAAACTGAACTGTGATATTCCAAGTAAATCGTTATTACTTAAATGTGAGACTACTCTCGAGTGCATTACTGTTTCTAATATTTAGGAAAAATACGTCAGTGAGGGAACTGGCCATTTATGTGTTAAATTTATTGGCACCTTTCTCATAAAGGGATTTAACAACTGTATATTTTAATCTGTCTCAAAATATTTTCTGTGCCTGTGATGCATCATTTATTTGACTAAGGTCATTACTCATACAGACAGAAGATCTTTCCAGAATTCGGTTCGAAATTCCTCCAACAGTATATGAAATTTTATTTCTTAGAGCTTTTATGTCTCTGTAATTCCATTGAAGGATGTTGATGTTGCTTCTACTACCTTAAAATTATGTGAAATGGTACTTTTAATATATTCTCTTGTGTCTCCAACGAAAACATTTCTCATTTTTCATTCTATATTTAGAAAGTGATTGCTAAAAATAGTAGTAATTTGTGATTTATCAGCCACACCATTGTCTTTTAGTTTAATTGTTGTAGTATCTTGTACATTGATGGATTATCCTGTCTGGATTTCATGACATCTCATATAGTCGTAGTCTTATTAACTGCATTATTAATTTCTATCACGATGCGGTTATTTCTGGACACTTTAAAGACTTCCGCAAAAGAATTACACTATTTCTTGTGAAATGAAAGATCGGATCTTGACTTATTCTGGTCTTTGTATAAATTTCCTTCTCCCTCTTACATGAGACTCTAATTCCCTTAATTGTCATTTTAATAGATTTTCTGGATAACTTTTAAGGAGAGCTACTTTCAAATATTGACAAAAATTTACTATGGAGTCAACATTAGCTTCTCTTCCTATATAGACTTCATCGAATACCACCTCTTTTAACTTTTAGAACCCTGTATCCTGTTCTCATTAATAAGCTTCATTAATCTGTATCAACCATCCTCTGAAATGTAAGGTTTTTACTGTTTATTTTAGGTAATTGTGGGTTATGTCCACATAGTCCATTAACTGTTAGGTGTACATTGTTCCAGACTGACACTGATTATAAAAGCGTTATGGAGCAAAGCTTGCTGCATACGAGTTCATATCACATCTACCCATGATGAAGTTCATCTAAGGCTGTTATGCACCTTACACACTGCCTGATGAGACCATGTCAACTGCTGCGTTGGCTAAGCCATTTGGATCAAATTCGTAAATAGTGTATGACGAGTCCTCATTTAGATTTTGAATTCCGTAATCTGCTCAAAATGAACACCCTTATGTTTCCTTCGACAGAAGATTACAACCCATTCAGTATTTGTAGCCATCCATAATTCCGTTCTTCTTTACCTTCTAATCAATGAGACCCATAATTGAAAATGGTCTTTCCCTCTCTCTATAGTCAGGACGTGTTTCTGGGCTCAGGGATAAAAATCATTAAAATGAAGTGAAACCAGAAGATACTTGCTATCGCTTACCTTTTCATTCTTGAAAAACGAAATATTTTAGTGTTGTTAATGAAAGATCCTTTATTAAACGAAGGAATAAAATCCAGTTTGAATCCTCCCTGAATCTGCCTATCTGTCAGAAAGAAAGACATGCTAGTAGAAATTACTGTTGTCATAAGAAACCAAAATAACGAACCGGTAGCTAGAGGTTAGAATGAGTTTCGCTCATTATAGTCAGTGAGTTCTAAATACCAGCGCAAGTGGATGAAGGTTAAGAGATAAGTCTGCCGTTGCAGTGCAGAAATATCCTTTCAGCTTTTGCTACAAGCACACTCCTATGTAACAGGCGTGTTGAGTCGCTGCCCACGCACTACTTTGCTAAATGGAAAGTGTTTGAGCCAAGTTCATTAGCTAAGGTTATTCGCTCTCGTGGCAACGGTACACTCGCAGGACACATGGAGCACCAAAATTTCCCATAGAAAAGCCACGAGAAAGGCAAAACAGCAAACGAACCACGTGTTTTCGGAGCAGTACGACGTTATATTACATGAGGATCGCCAGCTTTTTAACCGCCACGTGTCGCATTGTCGAAGTTTGACTATTCTGTGAGATCCACCTGACTCCAACTCAGTACTTTAAAAGTGTATAATAAAAGACAGGTTCAAATATAACAACTTTTATAAATTTGTAAGAACAACTGCTGGAAATGAGGTTAAAATGAAACTTATACTGTAACTGGCGAAAATGCTTATTCGTATCTTTAAAGCTCAATTTCATTTAACAAGAATGAAAGCAACCTTTTGCATGGGCTTCATAGTTATGCAGTAGAGTTAACTGGCGCAGAACTTCAGGTGTATCCCAAAGGCTTCTGTACAGTTAAGGGGGCTCCAGGTCAAGTACATAAAATGGGGCGCCCTCTCTTTCCTGAATACCAACGCTATCCCCGTTCCCCGGTCCCATTCCCAACTCAATATCACGTCGCTTCACATGACCTTTCCAACCACGCAACACTTCCCCTCATATTCCTCTTACTCATACCCACAACACAGTTCACCATAACAGCGGCCCCTCTCACATGAGTAAAAATTAAATAAGAAACAGTCTATTTTATTTTATATGCTTTGGTGATGCAAAATAGAATCTTAACAACTTTTCTCCGATTTATCTGTATATGAAACAGCTACAAGTCCCTGTATCATAACACATACGAAAGGCGGCACAGTACCCAACGTACAGATTAATTAAATACTAAAATAAACTGCTTCTTAAGAGAACATTTATTTAACTAGTAAGACAGTTCACAAGAAATACATAAGTGGTAAAAAACTGAGTACTGACAATAAAAATTTTGTGCAACATCGTACTACAAAAAAAATAAAAAATAAAACAAGAAGTTCAATATCTTTCAGAAACTCTAAACAGTTAATCACATGTATTTTCAGTACTTAAAACGAGTATTTCCTAGTTATTGTATGTTGCAAACAGTACATCATTTTTTAAAATCTACCTTTTCTTCCTAACTTGTACATGTACAGCGTCATAGCTGTAACTGTTTGATTGGGGATACCTGTAACTGCATCATACGTTGCATTCTGATCCTTTTTCATTAGCGGATGTAAAGTGGGTAGAACAAATGCTTCTGTGCCTCAGTGTGAGCTATTAGGCACTTAGTTTTATCTGCAACCTATGCGTGAAAGACGCCTAGGGAGATGAATATTGTACTTGTTTTCCATGGTAAAAAATGAGTCTAAGAGTTTTCCAGCCTGGCTCTTGGTAAAAATGTGGGGTACAGCTTTGAGTTACGCCAGTTAATATTTTAGAACATATTTGTTACAATCTCTCACCAATCAAACAAGCCCGTGGCCTTTCGCGTCACCTCTCACTATCAACAGTATTTGCATAAGGGATAACTATTCTTGACTCATTTTAACGTAAGGTTCTTTTACTTTTAGCCAGCTAATGAGTTCTCAGCTTTTGCAACAGTCGTTTGTTTTGTTAAATACATCAGGACAGCTATAATTAAAATTCTTATCAATTTTATCTGGAGTCAAAAAGAGAGAAATAGCATGAGAACGAGTCGTTGAGAAACTTAAGCGCTTCGTTTTTAAGGTCTCCACCACAGGCGGTAGGCATTAACAATAAGTATCATGCAGTGTATGTCTCTCTGACATTCTGCATTTCTAAAAACCCAAGTAATGAGTTGCGAATAAACGTTGTCAATGATTGACCATAATATTATTACATGAAACCTAGTTACGCGACGAAGGTTCAATCCCGCGTCTGGCCATCCTGATTTAGGTTATCCGTGATTTCTCTCAATCGCTTCAAGCAAATGCCTGGATGGTTCCTTTGAAAGGGCACGCCCGACTGCCTTCCCTATCCTTCCCTAGCTATGCTGCTGGCAGCTTTCGCCCTGGCAAAATTCGTGGAAGCATTTCACTACTACTTTAATTCGTTTGTTTGGTAACTCAGTTCCCCGTTCGATCTTCCAAATTGATATCTTCTGTGAGTCACCCCAATCGCTTGAGGCAGATGTCGGGGTAATTCCCCTTAAAGCAATACGACCAAATTCGTTACGCATCCATCTCTTATCCGCTACCTTGATAACGATTTCGTCTTCGAGGGAACGTTGAACCTTCATCCTTCACCTTTATACCTGACAGCGCCGTTGCTAGGGTTAGTCAGGAGGAATGGCACATGCTTTGAGGGGTAATAGTATTAATGACTCTGAACTTTATAGACCAGTTTGAGGTAGCATATTGAGGTAGCAATTTAAGACGAACAGTTTGACGCGGGACACTTGCGGTCTATCAAGTCGGAACACTACCTCAATTTGGAGTACAATAACTACGTAAACTACAGCGCATCGGCGTCGAGCGAGTTTTTTAACATCGTCGCGCTCTCTTCGCACAAAACATTAGTTGTAGAGAAAAATGAGAATGACCTTTTTATAGGAAAGTTAATATAGTTTAATTTTGTTCTGCGACACGTTTCCGAGTTATCAAAAAAAACGTAAAAAAGCGATATTTGATGTGATCTATATCAGAAACCATTCGGAATAGGGCATACGTCAGACTGAACATTTTTGTTCAGAATCACTAATAATATCACTCCTCAAAACATGTACCTCTCTTCAGATGGCCATACTATCATGCAACAATATCTTCGGTGCTGTTTTATTTATTCTAGTCTTTTTATAATGCTCAACGACATTGCCATAATGGTGACATCGGTTCCCGTCAGATCACCGAAGTTCAGCGCTGTAGCACTATGGTAGTACTTTGATGGGTGACTGTCGGTGTCTACTGAGAGCTGTTGGCAAGCGATGTGCACCCAGCCCTTGTGAGACTAAGTGAGGAGCTACCTGGCTGAGAAGTAGCGGCTCCTCTCACGATAAATTACCGGCGGGAGAGCGGTGTGCTGACCACATGCCCCTCCGTATTCGATTCCAGTGACGCCTATCGGCTGAGTGCAATGATGTTTTGTTCCGGTCTACATGAGCGAAAATGGTTATAAATTTCGTTTCTTATTATTTAAATATCAAAATAACTTAGTGAAATTTGGTGAGTTTGTCTGAAAGTGCAAGGGCAGTATGTGGTTAAAAAAGTTTTAAAATATTTTAAGTCATCTGGTCATGAACCTTAAGAGTTACATAATGTTCGGGTGCATGTGACCCGAGATTAATATGATTACTCTAAAGCCAAGAACTTCCTGGTTGTCTCATATTCGATGGGAGTAATGTCTTTCATTGTTCATAGTTACTCTCACCATTCAACAACTCAAGAAAGGCGGTGCGTTTATAAAACGGACTTGTCATTGCTGCTTGTCAACTGTTAGATTTATCCATTTTTTCGGGCCAGTTGGTGTTCTCCATTGTTTGTGATCAGTCTGAACTGTGACGTCATGGTGATTCCATAAGTGACTGATCCTGGGTTGGAAGAATTAGTAAGTAGCTCAACAAACGACAGATTCCTTTCCGAGTTCAAAGATCATGTTAGTAATGAATCTGAAATCGAGTGTTCTGACGACACTGATGACAATCCCCAGTCTGTTCAAAGTAGTGTACAAACTTCTATTTCAAAAAACAGAAAAAGATAATCGAATGGCAGCTGCAGCCACCACCACAACATGGCCGACTACATGCTTGCAACGACATCAGGAGTACCCCAGGGGTTATCATGTAGCCAAGCAGCGGAATAAGTGAAGTAAAATCTTCCTTTGAAGTATTATTTTTTACAGCACTTCGGCATGAAATTAAAAAGATGTCAAATATTGAGCGGCAACGAGTTTATGGTAAACAATGGACAAACATTGCTGATTCTCTTTTTCAAGTGTACTTTGGACTCCTGTTCCTTGCTGGTGTATATCGCTCACATGGGTAATCTACAAATAGTCTGTGGGATAAGGAAACTGGGTGTAATGTATATCGAACAGCCACGTCCCTAGAAACATTTGTGATATATCGCGAGTCTTGCGATGTGATAAGAAATCCACAAGACAAGAAAGACGACGTACTGATAAACTCGCCGCATATCGTAGTATCAGGGAGAAGCGCTTAGAAGTCCTTCCTAAATTGTATAATCCAGGGGAAAACGTTACCGTCGACGAGCAGCTGGTAGCATTTGGAGGCCACTGTCCACTCAAGCAGTACATCCCAATGAAACCGGCAAAATATAGGATCAATACATGGACTCTGTGTGATAGCAAATCTTCATACCTATTGAAAGCCCAAATTTATACAGGAGAGGAGAGTGGAGTGACAGCAGAAAAAATCAGGGAATAAGAGTAGTTGCTGATCTCACCTCTTATTTGCGAGGTCAGAATGTAGCATGTGACAGTTTTTTTACGTCATACTGGGACAGCTGCTGCTGAAAAGGTATCTGACTATGTTACGAGCCATACTTAAAAATAAGGCATTGCAGCCACAAAACATGATCAACAAGAAGATTCATAGCTGTTCATTTTACTTCATAAATGACACCACGTTGGTCAATTATATTCCTAAGAGAAATATGAGTGTTGTACTAATGAGCACTCTCCACCATAGTGGGGAAAAATCGACAGTGCTGATAAGAGGCCAAAAATGATTTTAGATTATAATTCTAACAAAGGGGCTGTAGACACAACCGATCAGCTACACTCCTGGAAACTGAAATAAGAACACCGTGAATTCATTGTCCCAGGAAGGGGAAACTTTATTGACACATTCCTGGAGTCAGATACATCACATGATCACACTGACAGAACCACAGGCACATAGACACAGGCAACAGAGCATGCACAATGTCGGCACTAGTACAGTGTATATCCACGTTTCGCAGCAATGCAGGCTGCTATTCTCCCATGGAGACGATCGTAGAGATGCTGGATGTAGTCCTGTGGAACGGCTTGCCATGCTATTTCCACCTGGCGCCTCAGTTGGATCAGCGTTCGTGCTGGACGTGCAGACCGCGTGAGACGACGCTTCATCCAGTCCCAAACATGCTCAATGGGGGACAGATCCGGAGATCTTGCGGGCCAGGGTAGTTGACTTACACCTTCTAGAGCACGTTGGGTGGCACGGGATACATGCGGACGTGCATTGTCCTGTTGGGACAGCAAGTTCCCTTGCCGGTCTAGGAATGGTAGAACGATGGGTTCGATGACGGTTTGGATGTACCGTGCACTATTCAGTGTCCCCTCGACCATCACCAGAGGTGTACGGCCAGTGTAGGAGATCGCTCCCCACACCATGATGCCGGGTGTTGGCTCTGTGTGCCTCGGTAGTATGCAGTCCTGATTGTGGCCCTCACCTGCACGGCGCCAAACACGCATACGACCATCATTGGCACCAAGGCAGAAGCGACTCTCATCGCTGAAGATGACACGTCTCCATTTGTTCCTCCATTCACGCCTGTCGCGACACCACTGGAGGCGGGCTTCACGATGTTGGGGCGTGAGCGGAAGACGGCCTAACGGTGTGTGGGACCGTAGCCCAGCTTCATGGAGACGGTTGCGAATGGTCCTCGCCGATACCCCAGGAGCAACAGTGTCCCTAATTTGCTGGGAAGTGGCGGTGCGGTCCCCTACGGTACTGTGTAGGATCCTACGGTCTTGGCGTGCATCAGTGCGTCGCTGCGGTCCGGTCCCAGGTCGACGGGCACGTGCACCTTCCGCCGACCACTGGCGACAACATCGATTGTACTGTGGAGACCTCACGCCCCACGTGTTGAGCAATTCGGCGGTACGTCCACCCGGTCTCCCGCATGCCCACTATACGCCCTCGCTCAAAGTCCGTCAACTGCACATACGGTTCACGTCTACGCTGTCGCGGCATGCTACCAGTGTTAAAGACTGCGATGGAGCTCCGTATGCCACGGCAAACTGGCTGACACTGACGGCGGCGGTGCACAAATGCTGCGCAGCTATCGCCATTCGACGGCCAACACCGCGGTTCCTGGTGTGTCCGCTGTGCCGTGCGTGTGATCATTGCTTGTACAGCCCTCTCGCAGTGTCCGGAGCAAGTATGGTGGGTCTATATATGAACGCAAAACCAACAGTTGGCCCATGACAGTTTCCTACAGTATTCTTCATGTCGCTGCGTATAATGCACGTCTTATGTACTTCGCTTGACCCTAACTAAAAAGCAAGAAAATTGACAATAAGGAGAATATTTTTGGAGGAACTTGGGAATTGACTGGTTGCAGAGCACGTCGCATCAAGGAAGCATTTTTCATTTTTGAGACTGTCAGGAGAACATCTCTGGGGTTAAGTCAGTCACAAGAAGAAACTCTAATAAACGTGCATGTTTTTAGTCCTGTGCTTCAAGAAATGACAATAAGAAGAACATGTTGTGCGGAAAGCGTAATAAACGTGTATGCAAGACACAAGTCACCATTTTTGTGTCCAAACCGCAGTGAATAAGAAGGAAAGAAGGTGATATGGGCAGACAGACAGATGGTTGTTGAGAACGGCTTTTTGTTGGAAATGTCTGTTGTTCCTAATATATCCTGCATAAATATTCAAAAAATAAATTTTCTTGTGTTAAGGTCTGTGTAATATTATTACTATTATTATTATTACTTTCATTAATATCGCTATGATCATTAACGACATACTGCAATATAACAAGAGACTCTATGGCTTACAACTATACGGAAAACGCATGTGAGTGGAATTTTTTTTCCGCATTTTATTACGTCTGGTCATATTGACCCAAACAGTACTTTTGAATAGCAAAACTGAGCAGAACAGCAGGGTTAATCTGGAAAGTGTGAGATTACAAGACCTACTGTTATACTTCGTTAGTTACGAGTACAAACTTGTTTTTCAGAGACTCAATAAGGTCAGTGTGTCTCTAAGTATATTCATGGTTCCATTTTCACCTGCTCAACGCGCGGCGTATGGCACTTAGAAGCAATCGTAGGAGAGTTCTTTAAGTCGTACCACATTAGTGCGCTACCACAAAAAATTTTGTAGATATTCTCATCTGTTTTGAAACACGGGACTGTTTCTTGATTAGTTTTATACTCTCTAAGGCGCTTTTCAGGAAGGAATTTAAATGTTGACACGATTCTTTCTTGCATACCATCGTACATGCCACGCTTGATGGATATTCCATTACAACTTTAACAGAAACACTTGCTCGCATCTAGTCCCTTTCAGTCTATACACAAGATGTTCGGAAAAATCCTGTTCCAAACTTCCAGGCCTCCTAGAGGGGAGTGAATACACAATATTTTGAATGGGAACTCATGTGCGGAAACGTACAGTTCCTGTTTAACGACTGTTTCAATTCGGATACTTAACCCACCCCCTTCTGCATGAGGAATTCCATTAGGTGTGACCGAGTACAATTATTAGGCAACTCTTCGAAAGGAAACATCAGGAAACTTCTATTTATCACTGAAGCACATTCTTCTGTGTTAACACATAAATGTTATGGGCCCAGATTATCCCAAAATGAAAAGAACCCAGCATACCATACGTACAAGACAGTTCTGATGCTTTAAAACAGCGGCTCGATTGGAGACCATCAACGTTGTTATAGAAGTTCTACCTGCGAAGCACATTCTCATACGCACTTGCCATCTCACATGGTGCCTCTTCAGTTTCTAGTGCACGGGCCACAACTCCTGCCAGTAGATCTTCCATTACCTCTACAGGAGTCTCGTAAATTAAGCTTTGCATATGACCCCACGACAAGTCGTCCACAGGAGTTAAAACCTCAAGTCCCAGCGGCAACGTGGTTGGACCACCTCCATCTATCCATCTTTCACCGTATCGTCTATTTCTATGTCTCCGAACCACACATGGGAAGTGAGGTCTTGCACCGTCATGCTAAAGCCTCATATACTGGAACATTCGGTGGCATAGCTTCCAAGAACGGGCCCGATAAGTTTGTTAGGAAGATAAGGATGCAGGACCAGTTATCTTGAGTGGAAGCAGATGTGAATGCGTTGCGCATCTTAACTGAAACCGTAGTAGAACGGAAACGGAACTTTTCCGTACATGCGTTACTTGTCAGCATGTTATGTACTCACATCCCTCTACAAGTGTTAGAAGTTTGTAATGGGGATTTCAAACACCCTGTATTCAATTAACTGATGTTCCCGTCGTAATACAGATTTATATTTTATCTAGGTAAAGGAGGTAAATAAGTGATTAATCTTTACATCAGAAAGATTTCAAAAATAATATTTTATTATTTTATACTCGTAATTGCGGAATACTTCTCTTGACTGTTCGACTTTCCTAAATTTTCCACTTTTCTTTCCCATTTCAATTTTTCCTCATTGTTTTCTTAATTTTAAATTCCACATTCATCTAATTCCTGGTCCTCACAGCCTAGCTATATTAACGCTCAGCACTTTCCTTCACTGTGCAGTAATGGGTTTCCACATATCTTCTGAAAGTAAACAACATACCACGTGGTGGCGCAGTACGGGCAACCATACAGTGGCCTAACCCGTTCCTTAGCATCCGTCGAGACGAAGCGACATGCGGACACCCCAGCAACATGGATGTGCGGCTGTCAAAATTCTAAGAAAATCGGAAACTGTAGTTGTAACATTAAGCAACAATTGTAGCCGCTAGGTAAATCATTAACAAACACCTGAGTTCTACAAATACTGCAACCTAAACACATGTGTCAAACCCACAGTACCATACACTGTACGCGCAGCATGAATTCTCCCAGGTAAATGAGAGAATGCAATCAATATAGAGATATCCGACACAGCAGTTATATCCAGAGTGATTTAATTGTCCACACTGATTACCCATACTAATGCAGCCTGTGAGTCGCGGGTCTAAATGACAGACTGATTGTGCATTTACGTTGGGTTTAAAGATTCCAATGCCGCAGTTTTCAACCATATTATGTGTATTCACCGTAATCTAATAGAGATTTCTGATAATCAACTTTGTTTTGGTGACTACTCAGTAAGACGGACTTGAGTAAACTTTGAATGTTATTAATTTGCTCAGCATTACGATCTGCACAATGCCTTTGACACTAAGTACATTAGTAATCGCCTGCGTATGCTCTGTCTGTTCTTCTATTTCAACTGTTTCAAATCTTATTTGCTTCACAAATGAGTTTTTCACTTCTGCACCGGATAGTGGGTTGATAAGAAACTGCTTGGCAGATTAAAAATATGGGCCCGACCTAGAACCGAACTTGGGACCTTTGCTCTACCAACTGAACAACCCTAGGAAAACATACAACCCGTTCTCACAGCTTCCACCAATACCTCGTCTCCTACCGGCGAAACGTCACAGAAGTCTCCTGCCAAACTAGCAGGACTGGTACTTGGAAGGCAGGAGATGAGGTATGGACGTAAGTAAAGTTTTGAGGACAGATTGTGAGTCTTACTTGGGTATATTAATTAAATAAACAAATAATAAATTATATAAATATATTATTATATAAATATAATAATATTTATAAAAATATAATTTTATATAAATAACATATAATATATATTATTTATATAATTATTTCCCTGATGCCAATATTCTTGCTGAGATGGCTTGGAGTATAACAGAGGATACAGGATTAATAGCTAAGTTCCTGTACGTAATATATATAAAAAGGTATGTAATTTTGGATGTAATATTGTATAAACACAATATCATATAAATAACCTGTGTTAATGTACATCTGCAATGCCTGTCGGATGTTATCATCGTCGCCGTATGCGGCGTTATGTTTCTGTGTATAGGTCATTGAAAGCAATAAATATTGATGTTACTGGGCAGTTCAATACGCAGCAGCGTATTGGTGGTCGACATTCCTTTCGTGGACTCAGAATGCAGTTCACCTGTGATGTTTCAGCTGTGTTAGGAAGCAGTACACTGTTGACAGTGGCTGTTTTATGGGGGAGTCATGCAGATTATGGTGGCCTTAAAGCTTTCCCTGATGCAAATACTCTTGTTAGGAAGACTTGGACTGCAACAAAGAGTACAGGATTACTAGCTAAGATCCTATATGGTTTATTGGTTCCAGATAACCCGTTTGTTTTGTGAACTAGAAGAAAGAAGAATCTCAATTCTGACGAGTATTTGTTTATTTGGACCAAAGTAGGCAATAACAATTGTAAAATAAAGATCGTAGGTGACTGTATGCTGTATTATAGACAATAAAGGTCACGAGTTCAAATCTCGGTCTGGTACACAGGTATAATGTGTCACGAAGTTTCAGATCTGCGCACTCTACACTGCAGAGTGAACTACTCACTCTCGGCACATCCCAAATGCCATGGCTAAGCCATGTCTCAGCAGTATCCTTTCTTCCAGGATTGCTAACCCTGCAAATTGGTTTAACAATATTCTCATTATATTGGTCACTTTTCTTTTACTCATTTCCATATACATTCTGTAGTTATATCATGTAAGTAGTATTGCGAATACAAGTGCTTTAATGCTAACGAGAATGAAAGATATCTCGTTTCGTTTTCGCTCACTTAAACGTTATGCATATTGTCAAGGGAAATTAATATGCATGTTTTGTTTCATGAATGACTATCTTCAGTTATTACAGGAAGTCGAGTTGTGGTCCTTTCTTCCCTGTGTGCAGGATTTATAAGTCATCTTCCATTCCCTTAATAGTATGGTCTATTTTGAACACATGTTTCACAACAGCTAATTTATTCTGAAAGCACATTTATGTTCCTTGTATCTGAACGAAAATATTCTTCCTCTCTGTCCAATGTAATCTCTAACAGAGGCCGATTTTTAGAAGGTGTTTCCCTTTTCACAGTCATCACGCTTCGAAGTTATACTTCACTACATTATTTTTCAGCAACACTGTTTGAAACCACTTTGCTGAGACTATCCATAATGTGGCCTAATGGGTATTTCATTATTTCTTCGTCAAGTTTCTTCTTTCTGTTCGTGCTACTTCTGCATACATTATTTTTAACAGTATCTTATTTTTAACCTTTATTACTTGCTATCTTCTAAAGGATTTTTAATATTGTCTCTTCATTCTTCTTCCTCACTAACTTTGTGACTGCTCTTGTGCTATGTAACAAAAGACTTTCTCTTTATAAGCGTGTGGTTTCCAAAATTGATTGGAAATTATACCACTTGATAATATGTTTCCTGTGAAGAGTAAACGAAAAACTTGTAATACTCGTCACATTTACATATTGATGGCCCCATCGCAAATTAATACCTTGCTTAGTCCTTATACTGAACATGGCTTTTCTTAAATTTAATAACTGACCTTCAGTAAAAAGCTTAGAAAAGTTATGCTTATCACGCCTCTTGGCATGACACACTGATTAATTTGTGTGAAAATGACTCTCCTTAAATTAATTCTTTCCCCCTTCAATAATGCTCATATACTTTCTTTAACCTTTATTACTATCTGCATGCATTTATTTACATTCACACAGTTTAATCCTACCTCTGTTATTGTCAAGCTTCTATGTGCTCAAATCAAATAAATCTAATCTGCTGTATGTCACATGCTCCAAGGTGAATTTAGCTTTTCTGTGGTATGTTTAAAGCTTTCTCTACTTTTTAAACATCTTCTTGATACCATCAAAAGCAACGCTATTTCGTTTATCGAATGGTTTTAATATACGATTTTACCCATGGTTTTCTTCTAATTTTAGAACCAGATCATTGATAGGACCTCAGTCATAGACTTCGAAAAGTTGTATCACACAGGTCTCAACCAATAATCACATCTGAATGTCGATTAGATGAAACGTATAATCAGCTATAGTAGTTCTACAGTTCTATGATTTAGGAGCTCGCTTTCTTGATTTTCTTTTTTTTTTTTTTTTTTTTTTTTTTTTTTTTTGGTATTCAACGATACTGAATCTGATCTCAGTCATTTCTTTAACCATAACTATAAAGTATAAATTATTAACATCCAGTGAAACAAACGGGGAAGAATAAGTGCCAAGTTATCTTTAATTTAGTTGTTCTGAACCATAGTATTATGCACAGGACAGTTTCTCTGAAAAACGAACAGTTTTTTAAAGAATTTGGTCAAGCAGTCTTATCCTTTTATAGGTTCTGTTTCTTCTATAGTTGAAACCCCTCTTACAGCAGTTGTAGACCAGAATTTTATAATTTTTCAGAAAGTAAAAATACTCCTTGTTTTATTTCGATAATATTAGTTTTACATTTCATTACGTATCATCAAATGATTCAGTAAGTATTGGAGAATACCAACATGAATTTAGTATAATTTACAATATTTAGAAAGTTATGTTAAATTCTGCACAGCTTTTCATGTAAGAACGCTGAATATTCTGTTAAAGTACGTTGTAAAACGATGTTGTATATAAAAAATATGTTTTGTTAAAAAAATGTTCAAATGTGTATGAAATCTTATGGGATTTAACTGCAAAGGTCATTAATCCCTAAGCTTATACACTGCTTAACCTAAATTATCCCAAGGACAAACACTCACCCACGTCCGAGGGAGGAATAGAACCTCAACAGGATCACCCGCACAGAATATGTATCGTTACTGTGACCAAAATAATGTAAAGTATTAACAAAATACATTATCTAACAAACTGAAATAACACAACTAAAATCCCAGTTCTATACAGAACAAGACACCAAGAGAAATTTAACGGAAGAAAAATAAATTAAACTCGTCACTCAGAAGATAAGATCAACTATATCGAACAAGCCCTCCTTTTTCTCTGCAGATAGAGGAAGAAGGTCTTTACACAACAAAGAAAACTTGGAAGTGGTATACCGCTGTTAGCGTGAGGCTTATTTCCAATTTGGTTTTTAGCAAGATAATTATACATCTAAGTCTGATAGACATTAAGGTTAAGCCACACTTACAAGGCATTTGGGTCATCTGCATTTCTCTTCAACCCTGTAAATGCGGTAATTTTCAAGTCTCAGTGACAGTTCATAATTCTTTCAAGAATATTAACAGGAAAAACGTTATTCATGCTCATTGTCTATGTAATAAAATGTATACTTAAGGAATCTACAGATGTTACGTACTTCTATAAACAGGTAATGCTGACAGCCACTACTCTTCGCGTTTCTTTCATTTAATGCAGACGTACTTAGAGGGCAGAAATCTATGCCCCAGAATTATGAACTTTTGCTCTACTGTTTGTAAAATATCCTGCCACAACAAGGTAGTTGTAAAAAGATAACATTTATGGGTGTTGTTTTGCCCACAGTCAGACCAAGCAATTTATTGTAGTTTAGACTGTGTTAATGTCACTGACAGCGCTCTGTGCCCTCGGCAAGAGATTCTGTGGTTGGGCGGACTAGCAGTTAGCGAGTGCATAGAGAAGTGTATGGACGTGTTTTTGTTACTGGAGACGCTGTGTGGGTAGGACACGCAATGTAAAGTGAGATGAAATTTCTTGTAAGAAAAGATGCAAGGAAAGGTATGTTAAGGGATGTATGGCTGAAAATGTTTGGGTAGTAGAATTATTGACAACTATATAATTTTTGGAACTGGAAGTCACATGAATAAGGAAATGTTATCCAAATATATTTTTTGCTCTTCAACAAAATCTTTCTTTTGCTAACCATATGCCTCCTAGCAGTTACAGTCTATAGCAGTTAGAATTCTTTTATTTAGCTGGCTGTTGTTGCTACTTGCTATAACTGCTGTAGCTCGTGTTATGAAGATTTTCGCGGAGTTATGAAAAATAATGGGTTTTCTATTATCGAGATTCGTGATTGAGATGAGTTTACGCAATTAATGGAGTTGGAGGCAGTTTCATATTTCTTTAAATTCATATTTTTTGGATTTGTATAATTGTTAGGATTTATTGGAGTTCAGGACAAATCTTTTGCGTTAATTATTGGAAGTCATGTTGTCAATGTATAGCAGTCAGATTGTGTTGGGCTTGTATATTGTGGGTAATAAATTAATACGTTAAGTGTGAGTTGCCTTTGTCAGGGAAAATTCTGTCGGTCAGTGTTCAATAAAAACATAATTAAAGACCTAGATTCAAATCTTTTCATCAAATTATTGGGAAAGGAGACGACGTCATGGGAAACGTTTAACAACACTACACAACTGCAGCTATGCTAACAGTAATAAAACGGACTGGTGATTACGAAACAGAATTTTTTATAAGGCTGTGTAGTAACAGATCTATTGGCAACGGTTCTAAATTCTATCTGTGAGAAGCAGCTGAAGCAGCACTAATTTTGAGTTTTTCAAACTGCGCATTAAGTGCACCGCAGGAAATGGGCTTGCAGACCGCTTGCGGTCCGTGGGCAGCGGTTCAACGAACGCTGGCCTATAGAACGATTGTACTGAGAGCTATCCGTTATCGCCCTCGATAAATGTTTCACTTAGTAATGGGGACACATTAATTTTAACTCGGAATGCAAATCGGTATGCAGTTTCCTATATTTGTCACATACGAAGAACTGACAGAGACTTAAGTGACGTTAACTGTCAAACACGTTTCTTCATAGAAGTAAGCACAGTGTGTTTCAATTTGTAACTTACAAAACGGAACCAATTCTGAATCATAAAACTTATTATTAAAGAAGTAAATAAATGCTCTTTTGCGTGCCAATATAGCTAAAGCAGAGAGTTGTGAACAACCTGTAAGCTAAGACTCATAATTGTCACAGACTTTTCGAAGGCGTACAACACGTGATGAAGCCCCAAGGGCACCCTGTTACAGTCCCTACCACAAAGAAAGGCAGACAAATAAAGCTAATTTCCTTATTTCAAACACAAATTGTAACTGTTTGCCAAATTTAAAATTCAATGAAAGTAATTGTGAACCTGAACGCCATTTCATTGTAAAGTCGTTAAACTACATCAATCACTATATACAATAAAATTAAGATTTTATGTAATAAGGTTAATATTCTGCAGCCAGCGTTACAGAAGTCAATGATGACACTTTATTAATAATTATAGTACAAAGTAATATATCCAGTTACTGTTACATTTTCAGCAAGTACACCACGTCCTTTGATCCATACATGTATTTTCTCGTCATTACTAACTTTTCTACAGGAACGAATATACAAAGTAAAAGGCATATTACTATATACTAAACTAGGTCTACTAGAATTCTTGGGATCGATTCCAAAATGCCAGGTCTTGTAGGTGATGACAAATCGGTCGGCGAAAGACTCGAGGCCAGGTAGCGACGAGTTTTCACAGCGGACTACGGCAAGTGTACACCAACCACCGCCAGCTGCTCCAGTAGCAACATCAAGTGAGGAATTCACTCGACAACCACGAAAGAACATGGGTCCATTCAGAATAACAGGCTTGCCTGCATAAAGAACCGTTGATCATTGGGGACAAAGTAATTTCCATGAACTCCGTCGTTGCGACGTGGCTGTCTGCCCAGTAGCACATCACGCCATGCGACTGTGCCAGTGTAGTGTCGGAGACAACTACACAAAAAAAATATTCCAAAATCATAACTGTATTTAATAGAACACTGAAACTGAAGATAAAGCTCACGTATAGCATGTTGTTCCTGACTTCTTGGTCATAGAGGTGGCAAATAATAATATAGTTAATTGGAACAATCTGAATAATTGGTGGTTTATTAATCACAACAACATTCATCTTTGCCCGTCAGGCTCGTCTATAGATACGAAACTGCGCAAGTGGACTAGCGGCTCACAACACACTAAATGCGTCGCGATTGCTGAGTGGGTAGCATCTGACCTCGATCAGAACTCCTGGTCTCTGGCGACGGTATTTCAGGGCAGAAGCACGGTCGTGGCACCTCGGATCTGTGGGAGGCACAGGTTCATCTAAGCATCTCATTGGCGCCTGTTCATGCCGGTTTGCCGTGCAGTATCTCTGCGGTGGTCGATACTTCCTGCGCCGCTCTCGATACTCGACAACACTCCATAACTGAACACAAATATCACTTTCTGAAATAGGTAACACCCACCTGACTTACAGTACGAGCCTGGTAATTTCTCTTACAAATCTGTACCTAGCACATTATACTCTGAGATGACTTTTCGGAAGTCCACTGTATTGGCGGCAACATTTTCCATTGATGATTGCGCAGCCGGCAGTTCGCTGGTTTCGTAGCATGGACTCCAAACATTGACCGAAGCATGCCGGGAAAGTGTTGTGTATCTTTACAGGATGATCAGAGGGCCAGTGGCGCTGGTTGCATTATCACTTCGGTAAGTAGGCTCCATGCGTGTGATAAGCTGCCGGCTACCATGATGACAAGCTGCTTATTCTCTCTCTGCATAACGTTATATCATCCGGCGGTTGACCGGCGTCTACAGAGGGCATGGTAAAGTAGTTCCGTCGACTGCGGTGCCGTATTGGGGCGGCGGGCGCTTTCAGCTTTGTCAACTGGCGGCGTTTGCTGACTATGCTACCGGTGACACAGCGATGTAACAAGGGTTGTCGTCTGGCGGGCGCCGGCGGATGTAGCAACCATCTAATTAATATACACTCCTGGAAATTGAAATAAGAACACCGTGAATTCATTGTCCCAGGAAGGGGAAACTTTATTGACACATTCCTGGGGTCAGATACATCACATGATCACACTGACAGAACCACAGGCACATAGACACAGGCAACAGAGCATGCACAATGTCGGCACTAGTACAGTGTATATCCACCTTTAGCAGCAATGCAGGCTGCTATTCTCCCACTGAGAGGATCGTAGAGATGCTGGATGTAGTCCTGTGGAACGGCTTGCCATGCCATTTCCACCTGGCGCCACAGTTGGACCAGCGTTCGTGCTGGACGTGCAGACCGCATGAGACGACGCTTCATCCAGTCCCAAACATGCTCAATGGGGGACAGATCGGGAGATCTTGCTGGCCAGGGTAGTTGACTTACACCTTCTAAAGCACGTTGGGTGGCACGGGATACATGCGGACGTGCATTGTCCTGTTGGAACAGCAAGTTCCCTTGCTGGTCTAGGAATGGTAGAACGATGGGTTCGATGACGGTTTGGATGTACCGTGCACTATTCAGTGTCCCTCGACGATCACCAGAGGTGTACGGCCAGTGTAGGAGATCGCTCCCCACACCATGATGCAGGGTGTTGGCCCTGTGTGCCTCGGTCGTATGCAGTCCTGATTGTGGCGCTCACCTGCACGGCGCCAAACACGCATACGACCATCATTGGCACCAAGGCAGAAGCGACTCTCATCGCTGAAGACGACAAATCTCCATTCGTCTCTCCATTCACGCCTGTCGCGACACCACTGGAGGCGGGCTGCAGGACGTTGGGGCGTGAGCGGAAGACGGCCTAACGGTGTGTGGGACCGTAGCCCAGCTTCATGGAGACGGTTGCGAATGGTCCTCGCCGATACCCCAGGAGCAACAGTGTCCCTAATTTGCTGGGAAGTGGCGGTGCGGTCCCCTACGGCACTACGTAGGATCCTACGGTCTTGGCGTGCATCCGTGCGTCGCTGCGGTCCGGTCCCAGGTCGACGGGCACGTGCACTTTCCGCCGACCACTGGCGACAACATCGATGTACTGTGGAGACGTCACGCCCCACGTGTTGAGCAATTCGGTGGTACGTCCACCCGGCCTCCCGCATGCCCACTATACGCCCTCGCTCAAAGTCCGTCAACTGCACATACGGTTCACGTCCACGCTGGCGAGGCATGCTACCAGTGTTAAAGACTGCGATGGAGCTCCGTATGCCACGGCAAACTGTCTGACACTGACGGAGGCGGTGCACAAATGCTGCGCAGCTAGCGCCATTCGACGGCCAACACCGGGGTTCCTGGTGTGTCCGCTGTGCCGTGCGTGTGATCATTGCTTGTACAGCCCTCTCGCAGTGTCCGGAGCAAGTATGGTGGGTCTGACACATCGGTGTCAATGTGTTCTTTTTTCCATTTCCAGGAGTGTACGTAGAAACCACGGGGTAAGGTGGCAAAAAGTTTGGGCCGTTAGATCCGAATTTAATATGGATCCAAACCGATGGCACTAATAACGCCCACATTCTGAGAATTGGTGCCAAGACAGTTCTCCTAGCTTATGAGCTAAGAGAGGATGTCTTGCCCCACCGGTCTGAGGGAGCAGCTTTAGGTCCACATTCACCGCCTATCATGTTGAGTATGGGAACCTTTCCATACTAATATACGCATGCTCCGGTGTGGCGTCCGAATTTATCAAAATATGAATATAATGCCTTCCGTCAGATGCAAATAGGAGTAGTGCGGAAGTTGCTTCCATTAACTTCTGAGCAGTCTTGTGCAAAAGCATCCTCGTTTCATAACCATTATTCATGATAAGATGTATGCAGCAACTATGTTGGTTGACATCGTGCAGTCATGTAGTTTAGACTGCAAACATCTTTAGTCGTAGTTCCACCGACTGATGTGGTAATCTTCAGCACGCAATCCTTGTCATTCTGACCGTATTTCGAATCTTTAATCGTAATTCCACCGATAATATTTTGCAAAAACAGACATAATGTCTTATGGGATAACAGCAATCAATGATTTTATAATGTTACTTAAAATCCGTCTTGATTGCAAATTTTTTATTCATATGACAGTTTTCGGTTCATTCAGAACCAACTTCAGATCTGATATTTCAGTTACAGTAGTAACCCGTCCAAATCCAGCAACTTTCGGTCCAGCAACTTTCACATGTGAATATGAATAAAAAATTTGCAATCAAGACGGATTTTAAGTAACATTATAAAAAAACTACCGATAATAGTTTGGTAAGCTTCATCACACTGCCCCTGCCTTTGTTATCGTATTTTCAATCTCATGGATAACTTCCTCCCTTGCGTTAATGTGTCTCAGTTCATCAATTCTTGTTCTCTCCAGGTACTTTAAATATTATTGTTTAGCTTTCATTGTGATTTTTTTGTTCTATTTCATTACTTGTCATACAGGAAAGTGGTAGCTTGCTAAGCCATTCAGGATTGTGACTGAACTCGATAAAATATTGTTACTGGACTACGTCACCCTTACGTCTTATTATTTTCGGTATCACTGGAGTTAATTTCAATTACTGACTATTATCGATCTATAGCTTTGCCACTGTCCTCGTTTCTTCAAGTTATCATAAATTTTGGCAACGAAACACTTGCAGTCAGTGAAAAAGATCGATGTCTGCGCGATCGTGGGGCAGATGATTTAACAGCTCACAAGGAAACTATATAGGAAGTACAGTTTCCGTGTCCATCCACTGCCGTACATGAATGACAACAGACAAGGCGCATTACCAGCTTGAGTCTCTACAGACCGAGAGTCACCGGTGGAAATACCACTAACTGCAGGTATGTCCCTGGAAAGTGTTTTGGGAACGAAGATTTTCATTAAAGAATTAATGACGAGTCAAAACATTTAACAGTATCCTCAGGCTTTTGTCAAGTGCTGCATTTATCTACAATGAATTACTATCTGAAGAAGTTGCACAGTTATCCTGTCAGATCTACATAAGATGTCAAAGTGATGCATTGGATAGGCTACTTGTTTCAAATGTTTGGAGGCGTAAATTCGTGCACCTCATACAAAGACGATGGTTATTCGTAAACTCGAATAAATACTCAAGTGTGATAATTTTTAGGTGTATGAAACTGAATAATCTTCATTATAGGCAAGCCAGGTTATTGGTAGGATACTAGAAGAATGCACTCAATCTACAAAGGAGACTGACTACCAATGTATTGTGCGTCCCATATTAGAATGTTGCTCATGGGTGTGGAATCTTTACCAGATGAGACTAACAGGTTGCTGATACTGAATGTATGCAAAGAAAGGCGATACGAATTTGTTCGATTCACGGAAGAGTGAAACGAAACGGCTGAAAAGCCTGATGTGGCAGACTTTTTTACATAAACGTCCATTATTTCGTGAAATTCTACCTACAAACATTAATGAATCAGCATGAAGTGAATAATACTGTTCATCCGTCCCTTAGTCACCGCGATAACAAGGTCACCCTGACTAATTATCACACAGACAAGGCAATTAAGAATATATTCTTCCCGTGCTCCATATGCTGTAGGAACTAGAAAAAATTGTAAAATTGTGTACTATGCTAAGTTGTCTCTACAACTGACTTCCCAATAGTTGTGAAGGACCCGTCTATGCGTACTTAACGAGACACATAGTAGGTCACGCTTGTTATTTGATGTGGTCTAATAGTTTGATGACTAATTCACTATATACATAGATATCATTGTGCGCGAGAAAATGTTTGGCTTAGGAGTAACTAACTCCACGAAACATTCGGGAACAAGTGGGAAATTAAAGCAGATAGGATACACGAATCTGCAGTTTCAGTTTTATACTGTGCTGTCTCTGCATAGAGAAACAACTAACAATGAGGCGATCAGAACCACAAACAACACATCCAGATAAACTCTTATTCAATAGTCGCTGTTCTGTCCATTAACGTTTCTTCGGGTGTCACGAGAAACCCTGACAATATAAGATTGCCTAATAGCTCGGTTCTAACTATTGCGTCCAGAATCTACTGGCAATATGATTGAAATCACACATACCACTTGTTCTGATCACAGAAGTTTTGGATGTAGTGAAAAGCAGAAAGAGCGCTGGAATTAATATCCAACCTACGCCATCAAATTAATTCAGAATCGGGAGAAGAAGGTTGCAGTGCTTCATCTTCCACATCTTTAGTGGTCGAGATTCAGTCACATCAAAACAGTACAATGGAGATGCAGCCTGATTTGGAAGAAGTGTGGTTATTGTGAAATTGTTGCAGGTAACTGTGTTGTGGAGAAACTGATAAACACTCCTGGAAATTGAAATAAGAACACCGTGAATTCATTGTCCCAGGAAGGGGAAACTTTATTGACATATTCCTGGGGTCAGATACATCACATGATCACACTGACAGAACCACAGGCACATAGACACAGGCAACAGAGCATGCACAATGTCGGCACTAGTACAGTGTATATCCACCTTTCGCAGCAATGCAGGCTGCTATTCTCCCATGGAGACGATCGTAGAGATGCTGGATATAGTCCTGTGGAACGGCTTGCCATGCCATTTCCACCTGGCGCCTCTGTTGGATCAGCGTTCGTGCTGGACGTGCAGACCGCGTGAGACGACGCTTCATCCAGTCCCAAACATGCTCAATGGGGGACAGATCCGGAGATCTTGCTGGCCAGGGTAGTTGACTTACACCTTCTAGAGCACGTTGGGTGGCACGGGATACATGCGGACGTGCATTGTCCTGTTGGGACAGCAAGTTCCCTTGCCGGTCTAGGAATGGTAGAACGATGGGTTCGATGACGGTTTGGATGTACCGTGCACTATTCAGTGTCCCCTCGACCATCACCAGAGGTGTACGGCCAGTGCAGGAGATCGCTCCCCACACCATGATGCCGGGTGTTGGCCCTGTGTACCTCGGTCGTATGCAGTCCTGATTGTGGCGCTCACCTGCACGGCGCCAAACACGCATACGACCATCATTAGCACCAAGGCAGAAGCGACTCTCATCGCTGAAGATGACACGTCTCCATTTGTCCCTCCATTCACGCCTGTCGCGACACCACTGGAGGCGGGCTGGACGATGTTGGGGCGTGAGCGGAAGACGGCCTAACGGTGTGCGGGACCGTAGCCAAGCTTCATGGAGACGGTTGCGAATGGTCCTCGCCGATACCCCAGGATCAACAGTGTCCCTAATTTGCTGGGCAGTGGCGGTGCGGTCCCCTACGGCACTGCGTAGGATCCTACGGTCTTGGCGTGCACCCGTGCGTCGCTGCGGTCCGGTCCCAGGTCGACGGGCACGTGCACCTTCCGCCGACCACTGGCGACAACATCGATGTACTGTGGAGACCTCACGCCCCACGTGTTGAGCAATTCGGCGGTACGTCCACCCGGCCTCCCGCATGCCCACTATACGCCCTCGCTAAAAGTCCGTCAACTGCACATACGGTTCACGTCCACGCTGGCGAGGCATGCTACCAGTGTTAAAGACTGCGATGGAGCTCCGTATGCCGCGGCAAACTGGCTGACACTGACGGCGGCGGTGCACAAATGCTGCGCAGCTAGCGCCATTCGACGGCCAACACCGCGGTTCCTGGTGTGTCCGCTGTGCCGTGCGTGTGATCATTGATTGTACAGCCCTCTCGCAGTGTCCGGAGCAAGTATGGTGGGTCTGACACACCGGTGTCAATGTGTTCTTTTTTTCATTTCCAGGAGTGTAACAGATACTGTGGGGAAGTGCTCACTCCTGACTTCTAAAGCAACTATCTACGTAAAGTGATAAAGAACTCTGTCTTCAGGCCACGAGTGGCCTACCGGGACCATGCTACAGCCGTGTCATCCTCAGTCGAGAATGCAGAAGGAAGGGGGGTGGGATCACCACACCACCGTCCCGGTTGTTATGATGGTATTCTCGACCGCAGCCGCTACTATTCGGTCGAGTAACTCCTCAATTGGAATCACGATGCTGAGTGCAACCCGAAAAATGGCAACAGCGCATGGCGGCCTGGATGATCACCTACCCAAGTGCTGGCCACGCCCGACAGCTCTTAACTTCGGTGATCTCACGGGAACAGGCGTATCAAATGCGGAAAGGTCGTTGCCTTACGTAAAGTGATAGGATGTGTAAAAATTAAACTTTAATTTATAAATACAGTGTTAAGATATATGTGTTGCATGAGAAAAATAATAAGGGTGGCTGGTTATCTTTAGTTAAAGACTACCGCGTTTTGGGACAGTCCGTACGAGCACTTGTGAGTTAGTCGTGGATATTGAAGCATCCTAAAGTCAGCACAGAGAACGGCTACATACATCCCAGGTGAAGGCTGCTAGTGATCCGAAACAAGGGGGTGGGGGGAGGGGGGAATACAGGAGACACTGGTAACACAGAAAACAGCGTAGTCGAGTTTCTGATCGTATTTGCGCCACTATCAGAAGAATGCTTCACCCGTGATCTGGGGGTAGCTTCTTTGATTATTAATCAGAAGTGCCTGGTGTGCCGGGTTCCAACCCGGTCACTGCTTTAGTCTTGAATAAAAATCATCATCAATCGCTGCCGAAGAATTCCACCATAAGAAGCAAAGAAGCATCCTCGTTCTGCCAACGGCCGTGTGAGAGAGGGCGGAGGAGCGGACAGAGGTTCACGGATCTCTCTTGCTCTTGGGATGCGAAACTGCCCATAAAAGGAAGAAGAATCACTAATGATCAGCGGCATATGGTTACAGAAGGCAGTGCAAACCCCTGAATTAAAGAAAAAAATTTAATTCGCAGAACATGTGACCTATAATTAAGAAAGATCCCATGATAATCCCTCCATTGACAAAAAATTCCGGGTAAGTTCCTCATTCGGATCTCCTGGAGGGGGCTGCAAAATGAGAGGTGACCATTAAAATATATGGAATGATAACGACGGGATAACATTCTACGATCTATAAGTCGGAGCGTGGAATGTCGGAAGTATGAAAGTAATAAGAAAGCTAGAAAATGTGAAAAGGTAAATACAAAGGTTCACTCTAGATATGGTGGAGCTCAGTGAAGTGAAATTTAAAGAAGGCAAGAATTTCTGGTCGGACGAATATAAGGTAAATCAGCAACATCAGTACATAGAAACCGGGATTACGTTTTGTTATGAATAGAACGGTGGAGTAGAGAGTAAGCAGCTGTGAGAAGTTCATTGATAGTATTGTTCTCATCGGTATCGACAGCAAACCAGCGCCAACAACGAAAGTTCAGGTATACATGTCAACGTTGCACGTTGCACGTGTAGAGATAAAGAAAGTACGAGTGTTGGAACTTTAATAGTGGCAACCATTTATTTACAGTGCGTACAAAATAGATGCGTGTTTCAAAGTTTTACGGACCTTCAAAGTAGTCACTAGCGTTGTGTATAGTACGTTGCCCGCGATGTAAATGTCGTAGGATACTCTTAGCGGTGTCAGTTGTGTTGACAGTTCGAGCGGCGCGGTCTGTTACCGGACGAATTTGTAGAGGTTCTGAAGCGAATGCCGCGAAGTGTTTCCTGCAGTTTAGAAATCGAGTTGAAATTACGAGGGCTTAATTCAAGTGAGTGCAGTTTGTGCTATAACATTTAGCGGCCCCGTCAATCAAACAAATCAGTAACAGCCTGTAGTGCTTGACCACTGCCCTACAAAATGATGGTCAAGTCCTGCAGAAAGTGTCATCACTTTTGTCTCTATCGTGTTCATTTTTGGAACACAACCTATGACTTCTTAGAGACAGAAGTGGTGACACTCTCTGCAGGACCTGACCATCATTTTGCACGACATTGCTCAAGCACGTACAGTACAAGCTCTTAAACGCTAAAGAGAGAACTCTAATGAAGGGTTTAAAGAAGAAATTGGAGTCACTGTGGATAACGTAGGGGATCGAGTATTAGAGCCAGAATTTAAAACAACTCTGGAACAAATGAGTTCAAGTAAGGGAGAAGAGATACACAATACCCCAGCCGAATTCATACAATCATTAAGGGAAGTGGTAACCAAACAAACTACTTAACCTGGTGAGTGCAATATATGAGACTGACGGCATACTATAAGACTTTCGGAAAAATATCATCCACACAAAGACAGCAAGGGCAGATAAGTTGAAAAACTGTCGCCCAGTCAGCTTAACAGCTCATAATCCTAGATGGAGACTAAAATAATAAACAAAGGAATGAAAAAGAAAGTTGAGGAATGTTATATGACTACCAGTTTGGCATTAGGAAGGATACAGCCACCAGAGAGGGTTCAGTTGCATTTGATATTGGAGGCAAGGTTGAAGAAAAATCAAGACCTAGAAAAAGGGTTCGAAAACGGTGCAAGATGTCCCAAATTATGAGAAAAATAGGGGTAAGCTATAGAGAGAAGTGGGTATGAAGAATATGTACAATTAACGAAGATGTGACCGTAAAACTGGAAGACAGTGCTTGGATTAAAAAGTTTGTAAGAGGGTAGTGCAGTCTTTTGACCGTAAAGTTAATTCTGTACATCGAAGATGCGATGGCGGAAATAAAAAGAAGGTTCAAGAGTGGGGTGGCAACGGCCTTGCCGCAGTAGATACACCGGTTCCCGTGAGATCACCGAAGTTAAACGCTGTCAGGCGTGGCTGGTACTTGGATTGGTGACCATCAGGCCACCATGCGCGGTTGCCATTTTTCGGGCCATGTGGCCTGAAGACGGAGTGCTTGAAGAGAGGGATTAAGAATCAGGGTGAAAGGATATTAATGATAAGATTGTACTGACGACATTTCTTTCCTCGATGAACGTGAAGAGCAATTACAGGATCTGCTGGCTACAATGAACAGTCTAACGAGAACAGAATAGGGATCATAAGTGCTCTGGATAAAACAAAGATAATGAGATGTAGCAGAAATGAAAATAATGAGAAACTGAACATCTAAGCTGTGAATGACGAAGTGACCGAAATTCGGCTATTTTGCTACCGTGCAAGCAGAATTACTCATGACCGACGAAACAAGGGGATTAACAAAGGCAAAGAGGGCATTCTTGTCCAAGAGTAGTCTGCTGGTACCAAACTTCGGCCTTAATTTGAGGATGTGTTTGGAGCGTAGCTTGTATGGTGGTGAATCAGACCCAGTGGGACAACCGGAATATAAGAGAATAGAACTGTTTTAAGATGAGGGGCTCCAGAAAAATATTGAAATCAGGTGGACTGATAAGATGAGGAGCTTTCCGCTGAATCAGCAAAGGAAGGAATACATGGAGTACACTGACAAGAAGAAGGGACAGGATGATAGGACATGTGTTAAAGCTTCAGGAAATAACCTCCTTGGCACTAGAGAGAGCTGTGGAGGATAAAAATTATGGTCGCAGACAGAGATTTGAATACAGCCAACAAATAACTAAAGACATTGGGTGCAACAACTTCTCTGAGATGAAACATTTAGCGCAGAAGGTGAATTCTGCCCACATGAAACCAGTCAGAAGGCTGGCGTCTCAAAACAAAACGATTAGAAAACCGAAATTTGTGTTATCAATAGTCCAGCGGTAAGGCACGTGCCTCAGAAACACGAGGCAGAGGGATCGAATTCCTGTCCAACCACAGATATTTTCAGTGTGCCTTTATCTCGCGACCAAAGTAAAGAGTCGCCAGGAATGGCATACGGTTCGCATTCCACGTTAAATGATAGGTCCCTTTTCCCGGGTTGGATAAATTGGACGCAAGCCCCTGAACAGGCGTTCAATTGAAAGACTTGCAGTGGCATATGAATTGCAAAATTAACTGTAGAAAAATTCTCCATGCAGTTTTTTAACTGTTGTAGTAACAGGTGAAAAAGTGAACTGACGGATATTCTGAATTGAAATGGTACTCCTTACATCCTCTCCTTTCTCCTTGCTCACAGCCACATTTCTCTCGCGAACTAATCATTGTTTCTGTTCGTAGACGGTGAAGAGAATGTCGTTCTCGCTTCTGGGAACTGGAAGCAAAGCACTGCACAAACAGCACCAGGTTAAATACTCCCGGCGATCAGAGATGTTCCAACAGCTAAGTGCCGGCAGCGAGGCAGCACCGTAAAAGTACCCTCTTTGTTGTAGAAAGTGCAGGATTTTGTATGCGGACGTGGCAGTACACCTCAAGAGTTTTCGTAAAACTGACGTCAGTGGAGGGAAACTACGTAGTGCGTTTGTATAGTTGCTGTTCGTACTCACGTGTTACTCCGCTAAACGATGCGTAAGCACGACGCTGTAGGCTATTTTAAACTAAAAACTGCTTGTTAGCAACTTTCTTAACGGCGTGTCTCACGAACGGAAAGATTAGCATTAACACTGTTATAAAATAGGCTTAAAAATTTCTAGCATGAAATGTAGGTGACCTATTTTTAAAGGAAGCACGAATTTCAAATGATGAGTGCAAAAGCACTGGCAGATAAGACGTCCAGGCTGTACGTTAGAAGAGTGATATGGACTTTTTTTCGATTGGACTAGCTTCAGTGACGTGCAATGTAGATACTTTTGCAGGATGAATCACTGCCCGTGACTTGCATACAAGCAAAACATCACTGCAGGCTCCACGCCTGCTCTTCTATCAATAGCAATTTGTTGTATTTTGTATAATAACAAACCAAACCTTCCAATTAATTTCAGAGAGCAAATGGCTCTTTAGCCGCTACTATAAACTCAAGGGCATTTATAGCTGACCCTTTAACCAGCGATTTTCCCTTAATCTGAGGAAAATGAGTCAGCTATTGAAACACATACCGTGACATCATGACAATTTCAGCTTAACCCTGGAACAGACAAACACTGTCAAAAATTACCGTACCGTTTTCTTTTATTAAAAACTCAAAACAAATATCCTTCCTTATTTACGATCATTTTTCTGTTTCTCTTCCACCTTATAAAGTAGTGAACTGTGCGTTTATGTGTTTAAAATTTAGCAAGTTGGAAAAGAATTACAACTTTTATGTACAAGGGCATATTTTGCCCTGAGTTAGTATTAACTGTGACCATAATTCAGTTGCGTATAAATGTCATTTGGCAACGTTGGCATGCAATATGAGCAGAAATTCATTCAGGAAACTGCTTTTCCTTCAAGTAATTTATAACTATTGCTTTATTGTGTTTCTGTACTATCTCCATGTGTGTATTCATGTACACATACTCGCCTGGACCAGGAGATTGTCCCCATCTGTGCTGGAATCATTGAAAAGCAACCATTTTGTATGCAAGGGGTAAATGTCGTCTTCAGATAGCAGTATTCTCCTCAGTTGAAGAATGTTTCTTGAAAGTTTTCAGTTCAGCGTAACCTATATTTGTGCAAGCGAGACAAAAATGTATGATTCAGTTATTAGATCAAACAGAGAACAGGAATTTTATAGCCTGTAGACTGTACGTCTCTATTTTACAAGTTGCGCGGAGTGGCCACGCGGTTTGAGGCTCCATGTCACGGATTGCGCGGCCCTCCCACCGAGTTTCGAGTCCTCCCTCGGCCATGGGTGTGGGTGTTGTGCTTAGCATAAGTTAGTTTAAATTAGTCTAAGTAGTGTAAGTCTAGGGACCGAAGACCTCAGCAATTTGACCCCTTAAGAATTCACACACATTTGAGCATTTCTACTTTATACAAACTTTCATTGTCCTAGTTTTTATCATTCTTGCTTGTTATACCTTTTACAACATAAAAATAGTATACTAACAGACACATTCCTGAACACACTAAATGTTCCAACCATTACGTTTTTAGGTATAATGTCACTGAACACTTTTAATCGGATCTCACATTGTAAATACAATAGCTGAAAGTAAGTACAAATTACAAGAATTACACCCTATTATGGCACAGGGAAATTTTTTCCCTCGTTACTGCTCCATATAAGTTAAATTAACTTGGTGCACTAGGGAAATGTGAGCCATTTCAATATGCTGATGACACATTTTCCTTCGCCGTCTATTCTACTCTCCATAAATTCCAATGATCACTCCAAATCTCCTAATGCATGTCAATTAGTTTACCTCTTGGAGTAACCAATGATAGCTTAAGATTAGCCCCTTCAAAACCCTGGCAATAGTTATAGGACGCATTATCTGCACCTTCCGTCTCCATGACCTCTACCTCATCATTTATGACAGTCCCATCCAGCTAACTAACACAGTTAAATAAATTGCACTAACCTTCCTCCTGCAACTAACGTGGAAACCCGATGTAGTAATCATCCAACAGAAAGCCCACAATAGACTAAAACTACTAAGTAGCCGAACATGGGGATAACACACTTTCACAGTACTTAACATGTGCAAATCCCCAGTCCGCCCCGTACTTTGCTATGCAAACACATGGAACTCGGCCACTCCCCAGTTCTATAAGTCCCTCCAGATCCTCGAATCCATGCACTCCACCTGCTTTCCGCATCCGTTTCCTCCACAAGGAGCCATAATCAACTCATGAAATTCCCTCCTCTCCTCACTCACATCATATCCCAACAATCTACACTATCAGCAAGCTCGATTCCAGTAATCCTATCGCTTCCCCTCTACTTCCAATTCATACATACTGTCTCGTCTTCCAACACACCCTCCACATACTGTCCCAAAGAAATTTCAACCATCTCCCCTTCCCAGATCATGAATTTCCTCCTGATATTTACCCCTCCTACCAGCTTCAGGATCAAACCACACAGTCCATTTTCTCAGGGTTCCTCTCCCTACCATCCCGATATGCCCTTACCCTCTTTCCTGTCTTTTACCTTTCTTTCTACACCACCCTTCTTTCTAACTACTATTAGTGTCGCTAATTCTCCCCTCTACTCAACCCACACTTCTGTCCTAATGGCCACACCTACCCCACCAGTACCATGCACTGGTCCTCCACATTCCTATCCTCTTCACTCATCAACTTTCTCCCCTTCAACAACTGACTTGCTATCCCTTGGCAGGTCCTTCCAATTTCTAGTGACAGTAAAGTGCTTCCTTGACGTATCAATGTTTCGTCAAAATGTTCTAAACGCGATTATTGTATTTCATTTTAGCTTTTATTGTTATTGTTCTAACTACCAGTACAAAAGTCATACATCGAATTATCTATAAACTTCCATTTTCTTTTTCACCTTTGATTAGTTTTAAATTCAGTGTATAGTATATATGCTATTTGTTTCTTTTTTTAGTCATTACTTTACTATTTTAATGTCTATTGGCTGAAAAGCGGATTACCTGTACCGCTGACAGCCGACTTCCTGCCCATCTAGGGTGCGGGGGATTACATAATAAAAAAAATACTGTAAAATCTGGGGTGCGGGGGATAAAATAATAAAAAGAGAAAAATATTGTAAAATTATCCGACCATGGAACCCCCCGCCTCTCTTTGCATATACTCATCCTACCAGATCCAAAAGAACTCTAGCGACCTCATGTTGTCAGGGCTCCCTTCCTCTGCGCTTCTTTCACCCAAATCCTAATGCTTAGCCTGGAACAACATCCTTCTTCACTCTCCCAAATCCCTCCTCCAGACTTACACCTCACAAATTCCCTCTTACACATTACTCCAACTACGACGTTCCGATGATAACACTCTCCGTGGCAATTTACGCCCACTCATCGCTTCACTCGTCTATGTCTATCTTAACCAGTCGACACATCGGCTTTTTAACTTTTAACTGATAAAACCGTCTATCTGCGTTTTGTAATTTTTTAAATTTTCATTTCTCACTTCTTCTGTGCAATATTTTAATTTATCAACAAATCAAACTCTTATATTTTTAATTATGTAACTTGAAAATCCGTCTATTTATTGAGTCAACAATTCATTTTGTCAATCACCATGTCCAGTTTTATAATATGTTTTAAATTTTTGACTGTCATGTGGCTAAAGAGCGACGAGTTGTATCCGCTGACAACCCACTTGGGGGAAGCAAAATTAAATGACAATAAAGTATAAATACTGTAAAATTTGTAACACAATATCTGTTACTTTTCCATGTTTATAATGGTTCATCAGAGGTGTGTGTGTGTCAAATCTTATGGGACCTAACCGCTAAGGTCATCAGTCCCTAAGCATACACACTACTTAACCTAAATTATCCTACGGACAAACACACACACCCACGCCCGAGGGAGGACTCGAACTTCCGCCGCGACCAGCCGCATAGCCCACGACTGCAGCGCCTCAGACCGCTCAGCTAATCCCGGGCGGCAATGGTTCATCAGATGATGTGTTCAGTCCCAAATGCTTCATGACAGTAAATAAATAAATGCAGAAAGAAACCAGAAACCTTTTTAACCAACCACGCCGTCTGTTTAAATTATTTCAAATAATTACATTCATAATGGCTGCATGCTTCTACAAGGCTTTAAGTCTGGTTTAGGATGTTACGTCAGTAGATTCATCCACTTTTGACTCGAATCATCGCTAGAACGATCCCCCAATTCGTCCATGCCGCACAGATATTCATTCCTCGCAGCGTCAAGTGCCCTTAACGCCCGAGGCGGCGTTCAGTCCCTCGGTTAGAAGTGGTCATATTGTGCTGGCTCATCATTGCATTTATTTTGTGTGTTCACTTTAGACTCTAATTCCTTTGATTATCACTGTTGTTAGCCGGCGCTGTGGCCGAGAGGTTCTAGGCGCTTCAGTCCGGCGCCGCGCTGCTGCTGCGGTCACAGGTTCGAATCCTGCCTCGGGCATGTCTGTGTGTGATGTCCTTAGGTTAGTTAGGTTTAAGTAGTTCTATCTCTAGGAGACCGATGACCTCAAATGATAAGTCCTATAGTGCTTAGAGCCATTTGAACCATTTGAACTGTTGTTACGCTAAGTCACTGATAGCGACATTAGTTTATTACGGACGTTGGACTGTTTCACTATCTTGATTGTGAGATGGAAGTGGCGGAGATTAAAATACATATGTAGACTCCTCTTCATTTAACGGTGATATGTTGACTGTGTAATAACAGAGATGCGTATGTATGGAGAATGCTCTTGTGTGTAGTTTTGTTGAGTGTTAATCCAAGAGTACGTTATATGTCACTTGTTTTATGGTGGTGAAGGGTGTTTTGGTACAGAATTTTCTGGGGCCAAATAGTACATTTTTACCAGAGGTGAGAGAAAAGTGAACTACTATAAGTAGGCTATGTCGTTTTTGAATAAATACTTTACTCAATTGTAACGGATTTGGTATGTCAAATAAGCCTATAGTCTATAGTAATAAACTTTCACTTTTTGGACAGAAAAACCGTGAAAATATCTTTCGGTCCACAGCGAAAGGAGATCAAGAGAGATACCAGACTTAAATTATGCAAAAAATAATGCTGCATCAGGTCTCCATGTGGGCGATTACTGCGTGTCATCAAAAGGAAGTGAGGTAAATGACAAGGAATATAAATATATTTCTGAGGAGGAAAAGAGGCTGATAACGAACAGAAATTACGAGGGTCGGTCAAAAAGTAATGCCTCCCATTTTTTTTCTACTTAAAAAAATTAAGTTAAGTGAAAAATTTGAATTTGGCGCCATTCCTCAAACCTTCTTCTGCAATCCACTGCAGTAGTAACTTTCTGTGTCAACAGGTGGCAGCACAGCAGAAGTTTGTAAGATGGCCGACATCGATGTTCGTTTGAGACAGCGTTGTGTGATTGAATTCTTCAATGCAGAAGGTCAAACGCCCATACGCATTCATGTAAGACTGAAGAAGGTGTATGGTGTTGTGACAGTGGATGTCAGCACTGTTAGACGATGGGTTCGTCGTTGTAAGGAAGCTGAAGGGCAAACACCGTTGACTGACGAAAAGCGGAGCGGCAGGCCGGTGTGAGCAGTGACTCCACACAACATTCAGCAAGTTGATGACATCATTCGTGGTGACCGTCGGGTGACTGCAGATGAAGTGTGTCGCATTATTTCTCTTAGTAAAGGCAGTGTGATCACGATTATTAAACAATTGGGGTACTCAAAAGTTTGTGCACCGTGGGTTTCAAGAATGTTAACAGATCAGAATAAAGAGGCAAGGAAAACAATAGCCTCCCAACACTTGCAGCGCTTCCGTTTGGAGGGAGATGAGTTTCTGAAAAAAATTGTGACCGGGGACGAAACATTGGTGCATTTTTTTGAACCCGAATCAAAGAGGCAGTCAATGGAGTGGTGTCACACAAGCTCGCCGAGGAAGAAAAAATTCAAAACTGTGCGATCGGCAGGGAAAGTTATGGCAACAGTTTTCTGGGATACAGAGGGTGTGATTCTGGTTGATTTTTTGGAGCAGGGATGCACAATAAATTCTGTTCAATACGTCACAACCCTCAAAAAACTTAAAGCACATCTTCAGCGAGTTTGCCCAACAAAATCAATGGCAGATGTTCTTCTTTTGGATGACAATGCAAGACCACACACCAGTCGTCACACCTCTGACGAGATTGTCAAAATTGGATGGGAAGTTTTGCCTCATCCCCCATACAGCCCTGACCTGGCACCATCAGACTTCCATCTGTTCGGGCCACTAAAAGAAGCTCATCGTGGGATTCATTTTGAAGATGAGGAGGCCGTCAAAACATCCGTGCGTCAATGGCTTAGGAAGCAGAGCTGTGATTTTTACCGTGCTGGGATACATGCCCTTGTTCAAAGATGGACCAAAACTGTAGAGATGGGCGGAGATTACATTGAAAAATGACAAAATGATCCTCAATGTTGTGGTTTTCAACCTATGTAATTGCATTTAAATTTCCTGACAATTAAACGTAGAAAAAAAAATAGGAGGCATTACTTTTTGACTGACCCTCGTATAATAGTCGACACATCAAGCTAAATGGAAAGTCAGGCGTTCATCGAGTACCGCATCCCTCACTGTGAGCGTTTACAGAGGAGCAGAGAATGTTCAACGATAGGCCTTCCAAATTACATGGCAGTGTTAACCTAGAAGCTGACACTTCGGTCAAGACATGGACAAATTTTTCCACCTAAACGGTCACGCCTTAAGCCTAAGACCAAAATGGAGTTCACGAACTTCGAAGTTCGAAGCTCTTACAATTGTGACTTTCCCACTGCTGTATTCCATAGTCTGTAGCATGAAAAATGTCTGTTTTCATTTAGAGTATTGGGCTGAAATCGAACATTGATATTCTTGGCTCAAACACGTATCTTCAGGACCTTGTGGTTTTGTAGATGCTCGCCATATTTTGAAATATGTGAATGAGAGAAGCAAGTGAATCTTTGATGATTTCCTCTTTAGACATGATATTGCACATTACCTTATTCTAGACATGAATTTCAAGAAGTCCATTTCCGACAGTGTTATGAGGAACAGGAACCTAGGCAATAGTTACAGGATTGAAACGCTGGAGCGTTTTGTGTACATGAAGTCACATCATGACAGAAATCAATGCTAGGTTCCAACCAGTAATATTTTTTTTTATTATGATCTCCATCTATGGAAGTAATGCTATTTGCCGAGAAACTTAGTAGCAACGCTCAGGATGCTGGTACAACCACTAATAGGGTATTTATGCAGACTAGAGTTTTGTAGCCTCCTGGTTTCGGGAGAAAAGTCTAAGAGAGAATATTTTGCTCTATGAAATAGTGTAATACCAACGAAGTGGCATCCTATCGATCAGTTGCAAAACCGCTCGACCTTTCCCAAAGAATAAATGATAATTGAAACACTCAGCTGCCGATAGGTGTTGACGATATACCTCGATGGGGACAGCTGAAAATGAGTGCCCCGACTGGGATTCGAATCCGGGATCTCCTGCTTACATGGCAGGCGCTTTATCCATCTGAGGACAGATGAATAGCGCGGCTGCAGGGACTTATGCCTTGCACGCTTCCCTTGAGACCCATATTCCCAAATGTCCACAATATACATTCGTAATGTTCCTAATATCTGCCCATCCACTCATTACTGGTGCCAACTAAGGTGACGATTCCCGTAAGAGTTCAGCTCAGATGATGTATAGAGCGTCTGCCATGTAAGCAGGAGATCCCGGGTTCGAGTCCCGGTCGGGGCACACATTTTCAGCTGTTCCCATCGAGGTATATTATCAACACTTGTCGGCAGCTGAGTGTTTCAACGAATTATCATTTATTCTAGAGAAGCTGCACGGTCATGAATGGTATCTGTTTTTTCGAGAACAGTTACTATCTTCATATATATTTCCCAAAGAAAGTCGGCCACGAGACCTGTTGCAGACTGAGATACAGAATGTCAGATCGCATAAAGCTGGAGGAACAACACAATGGAAGAAAAACCTTACAGATTTCGTCGCTCCCCTGGGCCTGATAGAAATGTGATGCTGCGGGAGTGAATTTACAACCGATCATGTTGTTCCCGCGGCATTATACCATGCCGCCAACCTTGGAGATAAGGCCTCTGTCAAAACGACCTAATTGATATCTTTTCTTCACTGTATGCTAGTGAAATTCATCGGATAACGACCAGATTCAATCCTAGTTACTACGTTTGTTTTTCGTATGTTTGGAAAGTTGACGGTTCCATTTATGTGCAAAATACCTGATAATAGTGGTCTAGGTGTTGTCACTCTGCACCCAGATTGTCAAGTATTTCCAAGTGCCAAACACCTTTCCAATACTTCATATTTGATTCATTTCGCCATTCCGTACATATTGGGCTTTCAGACTTATCTGCTGCAGCAACACTCGAACTTTCAACAAAGGTTTTGCAGAAAAAGAAACGTAGGACTGTTCCTAAAATTTTAATGATGTATGTTAGTTTGCAGTTACGTGGAATTCAGCTAGAATCCACAACGCTCGTAGAGTATTTGGATAGTTCTGAAACGTTTTTGAGAAGGAAAATGCTTCAAGCGGAAAGGACTGATGGAATCAGTAACGAAGAAGTACTTCTACGAGAAAGAGATAAAGAAAACGGCTGGAAATGTCAGTTCAAATCAAATGTTCAAATGTGTGTGAAATATACGAGACTTAACTGCTAAGGTCATTAGTCCCCAAGCTTATACAATACTGGTCAAAAGTTTTCGATCACGTATTACATTTACGCATTTATGGGTAAAACAGGTCTTTCTTTTCGAACAATCTATCATATACCTGTTATGGTTATAAAACAAGTATACACAAGGGCAGACTAAACGTCTCTTTTTTGTATCTAACAGGTTGTTCACATAGAGAGGCGCTAAAGGGTATCTACAACGACAATGACGTGCCTTTACCTAAGATAGTTCAATTCAAATAGTTCTCTTCCTTCCGCTGCTGTGTAGTAATCAGTTTGGGTTAGTTTACAGAACACTGTTTGCATCTACGGTGTGTTTGTGTACATGACCTGGTTCATACCACATTACCTCCTCATTGGATGAAAGCAGGAAATTTCAATTGAAAAACGTGCTGTAATTGTTTCACTGGATCAGGAAGGCCATTATGATAGGACAATAATAACAAATTGTTGGCGTAGCCCAATCTATAGTGACGTATACATCGCAACGGTTTAAGTAAACTGGTGTTTAAACAAACTGGTGTCAATACAAGTGTTTCTCGATCTGAAAGACTCCGAGTAACGTAATATATGGAAGATCAGTTCATACGCGTACACGGAAACGTCAGAGGACTAGCACTGCATCCGAAACCACAAGCATGTAAAGAGTATGCGAGCTGCTCCAATCTCTGTCTCAACAGTGTAACACCGTCTGCGTGAACAAAAGTTAAAGAGGTGCAGAACGGCCAATAACCATTTATTACGCAAACAAAATCAGGTGAAAATCTTGCAAAGGACCCAGCAACCTAAAAACTGAAGCCAACACCAATGATCAAAGCGTTATTCATCGATCAATGTAAGTTCCAAGTCCTTGGTAAACCTCGTCGAGAGTCTGTTCGTCGAGTTCGCTGGTAACGTGTGAAGACCCAGCTTGTGATGCCAGTGGTGAAGCTTGGTGCAGACTGATGCAACAATAAAAATGAAGTATGTCACAATTTTTTTTTTTTTTTTGCAGGAGGACAATGATCGAAAACACGCTTCTAAATTGTGCAGAGGATGCGTCAATAGAAAGGGGAACTGTACTTAATGAAAGTGAAAATACTTGTTTTGCGGTTCTACTTAGTTTTTACGATGTGTTCGTACATTGAAATAAAGTATAGAGTTCTTGCCATGGGTAATCGAAAACGTTTGACCGGAGATGTAGTTTAAGAAGAAATTACCTGCAATGAATATTTACAGATTGAGAGGCAAAGAGGAAGGCAAAGAGAAAGGTTTTGAGCGCTGTGTGACATTAAAATTGATCGGCGTTATCAGGTACATTAAGGAAGTCAGACAAAGCAGAAAAAGAGGAGAGCGGCCAGTGTATTCTTGTCGTAAGGTCAACATAGCGCGGAAGAAACAGATGAGTGTTGGGGAAATGTCCACGGCTGTTCCACCATACAGAGTTTTTCGTACCGCATCTGTCATATCTTAATTTATAATTTTAACATCACATCCTAACATACACTTCACAAGTTTTTGTTTGTGTACATCATATGTTACCGGCAGCCTTGAAATTCGACGTTGTATGAAATAACTAGGCAATATATACATCATCAAAGAGCATTAGACAATGTATGAAACGTAACTTCCTTGATACTTTGCTTAGGCATTTAACAGAACTCTGCTTACGTTTAAGTCAAGGTATGAAACAAGGGTAATTCAAATATTTTGACAGACACCAGATCCAGAGATATAGTTGAATTAGTTTCAGTTGAGTTCGTTTGAAGTTCAGTTGCATTAGAGAGCGCACTTTCGCTAACATGGAGGCTGCATGTGATGACTGTGGAAATGTTGTTGTTGATGAGCGCGGAAATGCAGTGAAGCGAGAATTTTATAGAGAATTGCAGGTAATAAGTAATTCTTCAGAGAAGCAGAGTTTTCTAACAAACGTGAATATAGCTAGGACTGTGGAAAAGAAGCCAGTTATAGTTTTTATAAATAGGGCATCTTAGAAGGAATTATAAAGAAATTGTACAAAATGTCACAGTTCACAGCATGCAAGAAACCTCTCCTGCAGTGAGAAGGTTTTGCGTTGGACGAGGAAGTATTGCTCCAGTCAGTTGCAACTCAGCAATCTGTCAGAACTGGACAAGGGTTTGCGAAGTGCATGTGCGGACATAAATACCAGAAGCTTAGGTGATTGTGTGAAAAGAAAGTTATCTACAATTTAAAATGATATTTCAGTTCTGCTTGCTGCAATCAATAAAGCATAAAAGAAATACAGTTTTGAAACACGTAAAAAGTTTAGATTTAGTAACTGTTTGTTACACATTTTGCTTGCTATTGGTATTTAGTTATTACTAAGACTTAAAAAATATTGTAATATGTAATTCAGCATAAGCCAAGTTTCAGCACACAGAATTATGATAATTTTCATGTTTTAATTTAACTTTCATTAAACAAATAAATTTATACTTTGAGCATGTTATTTCCCTGTAATGTTGTAATTTGCTGTGTACTTTCCGCATTTTATAAAATACCTTGTTATTTTATTTATTTCGTAGGAAAAGTATTAAATTAAACACCTTGACAGAAGTTCAAAGCATTCTATATATGGCCTAGGCATTCCATACAGTACCTTGATTTGACATTTGATCGGAAACTGTTCTGGTTTTTTTAGGTCAGAATTGCACCTTTCATATTTTAATGTAAAATGGGTCTAAAAGTATGCCACACAGAAATACACGAAAATATTATGCTTAAACGAGAATTCAAATGGATTCCCAATTTTTCGTTTTCCAGAAGGCTGTTGACACTGTAACTCACAAGCGGCTTGTAATCAAACTGCTTGCTTATGGAATATCTTTTTAGTCATGCGATTGGATTTGCAAATTTCCTGTCAGAGAGGTCATTGTTCATAGGGACTGATGGAAAGTCAACGAGTAAAACAGCGTTAGTCAGGGTTTTGTTATAGGCACTCTGCCATATCGATATAAACGATTTAGGAGACAATCTAAGCAGCCGTATTAGGTTACCTGCAAGATGATACTGCCGCGTATCGTCTAGTAAAGTCCACTCATGATCAAAGACGATTTCAGAATGATCCAGATAAGATATCTGCATAGTGCGAAAACTGGCAATTGATCCTAAATAATGTGTGAGGTTATCCAAATGAGTACTAAAAGTAATCCGTTAAACCTCGGTTACACGATAAATCAATCAAATCTAAAAACCATAAATTCAACTAAATACCTAGGAATTACAACTATGAACAACTTAAATTGGTTAGAACACTTAAAAAAGTAGGGAAGACTAAGTTTTATTGGCAAAACACTGAAGATGCTACGGATCTGTTAAAGAGACTGCCTACAGTGCGCTTATCCGTGCTCTTTTGGAGTGCTGTTGCACGGTGTGAAATCGCTACCAAATAGGATTAACAGAGGGCAGCGAGGAAGTTCAGAGAAGGGCATCATGTTTTGTATTATAGAGACACAGGCGGGAGCGTGTCAAGGACATGATACAGGATTTGGTGTGCAGACCGTTAAAACAAATGTGTTTTTCGTTGCAGACATTTCAGTCACCTACTTTCTTCTTCAAATGCGAAAGTATTTTGCTGACGCAGCCCTACATAGGAAGAAACAATCATCACAAAAAGTAAGGAAAAACACGGCAGGCAAGGAAAGATTTAGGTGGTCGCTTTTTCCGCGCACTATTCGAGATCGGAATGATAGGGAATTATTGTGAAGATGGCTCGATGAATCCTCTGTCAGACACTTAAGTGTGATCGCCGAGTAGCCATGTAGATGTAGACATAGACGTTATCTTAAATATCTTAAGGATCCACCTGAACCAAATCACAACACTTACAAACAAAAAAAAAGGTATAAGACTAAAAACATAGTAAGAAAAAAGTTCATGATTTGTAAAAACAAAAAAAGTCAACACTAAAAACGTAAAAAAAGCTCAGCAAGGTTCGTTGGACAGATTTATAAGTGCAACTAAATATGAAATTCTCTGGAGTAAACATTAAACGATAAGATATATTTATATGGTCCTTTTCCGTAGTTTCCAAACTGTGTTCATATTTCGTGACACTGTCTGTTTCACACTGATGACAGGAGTCTAATCCTGTGGGTACAATCTAACTGCTGCATCATTCGTAATGAGAAAATCGCTATTTTGCCATAAAAAGCCAAAAATTCGGAAATTTAATCGCCTACAAATTTTTGCCTCTTCATTTTATCGTGTAGCCACACAGTACACTTTTCAAAAATGGCAGGTGAACTAGAATGCATCTCAGTTATCCACCGGTAGATTTTATGTCTGTATTAAGACTGTTACTAAACATACACCCATGTTTCATTATGATCGCTTTACCAGATATATGTCATCCACTACCTGCCCCATGAAGTTCTACGATGCACCTTCACGACGCTGATGTTAATCCGACTTCATTCTGTGACTGTAGCAACACTGCAGGGGGTGTCAATCAGATACTGTTTATGTGGCGATATGGGAGAGACACAGATAATCGTCTTGGCACAATTACATCGTCTGAAAGCAGAGTTTCTACGACAGCCACCATTCTCGCTCATATGAATAATCCCACATATACCAGTTCCGATAGAGTGCCAAGGTATCTTCATAGTAAAATCGCAGCACTGGGATTTGTGTAAACAGTCGCTTCATGTTAGTATGTATTTTATACTGGCAGTTATTTCGGTTCTGGTGTCGACCATTTGTATTAAGTTATTTCTTAAATTTGTTGTGTCACATCTTTAACATTATTATAATATTCCTCTATGTTTTCCTTTGAGTTACAATTGTTCGATATTTTTCATATTTGTCAATCAACGTTCTCTTACTGGGTTACCAATTTATGTTTTGTATTCTACGTAAATTATTTACCTTTTAGCTGGCTAAATGGCCCTCAGATACTAAAGAGCAAATGAATATTAACAAAACAACCTCAGGCTATTACAAGTCTATGACGTGTTGCTAAGAAGAAAGGAAAGAGATACGACTGAAATCTTATAAAATCATGGCTGTATGGAAACAAGTCTAGGGTCACATATACCACCTGATCGGAAGTATGCGGACATCCCTGTGTAATGAGAGATTGACCACTAGATGCCAAGAGAAGCAGATCCTCCAGTACAAAAGGAGTCGGGGAGCACTGTGTTGTCAGTAGGAATGTAATAAGAGCCGAATGAGGCAGGCAAGCTCGGTGACTTCGAAAGTGGACTAATCACTGGATGCGTAAAATATCTATCAGGGACTCTTAAGCCCTTCCAAAGTTGCCCAAGTCGACTGATGATTATGTCATTATAAGGTGGAGGCGCGAAGGCACAGCCACAGTTGAACCTAGAGCAGGCAGATATGCAGGATGGTCGGAAATTCCCGTTACAAACTTCTAGGACTTATAGTGCGGAGTGAGTATATAATATATTGATTAGGGACTCATGTTCAAAACCATACATTTCCCTGCTACAACCATTTGGAAATCTGTTGATAATGCGGCTATTTTTACAAGTAGTTGACTTGGTGTGATCCAGTAAATCACTTGTTTTACAGTTCCACTCATTAGCAGACAATGAGACTGCTCGTGTACTTGTTGACGGGTTCTTATCAACGGGTTCCAGTTCGGGCGTGTGGGGCCTCCCTGGAGGCCACAGTCACGCCTGCTGCTGGTGAAGATACCCTTTCTCAAAATCGCTGCCTGATTGTGGCGAAAAGGGTACGCGATGTAGTCTGAAGTTGTGGAGAACGATGTTGATAATGACGATGAGCAGCCCTTCCATTGCCGTGAGCTTCGCCATTCACGAAGATCATGTCGGTGTTTTCTGCAAACTTGTACTCAACCATTACTTACGCGTAAATGAGGCTCAGCCTGGACAGTGAGGTAGGATAGGATGTCAAATGACATCAGCCGATCTGACGTGGGCACCCATCACTATGACTATCCTGTTGCAAACCTACCTAACAAACATGTTATAAACGGCTGTAGCACGAAAACGGTACGTTTACGGACATGTCTTCCTATTCAAAATATTACACACTCACTCCCCTCTACAAATCCTAGAAGTCTGTAACCGGAATTTCCTACCACCCTCTATATTGACGGGCAAGGAACACCGAACACTGCGGAGGGTGGTTCTAAGAATCGCATGTATTCAGCGAAAGGAAGCACTCGTGAGATCCAGGGAGCTACCACCAATCCAATCCAGCGGGCAGAATGACTTGCGCTGAATGTTAGAGTGGGGGCCAGCGATCCAGGAGATTCATATAAACCACACATATCTGTAGTAAATGCTAACTGAAGATTGAGTTGATTTGAAGAGCGACCCCTTTGGACAGTGATTGACGGGAAACGAGTGATTTGGTGTAACGAATGACGCCAAAGTGGTGGGGCACAGAGCTCGAGGGTTTGGGGTTTGGTTTTACTAACGTCTGGATAACGTTACCTTGCATGATGTGTACAACCAACACTGAATTCGGAGAATTTACTGTTATAGTGTGAGTATGTTTCATGTGATAAGAATTTGGTCCCCTTATTGAGCTTAAACAATGCGAAATGCAGAAGGATATGAACGCATTTTCTAGCGTTGAGTGTTGTGTGCTATAGGTAAGCAGTTCAGAGACGATGACATGGTATCTGCATGACAATACAGTCTGCCATAAAACAGCATCTGTGAGGCGATGTTTTGTAGACAACAAGATTCGTGAAATGGTCTTGCCTGGCCACAGTCTCCACCCGAACACAATGGAACACGTTTGGAACGAGGTGGAACATCGACTTGGCTCGGGATCCCAGCGTTCGACATCACTGACTTCTGTCTCTTAGGCTCCTGAGGAAGAATGACCTGCTATTTCTCCACAGAAATTGAAATACGCCATTGAAAGTGTCCCCAGCAGTGTTCAAGCCATCATTTAGGTGAAGAGATAATTTTGATTAGATAGTCCATTAGACAGATTCATGAAGATACCACAAACACGGTAATAACACAATGAGTTACCAGTCCAGTAACTAAATTTTTAAAATTATCTTTCTTAGACTAGTTCTACGTACTTCTTTAAACTTCAACGTCACAATGTGAATGTTTACATAACATGTTGGCATAGGAAACGTAACTAACACTTCTTTAAATGCATGATCATTAACTTCACTGAAAATCTGATGCTACTAATAGTGTTATTCATTGAACACGACATTTAGATTAACCAATAAATTTAACTTTAAAACTTTCCTAATTATCCATATAATCACCATTCTCGATTGTAAGGTAAATTTCTGCTTTTCGTCGGTTCTTGAAGCGTAATGGGTTTCGTTAAATGTAGCACACATATTACGTCCAGTATGTCTCGTACTAATCCGATGCTAATTACCACACGCAACAGCTGCTAAAGCCAAACATGAACTGACTTGAGCTGTAAAATTGATAGATCACATGAAAAAAAATTTTGGGGCCGTTTCATAAAAACTTAAAGTCATCAGTAGTTCACGTTAATCTTTTCGGAATAAAGTAGGGCTATTTGCTAGAAACAAACGTTTGTTGTCAAAGCAAAAGATCTATAAAACTTTGAGTGTAATCCATAACAAGTAGGCTAAGAACAATGTATGTACTTATCTTTTGTACTTATTCATAATACGTATGGTTCAAGGCACAACACTGAGTCCTAGTCAATTCCATATGATTTTGTCAAAGTCTCAGTGTTGTAATAATTATTAAAGTTTAATTACAGTGTGTCGTCTGCGTTTATTTGTAATTAGTATGCCGAACAAACGTTCTGATAATGCAGATTGAATCGCAGGTACAGTTTACTGGAGAAATTATTTATATTTCGTCATGCTGAGTCACATCACCCACATGTCGAGCGCTAAACGAGATGTTAAGTATTGACATGTCTGGCCCATGTCAGTAAGCTTGCGACACTTGCCCGCAGTGACACTTGTACGGACAGGTAGTATGTTGACATTTGCACGGAGCCTAGGACACAGTAGGTAGTGGACAGGGTGTTCCAGAAGTAGGATAAACCAGCCTGTCCGCCACTACCTCCGACGTATTCTGGAGAAGGCCAGAGTCCATATCCTGCACAAAGTTCTCCGTCCCCGCACTAGTTCGTAGTCTGTGTGGCTTTCAGTTTTCGGTACTGTAGTTGACCCTTGAAGGGCAAGTATTATTCCATGTTTTAGTGTTAAGATAACTGTGCTCACAGAAACCACCAAAAGGAAGCCTATACTGTTTTGCAACGGGTATCAGTATTATAGTGGACTATACAAACACACTTTATGGCTTTGTGTATACTTTAAAAAGAATAAATACAAAGGAAGATTAGCCACAAAACGTAACAAAGTTTTTGAGGAAGGCAGAAACGTTTCTGTTCCAGATGAAGCGGCAATGGAAGTGCGAAAACATTTTGCTAGCGCAAAGAGGCGGGCAAGAGAAACTGAGGCTGTAGTTTCATAAGTTTACGACCAAGAAACAGGGTAGCTCTTCAGTCGAGGAGTTACCATCACACAGTGCAAAACAATTGTTACTTTGCATTAGACGAAAGTATATGGGAACTACACAAGATTCCACCGATTCAGGAGAAATACTTTCCCAGGGAAATAATTTACTGATAATTGACTACCAATTTTTTCCTGCTTGTGGTAACAGGCGACCGAATGACGTAATACTGGCGTTTACCAGCGAAAAGGGAATAGAGTGTTTATCAATCTGTGAACCTCTCTTTCTGGACAGAACGTTCAAGAGTTCGAACAAGCAGTTTGGGTAGTTGTCTAGACTTCTCGCCGGTCTTAATAGTTCTTTAGAAGAACAAACACCGTTTCAGTTGTTTACGCTTTGCTGCCAAATAGAAAGCGGGAAACATATGAACACTTTTCAGGTAATTAAGACTAACGTGTCTAGATGGAACCCTGCATCTCTGATGATAGACTTCGAAATTGCCAAGGTGAAATAGCCATTGTTTCTTTCCTGGAACAGACATTAGTGGTTCCAATTATCATTTTAATCACTCTTTGTGGGAACAAGTTCTGAGTTGATGCCTCATTCCAGCCGATAAGGAAAACGCTGTCACGTAAGAGTGTGTTGTGCTCTAGCACATCTTCCTTGGAAATGTTGGACTATGGTTGGCTGTGAAATGAGGGAAGCATGCCCGAAAACCCAAAGATTCAGGATTTTTATTCTATTTCTTGGATCGGTGGGTCAATAGCGAACATATGCCAAGCGAGATGAGAAACGCAATGAAAGGCGTCATCGCGCTTCTAAAGTCTCAGAATGATGGAACAGAAAAATAAACGCATTAATAACTGAAGTTCATCCGAATGTTTACTTATTTGTGAAAAACCTTCGAGAAACTGCGTAATACCACGGCTACCACCAGTTTGGCCGACTAATTTTAAACTCTGTTGGGATAAAAAGATAAAAGGAGTGAGCTAATGGAAACTTAAGATAATTTCTGACGTGTGGAATACGCGCAGAAGTTACAATGACAATGAAAATTTTAAAATTTTTAAATTTTGAGAAGTAATTTTATATAACCATTGGCAATATTGAAAATATTGTAAATAAATTTAGTGGGGGACTGAAAGAGACCATCTCTTAGTACAGTTTCCTGGAAACGACACAAAGGCGGGTAAATGTCTCTTGAAATTTGTAAACCGTTCCTAATCAAGACTGACAAGACTACCTCAAAGATCAAGCCTTTTCTAGAGAACATTCGTAGCATTAGCCTAAAGAAGCTTCTTATAATTGAAATCTGTAGAGATAGGCACCGAACACAAAATCTTAGCAGCTTAAACGCGGGCAAATTATATGCAACTAAACCATACTTCCTCCCTCCGTTAGAAGGAGAAACCAGCATGAAACTGGTAAAGATAAAATAAATTACCATAAAAAAGTTATTCGTCGCACTTTTTCAACCTTCCAACATAGGTAAAAATAATTTCTAGTAATACATCATTGCAGCAGAGATGTTGAGGAAGCGGCTAAGTGAACAAGAGCGCTCACGCTCGCTCGTCGCCTGGTTGTGAGCACTCACAAAAAAATGGTACGGTCAGGCGTCGTTAAATAGCGCTGCATGTCCAACTGGCAGCACAAGAGAAGTGCAAAAAACGTGCTGGCTGCAGAGAAATGAACATGAATAAGTTCAGCGTTGCTTTAGATAGGAACATGCAGCATATAGACGTAGTGTGGAGGTGGAGACTCTACCCAAAAATTTAACTTTTCTTCTATTTTGTCGATTCCAACTAAATTTTAAAATTATGTCTATGTGATTTCCTATCAGGAAGGTCGCAGTTCGTAGTAATAGACGGCAAATCAACGAGTAAAACTGAAGTGATATCAGGTGTTCCCCAGGGAAGCGTCCTGGGACCTCTACTGTTCCTGATCTATATAAATGACCTGGGTGACAGACTGTTCGCAGATGATGCTGTAATTTACCGTCTAGTAAGGTCATCCGAAGACCAGTATCAGTTGCAAAGCGATTTAGAAAAGATTGCAGTATGGTGTGTCAGGTGGCAGTTGACGCTAAATAACGAAAAGTGTGAGATGATCCACATGAGTTCCAAAAGAAATCCGTTGGAATTCGATTACTCGATAAATAGTACAATTTTCAAGGCTGTCAATTCAACTAAGTACCTGGGGTTTAAAATTACGAACAACTTCAGTTGGAAGGACCACATAGATCATATTGTCGGGAAGGCGAGCCAAAGATTGCGTTTCATTGGCAGGACACTTAGAAGATGCAACAAGTCCACTAAAGAGACAGCTTACACTACACTCGTTCGTCCTCTGTTAGAATATTGCTGCGCGGTGTGGGATCCTTACCAGGTGGGATTGACGGAGGACATCGAAAGGGTGCAAAAAAGGGCAGCTCGTTTTGTATTATCACGTTATAGGGGAGAGAGTGTGGCAGATATGATACACGAGTTGGGATGGAAGTCATTAAAGTATAGACGTTTTTCGTCGCGGCGAGACCTTTTTACGAAATTTCAGTCACCAACTTTCTCTTCCGAATGCGAAAATATTTTGTTGAGCCCAACCTACATAGGTAGGAATGATCATCAAAATAAAATAAGAGAAATCAGAGCTCGAACATAAAGGTTTAGGTGTTCGTTTTTCCCGCTCGCTGTTCGGGAGTGGAATGGTAGAGAGATAGTATGATTGTGGTTCGATGAACCCTCTGCCAAGCACTTAAATGTGAATTGCAGAGTAGTCATGTAGATGTAGATGTAGATAAAGATATAACGACACCCCCCGCCCCAATTTTGAAGTCCATAACTTCAATGGCTTCCGAGTTTGGAATTTTAATATGAACTAGTGGTATTGTTGATAACAGCTTTCGGTACTCAAACCATAATGTTCACACTCCGGATTCTGTAGATTTATTCACAAGGCATAGTCCAACAGGTCTGTGCATGCATTTTATAAGAAATATAAACAATTTGTTTTCAGCTTTTATTTAAAATTTGAGCTTTAAATTTTCTTTACTTATTGGTAGATAAATGTGATGATAAAATAAATAAAGTACATTTTCGATAATAGTAATGCATAGAAGTATCCAAAGACATCAAGAAAACATCTCTTGTATACTGGTTAATTCTCATGATACAAAAGTTGGCACTAACCGTAGAAAAACAAACTTAAGTTAAAATGATTTTCAACATTTTATAAGAAAGTGAAAGTTACAAGAGCCACATACCCATTAAAAATTCACTGCCACCGTAACGTTTTCCCTTCTTCCCTGTAGGGTAGCCTTTCTCTTGGTTTTTTCTAAATAAAAATCTACTCTCAGTCTTCTTGAGGAGTGTTAGGGATATCTGATTCTAAGACAATGTCTCTTTCCGTAGAGCTTATTGATTGTACGGAACAAGACTTCAGTGCATTGCCTAAATTACATTTACACAGTCAACAGGCAAAGCAATTGATTTCTAACGACTGGTGGCCAAATGTTTCGCTTTATTTTATCTGGAAAGCTAGCAACGTGATTTTCCCAGTTTGAATTTATGCCAAGTTCGGAGTAAAGATGGTTCTGTTTTTATCAATTGAAGACATAAAGTGTGTATATGAGTCCGCAATTATTTTATTCTTAGCCCTTTTTTATTCACAAGACCGTCCTGATCACCGGTCGTATAGTGTAAAGAAATCTATGTGATCAAGACAAACTTGTGAAAATAGAAATGGTTCTGTTTGTTGGTGATAGGAATCAAACCTTATCTTTGGCATCTTTTGGTGTGTCACAGCCCGTTGTGAAATCTGTATTTTAAAAATTTCTGAGAAGTACTTGTTATTTGAATACAGTAAATCGTTTTGGGAGCTAAGGAAAATACACTAAATATGCGAACTATAGATTAATTTAAAAAAAAATGAAAACTGGAATGAGCTGTCTTGAAGGGGACAGAAAGTAGCATGACGGTCGTGTTAGGAACAGCTAGTTCAGTTAGTTAGTAAGTAAAATCCGTGAACAACGCAGAATGAACACGTTAATGAATTAATTTCCACATATCACCTTTTACAATACTACCTATTTACTAGCAGGTAGCTTAACATTCTGTCTCCATTAGACCAAGCGTCACGCAGTTAGGTTACGGGCGACAGGGGGGAAACGCTCGGTTTGACGACATCGGCCCTGGCGGGGCAAAAACGCCGCACAGCCCTCGAGTCCAGGCGGCGGTCTGGTTGGGTGGCGCCTGATGGACCCTCGTCCAGGGGACAGGAGGCCGCGTCATCGCCCGGTGGCGGCAATTTCCGGCCGGGGACACGGCTTCTCCATCTTGGGGCTAATGGCCCCTGTCTGGAGTGTGCGCGCCCTCAGCTCCGGCACCACAGCAGTGATTTATGCCCTCGCTAGTGACCTGTGTGGCTGCCGACACGAAGTCGCTGCTCTCCATACCAACAACACACTTACGTCGCATTCTTTTATTCACACGGAATGGTATTCCTGTTCTCAGATTCCCAAAAATAACACATGTCTGTCGCGGACAGAAAAGATACCTTACTGTACGTGTCATGTCACCAGCGCCTAGTAAGCATTGTTCATGCTCATTGCCATTGCCATCACTCCTTTCGCCGTGACAAAAGCCACCCTTCTCACACCTAGATTAGATATAAGACTTCAGCGAGCATGGAGATGACAGAGACCTTTCCAGAGGCCGTTTGGAGATAATATACATTTATGACATTTCGTCCGTAATACTTTCGATTATCATGAAAACGTCACTCTATCAATATCACGCAACTATATACGTATATGAAGTTGACATTTTATGTTTAACTGAGTTAAAAAGATGTGACTGTTTTCGTAAACGGTTAAAACTGGCAGTCGCTTGTACACTGAAACACCGAAAAAACTGGTATAGGCATGCGTGTTCAGATACAGAGATACGTAAACAGGCAGAATTCGGCGCTGCGGTCGGTAACGCCCATATATGACAACAAGTGTCTGGCGCAGTTGTTAGAACGGTTACTGCTGCTACAATGGCAGTTTATCATGATTTAAGTGAGTTTGAACGTGGTGTTATAGTCGGCGCACAGCATATCCAAGATAGCGACCAAGTGGGTATCTTCCCATATGATCATCTCACGAGTGACCCGTGAATATCAGGAATCCGGTAAAGATCAAATTTCCGATATCACTGCAGCCGATGAAAGATCCCGCACGAACGGGACCAACGATGACTGAATCGTTCAACGTGACAGAGGTGCAAGCCTTCCGCAAATTGCTGCATGTTTCAATGCTAGACCATCAACAAGTTTGAGCGTGCGAACCACTCAACGAAACAACATCGGTAAGCGATTTCGGAGCCGAAAGCCCACTCTATATCCCTGATGACTGTCGAAACAAAGCTCTGAGCACTATGCGACTTAACTTCTGAGGTCATCAGTCGCCTAGAACTTAGAACTAATTAAACCTAACTAACCTAAGGAGATCACACACATCCATGCCAGAGGCAGGATTCGAACCTGCCACCGTAGCGGTCCCACGGCTCCAGACTCCAGCGCCTAGAACCGCACGGCCACTCCGTCCGGCTTTACACCTCACCTGTGCCCGTTAACACCGGCATTGAAGCGTTAATGACTGGAAACGTGTTGCCCAGTCGGACGAGTCTCGTGTCTAATTGTATCGAGTGTATGGGTATGGAGAGAACCTCGTCAACTCATGGACCTTTCATGTCAGCAAGGGACTGTTCAAGCTGATGGTGACTCTGTAATGCTGTGAGGTGCTTGCAGTGGGAATGGTGGGCTACCCCTGATACGTCTAGATACGACTGTGACAGGTTAGCATCCTGTCTGATCACCTGCATCCATTCACGTCCATTGTGCACTCCGACGTACTTGGCAATTCCAACAGGACAATGCGACACCCCGGACGTCCACAATTGCCAGAGAGTGGCTCCAGGAACACTCCTCTGAAACAGTTTGAACACTTTCACTAGCTACCAAATTGAACATTTTTGACCATATCTTTGATGCCTTGTAACGTCCTGTTGAGAAGAGATCTCCAGCCCCTCTTACCATTATGGATCTATCGACCACCCTGGAGGATTTATGGTCCTCGTACCATTATGGATTTATCGACAACCCAGCAGAATTCATGGTGTCACCTCCCTCCAGCACGACTTCAGACGCTAGTCGAGTCCATGCAAAGCCGTGTTGCGGGACTTCTGTGTGCTCGCGGAGGCCCTACACGATATAAGGCAGGTGTATCAGTTTCTTAGGCTCTTCGGTGTATTTAATCCCAACTGTGATTGAAATAAACTGCTAGTTATAATCTAAGCAAGGACTAGAGACCAACCGCCTTTCCCAGAGGCCCACTCCATTATAACAAAAGAAATTTGTGTTTTCAACGTTTTTGTTGCTTGTTACTTCTTTTCACGGTTTAAAACGTAAGGAGTGATTACATAAATTGTCACCGTCCGAAAACCATGTGTAACACTTTCGTCCAGATCTGAACTTTTGTTTGTTCTATATTTTGTGATCGGTAGCACGGAAAACTAGTGTTTATATCAAAAACGGTAATATTTTTTCCGAATTTAGCAGCACTAATCTTTTACTTGAGTCTGTGTCCTTTTCCCATGTCTAATTATTGATCAGAAATAGAAAATGTTACTAAATAATCACGACTATCAATTCCATTACATTAAACACAAAGACAAATATACAATATTGATTAATCTTGGAGAATGTTAACAGTTTATGGTTCTTGAAGATGGACACATTTCCTCTAGTCTCGGCCGTGCCGTCAATACTTCCCTTGGTTTATGACTCCACTCAGTGACATCCCATTACCATGCAACACATTAATTTTATTCATACGTATAAAATTGCCTTAGTATTCAAATTGCATCAGATTTTAGTGGAAAACAATATATGAGCATCATCTCCGTCACCATGAGTTGAATGAAGGCTGGAATTAATAAGCGCCTCTTGTAGAGTGTGGCAACCTACTGGAAGATTGGAAAATACACACACAGGTACGTGAAACTGACAAATACAGACCACTCTTGTGTGTGTGCGTGTGAGTGAGTGTGTGTGTGTGTGTGTGTGTGTGTGTGTGTGTGTGTGTGTGTTTGTAGATGAACGGCGCTCAACGGCCGAGGTTATCAGCATCCTTACGTACTTTCAAAGAAACGAATGTGGATAGAATTATGTAAGCGTTGTCATAGTGAGGAGGAAGTCGATATAATGACACTGATGCACTCACGACCTCCTCAATCACGTCGACCACAGTATCACTCTGTCTCACACTCCCAAACAAAAGATAGAAAGGATAAGTACACGGAATTAAAAAAGGAATAAAGAAAAAGAACACGTTAAAAGAAAGATACAGGGAACTATGACGCTGACCGCATTCAAGAAACATGGGTGAGCCAATCACCCTGTTAACACGTTCAGAACGCCTCTCTAAAATTTTCGGAAACATGTTGGGTAAATCACAAAACCTTAAAACTCTCACCACTTTCGTTTGAACGTCACGTGAAATATAGGGCTGATCAATTGGCAAATCTCTGAGCTACCCGTTGGCGGAAAATAAAACACGATCTAACGAAATGTGGGCATAGTGCTCTGTACAGCCAGAGGCACTGCACGTTGTATGATCCTCCCATAGTGCAAGAAGCCATGTGTCATAGGGCTGTGCCCTACATGAAGACGTGCCGTCGACGTGACAGGAGTAAGGTTCGCTACGGCTGCATTGTGATCCATTTTAGACGGAGCTTATTGTCCCTCACTTCCAGGATCTCATCTGCATTTCGACGTAAGACTGTATCTCAGCCAGGCGATGGCACGGAGAGAACGGCATACGGAGATAACCGAGCATCGCAATACGTCTCCTTGACTGCTACATCTGCCCTTTCATTCGCCATAATACCCCTGTTCCCTGCAACTCAGCACAATGGCACCTCCTTCCCCAGCTGTTGTAGTTGGAGGATTGTGTTCTGGATATTATGCACCACTTTATCTGCTGGGTACAGAGTTGGAGAGAGTAAAGGGCACTCAGAGAATCGGAACAGACAAGGAATTTAGTTGTCGAAGAACCTCTCATCTGTGTCGGTGCCCGCAAGAATGCATATATTTCGTCATCAAAGACACTAAAGTCTCGACGCTGCCGGGCCTTGAGTACACGATCAGGAAAATCAACATACCAAACAACACAGTCCCCCTTTTTCGACCTATCTGTAAAAATAGGTTTTGAGTTGGGGTGCTCACATAAAACGTTATAAAATGCAGGAGTGCTGTCATACACCAAATATAAAAGTACCATGGTAGCGGATGGTTAAAATTTTCGACCTGGGGTTGTACCTGAGCCCAACACATGCCACACGCGGTTCCCAAACGGCGTTGTTGCTTGTGGACGATTGGAGAATACACATTAAAGAGGTGGGAAAGCAACAGCATGGTATGCAGGTGACTTCAGAGCTGCGAGGAAGTTACATGCCTGACGCACCATGATGAGCTGCCATCGTACTGTAAGTGGGGGCCCACCAGTGCAGAGACTGAGTGTGGAATCTGGTCTTGTAAGCGCCCATGGCCAGACGAATCCCCTTATAGTGGGCAGAGTTAATGCTCTTCAGATAAAAAGGCCTCGCTGGTCCATAGACAACACACCCATAGTCCAATTGTAAACACACAAAAGCCCCATATAGCTGGAGTAGATGCGCCCTGTTTGCTTCACAATGACCTGTGATAAAGCATTTTAAGGGTTTTGGCTTTGATATCTCTCATATGTCATAACCATGACAGTCTGGAGTCGAAAATGGCACCTAGTAATCTTACTGAGTCTTTTAATGTAGAATGGTATACCTCATATGCAAGTCAGGTAAATCAATCACACTTCTTTGCAACAATCTGAAAACTAATCTTTGCAGCCGGCTTCTCCAATCCTTTCTTCTTTTCTTTCGTTATTGCCTTTGTCCCGCAGTTTGCGCAGGATCCGCATTGTCACAATCGGATTTGGCAAGGTTAGTGTGAAGGCGTGGCCCGATGCCCTTACTGCCGCCACCCTGTACCCCCTGGGACGGAATCAGTGTACCCCAAATGTCTGCGTCTCGTGTAAATCATGAAATAGTGTGAACTCGTTTCAAATGTCTGTGAATCGTGTAACTGAGGCAGGACGTTGGGATCAGCTAGGTATTCACCTAGCGAAATGTGGAAAACCACCCGAAAACCACATCCAGGCTGGTCAGCACATCGGCCCTCGTCGTTAATCCGCCGGGCGTATTTGATCCGGCGCCGGCGCGCCTGCCCGAGTCCAGGAAGCAGCGCATTAGTGCACTTGGCTGACCTGGGGACCGCTCCTCTAATCTCCTCACTCTAATTTGTACCTAAAAAGTCGCTGCTACAATACTGGTGGAGGAACAGAAAACAGTAAAACAGTACTCAAATAAGGAGCTTTGTATGGGACTCCTAACAATAGAAGTGATACTGTTCATGGCTATGGCAAAGAGGGTACCACTTAAAACATTGCCTGCTGAAGTTTGTCTGACAGTGTGTCACCAAATCGGGACCTAAAGAACCACTTAGACAGAAAAAAACCATATGAGGATAGAGAGGTGATCAGGAAGTGACCTGTCAGCCGCATCAAAATAAAACATTAAAAGGATTACTTTGACACTGCTGGCAAGTGACGAAGCATGCAACACTGGGTTTGGTCGTGACCATCTTACCCCTCTACAGTCGCGCGGTAGGGGATAAATGCCGAAACCTGGCTTTCATTGAGGGTATTTTTGCAAAATTATCTTCAAGCATCTAAGCGATGTCTCCAGGTGCTGTTCGGAGATATCCCGCTTTCAGCACTGCTACTATTGGTAAACAGAAGTGTCTACCTAGAAAGCCGGACGTTGTGGCGAGCGGTTCTAGGCGCTTCAGTCCGGCGCTGCACTGCTGCTATGGTCGTAGGTTCGAATCCTGCCTCGGGCAGTGTGTGTGATGTCGTTAGGTTAGTTCGGTTTAAGTAGTTCTAAGTCTGGGGGACTGATAACCTCAGATTTTAAGTCCCATAATGCTCAGACCCATTTGAACCATCTACCAGAATTCCTCCTGATGGCTTCCCATACTGTGGTACAACAGGTGGAACAATTGATGGAGTCCAGAAACTCTTGCCATTACCTTTTCATGCTGTCCTTAATTATGCAACTCGAAATGCTGTGAGGTTGTCGCTGTCATGCAGTACTTGAACTTTCAAAATGGTTCAAATGGCTCTGAGCACTATGGGACTCAACTGCTGTGGTCATCAGTCCCCTAGAACTTAGAACTACTTAAACCTAACTAACCTAAGGACATCACACACATCCATGCCCGAGGCAGGATTCGAACCTGCGACCGTAGCAGTCGCACGGCTCTGGTCTGCGCGCCTAGAACCGCGAGACCACCGCGGCCGGCGAACTTTCAAAGAGCTGCATATCTAACCTCTACTGATGAGTGGCACCGTTCCATCAAGGTATAGCTTTCTGCATAACATGACTAGAAGACTTTGGGATGGATAAGTCAGTGGTATGATCAATGACTCGTGTAATGTGGTCCACCAATTGCTGGACATTATCACAGTGTCCAAACACAGCCAGATGGCTGAGAAACGTCCAGTCAGCCCTGATGACCATCCATTTTGGTAGCTTCTCTTCAGATAATGTTCCTGCCAGTATGTGAATGCAAAGTGGTAAGTGGTCACTGGAATGAAGGTTGTCAATGACGTCCTACTAAACATAGTCTACGAGGGTTGGAAATTAGAAAGTAAAGTCGATGGCTGATAATAACCCAGTAGCTTAATGTGTGCGAATACCAGTTTTGAGGATGCACAGCAGCTGAGATGTCATGAAACTCTCCAAAACCCGACCCCAATGGCAAATAGAGATCAAGCTCCACAAAAGTTGATGGGTATTGAAGTCTCCCAGTAGGACAAATTGTCAGGGGAGTTGCCCATAACATCTGTGACAGCCTCAGAGTCTATTGTATCCTGTGAAAGTAAATACAGGGAGCAAAAGTGATCCCCCGGCACACAAGAATTTCAATATCAACTGCTTGCAGATCAGTAGCCGAGCGAGAGCAATGGAGAGGTGTGCATTATATACAGACATAGCAAGCCCTCCCTTCACCCTTTACTTAGTCATATCATCCTTGCAATAGAGCACATAGACCCGTAGTAAGGGGGCACAAGATGCTTTAAATTGCATTTCCTGCAAACAAAAGCACAGGGGCGCTTTTGTGCTATGCGTTTCCTGTCCTCATCACGTGTCATGAACCCATCAGTGTTCCACTGTAAGATGGGAGGCATCTATCATGGCGGTAGCACTACCATCCTGACTTCCTGCAGGGGATTGTAGCTCACAATGGATGGAGGCTCAGTCCTGAGGCGAGATGAATGACCTAGTCGAACATCAAGGTCTGTCACCACTATAGAGAATTCAAGACAGACGTCAGAGATAATGATGTCGACGTCATCAGACTCTGTACTTGCTGCCTTTTCTCGTCTGAGGCGGCTTCGGAGCCACAACCGTGCAAATGGTAGTTGGAGTGGTGGATGGTTGGTTGAGTTGGGTAACTGGAACCAACACCAAGGTGATTGGTCCCATCAGGTTAAGGAGGGATGAGGGAGGTAGTTCACTGTGCTATTTCAACGGAACCATCTCGGCATTTGCCTGAAGCGTTTTAGGGATACCATGGAAAATCTATATCAGGATGGCTGGACGCGGATTTGAACCGTCGTCCTCCCGAATGCGAGTCCAGTGTGCTAAACACTGCGCCACCTCGCTCAGTAGCGCAAGACGGTGGACAAGACTTGATCTTTAGAGGGGCAGGGAGTTCCATAATGACAAATAGTTCTTGGGGGGAGGGACAACAACAAAAGTGCACTGACAATCACAGGTACTACCGCTGACACTTGCAACCTCCATCAGTGTAGCAGCATCGGCTTTGACACTGGCTGTTTAAGTTCTGAAAAACTAGACCTGGCGAACGTTGGCAGCAGTGCCGCTTGATACATCTTTTACATCTTTTTGTAATGGGTGTCCTTTGTGTTACTAAGCTCTTGCATCTTTTGTTCTTCAAGATATACGCCGCAGTCCAGCTCCAGACAAGACGAACACCAGAGCAATTCACACACTACAAAGGAGATGAACAAGCGAATCCTTCATGTTGGGCCATACCACATTTGCTACAAGTGGTTTCTCTGTGACACCCAAGATCAGTATGCCGAAAGAGATGGTGTTAGAAACAGCACCTTGGGTTGGGGACATAAAGCCGCACACTGAGGCGAAGAAAACCGGCCTTAACTGATTTTGGAAGTTTCATGCTGCTGAAAGTCAGGATGAAGAAGACGGACTCGACAAGATATCCATAAATCCTTTTCATTATATTCTGTACATCAACTACATCTTTTTGGGCCCATTCAGATTCCATTTCTTCCTTGGGAATGTCCACCAAATACTTGCATGTCTCAACAGTTTTGCTGTAATTCAACGTAGTGTGGATATCAGTTTCAGTGGCGTACTCCCCAAGGCATTTCGTATTCTTCAGGTTCGCCGTTTCCTGGGAATTAGAGGTTACGACCAATGATGTCCCATTTCTGACTGATTTTAAAGTCCTAGGAATGCCGTCTAAATCCTTTTGAATGTAAAACGGGAAGACTATCTCAGTTTCCTTCTCGTCTCTTAACCGTTGAAAATACATTTCGTCCTTGAGCATGCATTCTCTTACTAAATCCCAAATTACTTCCAACAACTCCAGAATCTCGAGAGCTCATCAAATGACGCCTCTTGCGCGATTGGATGTTGGTAATTTAAAATGGTACATCCATTGCACTGGCAGGAGGAAAAAGATTTGGAGGGATCCATCTAGGTTCCACGAGCAGCTAGGGAAATACAAGTCCACACAGACAGAGTCCCACGTGACTAGTTAAGCATTGTACATCTCAGGAGCGGCATATTTCCCAGCGGTTATCTGCTAACGACTGTTCCACCTCAACAGCCTTTCATCTCATCAGCGTGCAGCATACCTTGAGACTGAGTGTTTTTATAAAGGTTTTTACCATTCTCGCGATCTGGCTGTTCAATCAAAATCCCATTCCCTGTGACACGCAGCGTTCCACTTATATGTCATACAGCTGTCACTGAAGCATGCCCAGAGCTTACAGTGACAGGGAACTGGTGGCACCCAGCTAAAAAACCCTGGGTCCCCCACCGCGTGCTCTTCAAACGAATGGTGAGCTGCTGAGAGCAGACACTCGTACTCCAGCCTGAAAACGTGGAAGAGAAGGAAAATCTGGACAGCGCCTAGCAGCACTTCTTCACTTCAACATTAAGATAATAAATTTGTTCTACATAGAAATCTGTTTGTAATGCCTATAGAAGTTAATTCATTTACGTGTATTTGAGTCCCGACAGATCTAGTACAAAAACAGTTCGTACACTAACTCACACGAACTCACTGGAAGTTCCATACAGGTTGGAATCACCAACCCGTTATCCATCCGGTTGATATCGATTACTGGCGACATGGCTCAGTGACAGTTGAATCGGTCCAGGTACGTCAGTGCTTATCTTCTAGTTTTGCAGCTCGACGTGTGCTGGTGTGACTCAGCACGACGAAACACAAATAATGTCTCACACAAACTGCGATTGACATGCAGGAGAAAACGTTTCTTCCACATACAATTACAACTAAACGTAGAAGCCACCAGAGTTAGATTCAAACGATTTACAACAATGAGACTGTGGCGAAAACACAGCTTTGATGACGATGGACGACGATCGAGGACTGACTGCAGTGGCTTAAATCACATGTATTACATATTTACCTATTAATTGCTCATTTAACCTGTGATAGAAAAGGTAATCAGGGCATAGAGGAAAAGTACAGAAGAAGAAGGAATTATAAGAATCACAACTGGAAGAAAAGGGGTAATCTGAGTTTTAATTTTCTGGATTTTGTAGATGATCTTTCCAACTTTGCTGAATCTGTCGTAGATGCAAAAATGCAGATAAATCTACTACAAGAGACGGCATCAAAAGCAGGCCTACATACATCTTTTGAAAAAACAGAATACATGACAGATGTCAAGGAGGCACCGAAATAAATGAAAACTGATTACGGTTGTATAAAAAAAGGCTACAAAATTTAAATATGTATTTAAATTAATATAACAAAATGCTTTAGACAATGATGCTAACATAGCAAGGTCGAGGAAAACGGAGGTGGCCCTTCCACTAACAAAAAGCCGATGTAACAATAAATCTACTTTCGTAAATGTTAAACTTTGGCACTTCAATACTGCCATGCCTCAATGCGTCAGAATGGCTTTCTTTATGTAGTAGAAAAGAAGGAAAGGAAAAAAAGTTAGGAAAATCTTGCGACAAGATATAAAAATGGGAAATGGAAATTAAAAAGTTATACAGATGTTCATGAAAAGATATACCGAATGTCAGCCACGATTAGGATGGAAACAGTTGGATTCTATGGACACCTAAAAAGGCTAGATGAAAAAAGGATAACAAAAAGAATATCTAACATCTTTGACAGAAACCCCAACACATCAATGGTTTAAAAGTGTTTCAAACAGACATGAGGGGAACATAAATAGTTGAGGAAGAAATAGTAGAAAGTGAAAAGCACAGAAGAAAAGTAAAAGCTTGCGAGGTCTTCCTGGAGAAAACAAATAAAAAGACAGATGCAATGAGGATAAAAGAAAGAAAACAAAAACATAGGGAAAGAATGAAATATTACTGGAAAGAAAGAAATGAGAAAAGAAAGAATACATCAGTTGTTTCAAGCGGTACTTAGTGGGTCAAAATAATTAAAATAATAATAATAATGACATCTTGAGGTTTCGAGTATTCTGCCAAACATCAGTGTCATTGTTGCTTGACGTTTCGACAACCTGGGTCGTTATCTTCAGCAGTTGTTGAAATTTTGTGCATGAACAACTTTGATATCTGGTAGAATTGACGACACCACGAGATGTCAACAGATTGCCAGGATAATCTGAAGAATTAAATTAATAACGATAATAATGCTAATAATAAGAATATCAATTTACACTAACAATAATAGTAATAACAAGTATAGTAAAGGGCATTTAGAAAGATTACATTACATAAGCACATTTGAAACCAAGTTTTGTATTACCTAAAATGGAAGGGAGAAAGGAAGAGTAGAAGCTTGATATGACAGCGAAAATGGCTGCTGGGAAATAACAGTATAGTGCACTCTGCCAACAAGGAGTAGCGATAAGTTGTAAGGGAGAGGCAGTGACGAGAATGAGCTTCACAGAATGTGGTAGAGATGGCTTTTTGTGATAGGGGGACTATTATTTGTCTTTACAAGTTTGGAAGAAATTTAATTACTGCGATATTTTAGGAAAATTGTTTCACGTCAGAGAAGATAGCAATGTTTTGTGATAGCACAGATAGAATTTCTCTTTGTTGAGAAAGAGTATATGCTGTACCATTCAGATAGTAGTGTAAGGGTTCAAGAAAAATGAGAGGGAGTGAACTGAATGAGAAGAGGACAGAGCAAACATAATAATCACTACACTTATCGACACATAGCAATGATAATTTTTCATAGGCTGGTATGATATGGTCTACAAAGTGTACATCACAAATGTATTGTGCGCAAACATTCATCACCAACTCGAGACAGCTTGAGCTACCCTATGAAAGTATTTAGGGAGTGGCATCACCATAGTTAAGTATGTGGTCCATTATTCTCTCTCCGAATCCTTTTTCAAGTTATAAACAAAATATTTTTTTTATTTCTGTTATGAGTGAAGTGATGCTTACACTTTCAAAGAGACAGAAACTGTGTGATCCATCCACTCTAAATGAGGGTCCAGATTTAAGTCCAGATTCTTAGCAGAAGAATGGAGCTGTTATTTTTGTGCCTATTAGGATAAATGGTGGAAGAGATACTCTGAATTGAGGAATAGTAAGTCTATTGTGAGTGACTAAGGTTACTTGCGCTTTAGATGGGTTGAGTTTAAACTTATGCTCTTTACCCACACTGAAAGTGCAAGTAGATCGACATTCGTATGCTGGATGGCTGTGCACAACTTTGTTGGATTTGCATGTAGATATAATTGAAGGTTTTCAGTCTTTTGGTGATACTTGCATTGGGAGACAATTGTTGACACATCATTAACAAATAATGAGAAGAGTAAAGTGCCCAACGCTGACTTTTGTGGGATCCCTGCCACTATATAACTTCCTTGTGATCTTCTTGTTCTAATCGTTACACCCTGGTGGCGAGATAGGATCACTGTACAGCACCCCAATGAAAACTTTTGATTTGTGACTTCCTGAAATCCAAAAAGACATAATAGTTGTATGTAATTTGTCAATAACCTGTCTCCGTTTGTCTACAGGTTTATAAGAGCATCTTTTGTGCTGTAATTTGGCCAGAAACAAGACTGATACTTGTGTCTGCGTGGTTTGGGGATCTTATGGGAGCCAAACAGCGACGTTATCAGTGCCCTAACAATGATTAAAATAAACGAATGTGGATAAGAACGAAAACTGTCGTACATGCATGCACACGAAATGACCACACTATTACTATATCGCACAAAAGATTATTTGATGTTAAATAATTAATAAGATGTTGGAGAACTGTGTATCCGAAAGCCTTGGTAGAGTGCAAATGGGTCTGTATTCAGAAGGCTGTTTGGCAGATTCCATCTAGAGTGCTAACAATATTCTATATTAAATATGCAAAGTGTTGTTTGCCTACTTTTTATGAATACAGTTAAAGTTTAACAAAAGGTGAACAGTTGTTAGCGAATCAGTTTGTTTGTTGTATGACCTCCCTTACTGAACATCACATTTTCCTGATTTAGAAAGATTGGCATACAGTTTACGAAGATTAAATACAATGTAAAGTCAATAAACAGTGAATTACACGAAAATATAAATTACTTTAATATTGTGCTGATTCAGGTCTTACCAACATGCTTTTAATAATATTTTATTAAACAGTTCAAATATAACCATAGCTTATCTCCTTGAAAATTCTAAATGTTATAATGTTTGTGTATATTTACATTCTGGTAATTGTGATGTCCTTCAAATAACAGTACATATTTAAACTACAATGTTAATCAGCTAATTATAGCCAAACATGTTCCACTTGTAAAAGAATCAATGATACTATGTGAAATAGATGATTGAATATAATGTCTACACACAGTTGAGCAATATGAGTATTGTAATATGTGATAATGTTGACATGCTACTGATGTATTCTGGAGGTTATACATAACAGGAACAGAGATAACCATTATATATTAAAGTGATGATTCACAGAAAAGTCTTTTAACTTGCTACAAAGTAAAACAAATTCAGTAAAGTAAGACTGAGGTGTGTTTACATCGCCAATAAATTGTCACAAATGTGATACTACCCATTTCCCATTAATTTGATCAGTCAATTTCCACCCAACACATCAGGTAGTCTCTGAAACTATCCCTTGTCCTCATTACAAAGCGTCTAATCACAACACAATTAAAGATTAAAAATAAAAGTCTATCTAACAATAATGATTCTATGTAATCTTGTTGCTTCTATTTACAGGTCAAAATCAAATATATCTTATTTCTTATGTCAATTAGCCACATAAATTTGATCTTTCAAGAATAGAAAATTAATATTTAAGAGTACTACAACATAATAATAACTTATAGCTAAGTATTTAGGTAAATTAGTAGCACCAAAATTATGTCCTTTTTGCTACCAATGTACTCAAAGTAACAAAAATGTACACAACCAAATTTTGCACGTCTGTAATAACATAAATCTTTGACAGATGGGAAATACTAGTCATTTTCTGCCAGTGCTGTCTTCAGATCATAAGATCAGTCAAATTTGTATTACAATGAAGAGCCATATGTATCAGTATATGGTAGACATGGGCTAAAGTTTACAAAAAATACTAAGTAATTATAACTTCTACTGAATAAAGAAAGTAATACATGTTCACATTTGTATATGAATTGTATAATGCTATCAGTTCACCTTTGTCAAGACTCGACCTCACAGTCACATGAATCACCTCTAAAACAGGTGGCCCAGCAATCCAAGTGTAGCACATTTAGCCTATATAGAACAGCAAATGGTTCAATTAATAGGACAAAAAATGAATATCACTGAAGATGCCAACCGTGAATAGGAGAAACATTTCTTGTACACAGAACTAAAATCTGCTGCAAAAGAGAGTACTTTCATTGCCTTTGTTATAAGACATATTAAATATTTAGATTACTTTACCTGTTTCACCTACCTTATTAGTTTTTATTAGTAAAATACACTCCTGGAAATGGAAAAAAGAACACATTGACACCGATGTGTCAGACCCACCATACTTGCTCCGGACACTGCGAGAGGGCTGTACAAGCAATGATCACACGCACGACACAGCGGACACACCAGGAACCGCGGTGTTGGCCGTCGAATGGCGCTAGCTGCGCAGCATTTGTGCACCGCCGCCGTCAGTGTCAGCCAGTTTGCCGTGGCATACGGAGCTCCATCACAGTCTTTAACACTGGTAGCATGCCGCGACAGCGTGGACGTGAAACGTATGTGCAGTTGACGGACTTTGAGCGAGGGCTTATAGTAGGCATGCGGGAGGCCAGGAGGACGTACCGCCGAATTGTTCAACACGTGGGGCGTGAGGTCTCCACAGTACATCGATGTTGTCGCCAGTGGTCGGCGGAAGGTGCACGTGCCCGTCGACCTGGGACCGGACCGCAGCGACGCACGGATGCACGCCAAGACCGTAGGATCCTACGCAGTGCCGTAGGGGACCGCACCGCCACTTCCCGGCAAATTAGGCACACTGTTGATCCTGGGGTATCGGCGAGGACCATTCGCAACCGTCTCCATGAAGCTGGGCTACGGTCCCACACACCGTTAGGCCGTCTTCCGCTCACGCCCCAACATCGTGCAGCCCGCCTCCAGTGGTGTCGCGACAGGCGTGATGGAGGGACGAATGGAGTCGTGTCGTCTTCAGCGATGAGAGTCGCTTCTGCCTTGGTGCCAATGATGGTCGTATGCGTGTTTGGCGCCATGCAGGTGAGCGCCACAATCAGGACTGCATACGACCGAGGCACACAGGGCCAGACCCGGCATCATGGTGTGGGGAGCGATCTCCTACACTGGCCGTACACCTCTGGTGATCGTCGAGGAGACACTGAATAGTGCACGGTACATCCAAACCGTCATCGAACCCATCGTTCTACCATTCCTAGACCGGCAAGGGAACTTGCTGTTCCAACAGGACAATGCACGTCCGCATGTATCCCGTGCCACCCAACGTGCTCTAGAAGGTGTAAGTCAACTACCCTGGCCAGCAAGATCTCCGGATCTGTCCCCCATTGAGCATGTTTGGGACTGGATGAAGAGTCGTCTCACGCGGTCTGCACGTCCAGCACGAACGCTGGTCCAACTGAGGCGCCAGGTGGAAATGGCATGGCAAACCGTTCCACAGGACTACATCCAGCATCTCTACGATCGTCTCCATGGGAGAATAGCAGCCTGCATTGCTGCGAAAGGTGGATATACACTGTACTAGTGCCGACATTGTGCATGCTCTGTTGCCTGTGTCTATGTGCCTGTGGTTCTGTCAGTGTGATCATGTGATGTATCTGACCCCAGGAATGTGTCAATAAAGTTTCCCCTTCCTGGGACAATGAATTCACGGTGTTCTTATTTCAATTTCCAGGAGTGTACCAAGATGGTTACCTAAAAATGGCACATGTAGTACATAAAGCAGATAACTTCTCCGCAGAAATCGCATCAATATTGAATCTAATCTTCATATAATTGACTATTTCTATTTCTTACTCAATTGCATTTAGAATGAAGTGGAAGCTTTGCTGCAACATTAGTAACCGTCATAATAGGGCATGGACAAATTTTGCACTGCTGTTACGAGTGGTAACAGTATCTACAGAGTAACCATTTTCCACAGAAAGGGGCACATCTAAACCTCTTGTGCTTCCTCCTTCCCATATGCAACCTTCTTTGTCATGAACGAATCGATGTTAGACAATGCTGGACTATGAAAGGGTCTTGGTTTTCGTTTCGTACCACAGCAAGTAACGCACTCACACAGCTACAACTGCTGGAGGATATACACTCCCGGCTAGCAGAGAGATGTCTTTCTTCAAACACTGTACCAGTGGCGAAGCTGCAAAATAAGCATTCCCTTATTCTTTAGTTTCTCACCGCTCTCCGCACACACTGTCAACGATATGGTCACACCAAACATTGAGCGCAAGTACCACCCGCGTCTCCCGTGCCACGTCACACATTGGACCTTTGGTCTCTTGATGGCGGTTGTTTCACAAGTATCCATAAAAACGAGCTTCCATTGATCATTTGGGTCACTTCTACCCTGCTGTCATGCTAGATCCTACAACGTAACATTCCTGATCAGCTGTCACCCAGCCACCACCAATACGACTTCTAAAAAGAAAAGCAACAAGTAGTAGCTGTTTATTCATCATCATCATTTTCATCATCATCATTTAAGACTGATTACGCTTATCAGCGTTCAGTCTGGAGCAAAGTCCCGCTTATAAAGTTCCTCCATGGTCCTCTATTCAGTGCTAACGTTGGTGCCTCTTCTGATGCTGAGCCTATTACTTCAAAATCATTCTTAACCGAATCCAGGTACGTTCTCCTTGGTCTACCCCTCCTACCGTCTACTGCTGAACCCATGAATCTCTTCGGTAACCTTGCTTCTCTCATGCGTGTAACATGACCCCACCATCTCAGCCTGTTCGCCCTGACTGCTACATCTATAGAGTTCATTCCCAGTATTTCTTTGATTTCCTCATTGTGCAGACACTCCTGCCATTGTTCCCATCTACTAGTACCTGCAATCATCCTAGCTACTTTCATATCAGTAACCTCAACGTTATTGATAAGGTAACCTGAATCCACCCAGCTTTCGCTCCCATAGAGCAAAGTTGGTCGAAAGATTGAACGGTGCACAGATAACTTAGTCTTGCTACTGACTTCCTTCTTGCAGAAGAGAGTAGATCGTAGCTGAGCGCTCACTGCATTAGCTTCGCTACACCTCGCTTCCAGTTCTTTCACTATGTTGCCATCCTGTGAGAATATGCATCCTAAGTACTTGAAACCGTCCACCTGTTCTAACTTTGTTCTCTTATTTGGCACTCAATCCGTTTATATCTCTTTCCCACTGACATTACTTTTGTTTTGCCTGCCGCGGTGGCCGTGCGGTTTTGGCGCTGCAGTCCACCACCGCGGGACTGCTATGGTCGCAGGTTCGAATCCTGCCTCGGGCATGGGTGTGTGTGATGTCCTTAGGTTAGTTAGGTTTAAGTAGTTCTAAGTTCTAGGGGGCTTATGACCTAAGATGTTGAGTCCCATAGTGCTCACAGCCATTCGAACTTTTGTTTTGGAGATGCTAATCTTTATACCATAGTCCTTACATTCCTGATCTAGCTCTGAAATATTACTTTGCAGACTTTCAATCGAATCTGCCATCACAACTAAGTCATCCGCATATGCAGGACTACTTATTTTGTGTTCTCCTATCTTAATCTCACCCAACCAGTCCATTGTTTTCAACATATGACCCATCAATAATATGAACAGCAGTGGAGACAGGTTGCAGCCTTGTGTTACTCCTGAAAGTACTCTGAACCATGAACTCAATTTACTGTCAACTCTAATTGCTGCCTGACTATCTATGTAAAGACTTTTAATTGCTTGCAAAAGTTTGCCTCCTATTCCATAATGACGTAGAACAGACCATAACTTCCTCCTAGGAACCCGGTCATATGCCTTTTCTAGATCTATAAAACATAGATACAATTCCCTGTTCCACTCGTAACACTTCTCCATTATTTGCCAGAAGCTAAAGATCTGGTCCTGATAACTTCTAAGAGGCCTAAAACCACACTGATTTTCATCCAATTTGTCCTCAACTAATACTTGCACTTTCCTTTCAACAGTACCTGAGAAGATTTTACCCACAACGCTGATCAAAGAGACACCTCTGTAGTTGTTACAATCTTTTCTGTTTCCATGTACAAACATTTGTGTGATTACTGCTTTCGACCAATCTGATGGAACCTGTCCCGATTCCCACGGCATTTCAACTATCCTGTGTAACCATTAAGAACTGACATTCCACTGTATTTGATGAGTTCCGACTTAATTTCATCCACCCCAGCCGCTTTACTGCACTGCAATCTATTGACCATTTTCTCACTTCCTCAAATGTGATCCTATTTCCATCATCATTCCTGTCCGATTGTACATCCAAATCCGAAACATTACTGATCGCATTTTCACCTACTATGAGCAACTCTTCAAAATATTCCCTCCATCTGCCCAAGGCATCAACAGGATTCACTAGCAGTTTTCCTGACCTGTCCAAATTACTTGTCATTTCCTTCTTACCTCCTTTTCGAAGACTCCTAATTACACTCCACAATGGTTTTCCAGCAGTTTGACCCGAAGTCTCCAACTTGTTTCCAAAGTCTTCCCAAGATTTCTTCTTGGATGCTGCAATTATCTGTTTAGCTTTGTTTCTTTCTTCAACATAACTTTCTCTGTCTACCTGAGTTCTAGTATTAGCCATTTTTGATATGCCTTCTTTTTCCTTTTACAGGCTGCCTTGACTGTGTCATTCCACCAAGCTGTTTGCTTCATCCTACCTTTACACACTACTGTCCCAAGACATTCTTTGGCCACTTCTAGCACTGTGTCCCTGTACCTTGTCCATTCCTTTTCCAGTGACTGCAATTGACTACATTCAACTAACTGGTACCTTTCTGAGATCACTGTTATGTACTTGTGCCTGATTTCCTTATCAAAAAGTTTCACCACTCTTATCCTCCTACACATGTACCTGATCTTCTGTACTTTCGGCCTTACAATACCAATTTCACTGCAGATTAAATACTGATCAGTGTCATCAAAGAATCCCCTGAATACACGTGTGTCCCTCACAGTCTTCCTGGATTCCTAATCTGTTATTATATAGTCAATGACAGACCTGGTTCCCCTGCCTTCCCAAGTATACCGGTTAATGTTCTTATGTTTAAAAAAGAAGTTTGTGATTACTAAGCCCATACCGGCACAGAAATCCATGAGTTGTTTCCCGTTCCTGTTGGCCTCCATATCCTCTCCAAATTTACCCATAACCTTTTCATACCCTTCTCTTCGATTTCCAATCCTGGCGTTAAAATCACTCATGAGCAGAACACTGTCCTTGTCCTTTACTCTAACAACTACATTACTGAGTGCGTCATAAAAACTATCCATCTTATCTTGATCTGTCCCTTCACAATGCGAATATACTGACACAATCCTAATTTTCTTGCTAGACACTGTCAAATCTATCCACATCAGTCGTTCGTTTACATATCTTATTGCAACTACGCTGGGTTCCATTTCTTTCCTGATGAAAAGCCGTACAACCTATTCCTGCTTTGACTCCTGACAGGTAGACCTTGTATTCTCCAACTTCCTCTTCTTTCTCACCCCTTACCCGAATGTCACTAAAACCTAAAACGTCCAACCCCATCTTACTTGCAGCCTCTGCCAGCTTTACCTTCTTCCCAGAGTAGCCGCCATTGATATTAATAACTCCCCATCTCGTTGCCATTCGTTTGCCGAGTCGTATCTTAGGAGTCCCTGGTTTGTCAATTAGAGGTGGGACTCCGTCACCTCCAAAGGTCCGAGGCATTTTGCTCTGATTGTTGCCAGCATCATATTTCTAGTACCAAGGAAGCATGTTGCTAGCCTTATTTGCCCCGGGTCCCATTGAGTTTTACCCCTAACGGTTGAGGGACTAACCGTTGGATTTGGTAGTCTTTGCCGTCTGAGCACAAACGTGACCACGACTCGGAAAATGTCCGAGATGCCCAGCCTTATTCCAAAGTAACTGGTATCTCGACTGCCAGAACCACTTACTTGGCCACTCATAAGTTGCCCGTGCTTCATGAACTAGAACATGACACTAGGAACCCACACCATGAATCAGTGTTGTTTTTTTTTGTGGGTTGGTGTCCACTGGAGCCACAGTGGTTCCATGACTACGCTAGGTATCGCATGGACTTAGCAGCAGACACTGCAATCGATGAGGTAACTTCGCTTTGTACGGTGTTCCAAAGCCACTTTTACCTGAACGCTGAGGTAGTTCCACCAAGTTGCTGCAAAATTCGCACAGGGTTTCAGAAAGCTGTGCTGTTCTACAAGCAACTGCTACACAACAAAGCATGCCAAAATACGGAAATAGACTGAAACCATATGATGTCAGTGAGGGTACACTGAAATTTAAGAACATAATAGAAAAATCAGTTTACACTGAAGTGGAACACAAAAGTATGATATATGACATGATTAACCGGACATGAAATTCTAGCTGGCAGTTACCAACAGCAGGGTAATTTCAATCCGTTGGATATTTGCAGAAGACCAGTGGAAACTGATGGAGTGCGGAAAAATACTATAGTAGGACGTGACAGTATAGGCGCAGCGTAAGAAGAAGAGCCAAAGAAGACTGTGAACCAGATGGTATGCTAGAAGTTGCTTTGTAACGAAATTAACGGTGACTATGACAATTTGTATTGTATTTTGGAGTACCTGCACCATGCACCAGGGCACACAAGTTTCATGAGTGGAAGGATATATTCAGTTTCGAATACTCGACAAGTAGCAGTACATGGTAGGGACATGACAGCACAAGAGGGGAAAGGCCACGATGTTCAGTCGACATGCACAAATTCGGAAATCAGTGGGGATGTGGAAAATCGCACTATATTAAAAAGTGTTGAACATAATCAAGGGATTACACATTTGCAAATAGATTCAGTTGAGATGGGTGTAGCTGAAAAAACGCTCCAAAATACTTGTGAATTCACAACTAAGTGATGACAAGAGATAGGAATTTTAAAGCATTACTGATCGAGTGTTCCAGCGTATTGTAAATGTGCACGAGAGAAGTACACTGTTTTGAAGAGCAGCTGGATTTTGTAAGAGGATCGCATGAGATTCTCTTTTCTTTTTATCTCCTTTTTTCATCGGATTTATGTTTATTTTACTGGAAGACTCTATTCTGCAAATTTTCCAAGCGCCCACGTAGCATGCGTGCCGCGACGAGGGTGTGGAATTTCCACGTGGGTGTGACGAATACGAGAAGAGCAGAATTACTCGTATTTCGGCGGGAAAGCTGAGAACCTTCCACTTCGATCAGAAATGTGTGACTACTCAATGGAAAACGAAATAAAACTGGTATGGGGTTCACCCAAGGTGAAATACAAGTTCTAAAAATGTTGAAATAACTTCTTTGGCGTAAGAGCTCAAAACTCTGAATGAGAATCCTAAGGCGTACATTTAATGATATTCTTTATGGTAATCTGTTAATAACGTTCACAGCAGCCCTTGTAAACCTTATACTTCCACCAATCACTCTATTTTGTTTCGTTAGGCTCCACATGATTAGAACATTGACGTATTAAGTGTTAACTGCAAAGGTAAAATCAAAATTCGAATCACTGTTTTACTTCTATGTTTTTCAAGAGCAGCCGGTCTCTACGTCGTTATTAATACCATGTATATATCATGTACCTACAATTTATAACACAAATTTGAAGCCCATTTTCATATGCCACCTGACGGTTTATTCTGTTATTGGAATTATTTCCTCGCTATGACGATTTATTTCACCTCTACTACTCCAGCGGATAACGCAGTCCAAATTCTCTGAACTGTTGTTTGAACCGTATCAATGGTTACCTTACCATGAAACGTCTAGTATTGCCATTACAGTAGGTTCAGTTAGGCATTTGTGCCAAGATCCAAACATACATGAGCACCAACGGGTTCGAGTCCTCGCAAAAGAAATAGGATACTGTTTACACATTATGAACACGTTCTAGTCACTGTATTCAGTTCGTGTATTTATTTTCTTCAGTCATTTGAAGAACATATTCAGTATTGAAATCCATTAAAAATAATCCCACTTTTTCCAAGTTGCCGTCTGCCATGACAAACGCTCTGCAGACAAGTAAACTAGGCTAAAGATTAGGTGACCGAGTTACTGGATCCTCGAGGAAACAAGAGGTATTGTAACTACGTGGGGTCTCAAATGGCATACTTCAGTGCACAGGAAGTCAGTGAATTGGTGAAACTATTTTGAAAGAGCGTTGCGTTAATGCAGAGCAAAGTAAGTGTGACACAAATAGACTTGGGTCATGACAAAGTCAAGGACTGGTGTCCTTTGTCCATTAAACAAGCGGTATCTCAACTCTCAAAAGCCTCAAAATAAGTTAATTTAATGGAATAAATCAACTCTCGTAGCTGTCACACTCTACAGTAGTTGAAACTAGAGGTATATGCAACAATTCAGCAGTGTTACCTAGCTAATCAGCGACCTCCATCGTTCATGTCTGGTCATCTCGGCCGCATCAATAAGTATGAGTTATGACAATACTATTGCAAAAACGAACCGTTTCCCCCCTCTCTTCCTAAAGTAGGGCAGTAAAGGCAATGAGGGTGCGTCTTTCAAATTAGCCCATGAAAATTTCAGGCAATAGGCCAGTCTGCTTCGGGTGGCAGCTAAGGAACTGGTTATATCTCTGGTCCTGTTTAGCAACACCTCTTTTGTTTTGCCATATAGACATGAAACCTTACAGCCTCGGATATGCTAAAAGCGGAAGCTCTTCGCCGGGAATTTATGCATTTGAAGGGGTACGTTGACCAACCTGTAACGAGAAGGTGCAGCACGCCTTCAAGTTCCGTAAACCGGATTTAAATAGTTTGCTTACCTCGTGTTCCCATTTGTGAATTGGTCTTTTTCTCGGGAAGGTATAGATCCAAACGAGAACATAACTAACTGTCAATTAACAAAATGGCAAGGGGAAAAATCTCACCGTAACTTTTGTAAAAGTCTGTTATTATTGGGATGCAACCTTAGACTTTAATAATAAATGAGGAGACTACAGTCTCCAGAGATAGGCTAAGGGTAAGGCTTTATCGTAAATTAGTGGATTCTAATCATCATTCATCAAGCACCATTTCTAGTACAGACCATTATTTTTACACGACTTTAAAGTCATTTATAGTCGCACACTCGCAAATTGGCGTATAAATGTCCTCATGGGCGGTTTTAATCACTAAATCACCTTCGAATACATAATACCAGAACTAGTAAAGCACACATACTATCCACATGAAAACCTGTGACAAACACCGTAGTGAGTCAGCTTCAGTGTTTCGTTCCTGTGTGCACACAGCACGTTTCAGCTTGGTCAGTTTGCTCGGACAGTCTAAAATAAAACCCTAATTAAAAATGAGTGGTCTGTTTCGGAATTACTGATATCGTCCTTAAGAAGTCGTCAGTGTGGATAATGTCGATAGTCTAGTTGGTGTTGTATATAAACATTTAAACAGTTAATGAAAAATGTAGTGTATTTGCCGACAAGCCACGCAGTACTCTCCTATTTCTGTACGACGCCACTCCGGCTCACTCCTCTGTTCTTACATCTTGTGACCATATGTCGTTTTATGGGATGGGGTTGTCACAAATACTAGCTGGTTTTGGCCAGCGGCAATTTAAGTCTTTGTACACTGTGTGATGAAATCTAATAAATATGTGTCCACATTGTGCATAAAGGACGTGATACCACACATATAAAAAAATCTATTACGATACCACTTAGCTTACAAGAGTATTTCTATATATTCTAATGGAAACGTATTTTCATTACAGATGCGGGTTGATCTAAATTATCTAGAAACCTCGATGCAGTGCAGCGTTGACCACTAGACCTCATGAATGGTGAACCTGTCAGTTTGAAAGGATGGGGGTGAGTGTTACGTGGTCAGTAGAGAAGCATTATCGGCAGAATGGTTTAGTCACGACCAGTGACATTTCAGCCTTTCTAAACCAGCCTGTGTCACCTATTGTTAATGTGCTGTGAAGTGTAAATTCGAAGGTATAACAGCTAAATCATGACCAGACATACTTCTTGTGCGGTCTGATAGGGTCCGTCGAGCATTGAGTTAGATGGTTGCAAAAAGTCGCAAGAAATCAGCAGAAGGAATCGCTCATTTTTTTAAAGAGCTACCAGCAGTGCAGCATATTGGTTGTGTGTAGGCAGATATCAAAATGGGGTACAGTTGTCGACGAACAGCAACTCGTAAGCCACACATTTCTGTTGCTAGTGGTAAGAGACATTCGAGGTGGTGCGAAGAGCCACACCACAGCGGGGAGAGGATGACTGGAAACGAGAGATTTGGAATGATGACTCACCCTGCACTCAGTTACAATCCGATGGTTAATTATAGGTTTGTCGAGTGCCTGGAGAGTGTTGCTTGGCATAATGTGTATTGCGATCAGTGAAGTTTTATGGAAATGGAGCTCCTTCCGAGATTAGGGTGTGCTCCGTTAATTGCGATCAAGAAAAAGCTACTTGCAGAAGAATATAAAAACACTTTACAGTATTGTCTTCATCGTACAGGAAAGGAAAAGTTTCGAGACGATGACTGATAATAGCAGCATGACTCACTCTGCTCCTGCTGAAAGGGAATCTAATAAGAAACCCTAAAATTATGTAACGATGAGGAGAAGCGCTGTAACGAGATATCTAGAAGTATTTCTGGACGAACGTCCTTACATTGCAGATCCTGCAGAGAAAGCAGGCAGAAAAGGTAAAAACATGATGAATGACATTATAACCATTGCAAACACGCAATTCCGGATTCCCTTGAAGACAATCGGAGTACATCACCAATCCGTAGTAGCATTAGTCATAGGGTATGGTGCGAGTGTCAGGGCTCATAGATTACAGATAGTGAAGCCAGCCTCAGTAGTGAGATGAGTTCAACGAGGCGCGCTACTGAGCATAGCGGGCACCTATTTCACTACTGCACATGATGGATTGTAGGAGGGTGGACTTGAGATTTGGGAAGAGCAGAGCCTTTTACTGGTTGAAGGCCAATCAAATGGAAGCACGAAGGGTGCTTGCAACTGCGGCCGGTTCGAAAGAAGCAATAAAAGATCACATAGTACAAGTGTGGGAAAGTGGATGGGATACTTCAGGCATTGACAGGAGAACATACGAATTTCTCCCTAACATCCGGGAGAGATTAAAAATCAGATTCCTTAAGCCATCGAGTCAATTGATACATTAACTGACTGGCCATGGCCCTTATGCCACGTATCTATACAAAATTACAAGACAGATCAATGACAGTTGCGCCTGCGGCTGTGTGGGCACACCTAAACACACACTCTGGGACTCCACGCTCTATGAAGTTGCATCGGGTAATGGACGTCAGGTATTAAGGATATAGACTCCCAAAGCAGCACTAAGGAGTGAGTCGACCTGGCGCATCTTGGACGACATTGCAGCAGCAATATGCAGGAGGACCAACGAAGATTTCACGAGGCATTCAACCATAAGTCATCATTTTGCCATCTGCGTTTAATACTCTGCGGATGGAGGTCGACGACCACCGAATGAAATTATGTCTCGAGAATCTTCATTGCGTTGGTGCAAGTGACAATGTACATGTGGACTTTAAGATGTAACAGTGATGGGTGGAATTACTTGCTATAGTGTAAACGCTACTGACTTGCGGCCGGACGCACAAGGAATCCAGCAGAATACGAATGTTGACCTTGGTAGTACGAGGGCGGATCCAGTAGCGAAAATAACCGTCTATGAGTTACATGCAGCAAAATAAAAGAACTAAGAGAGAAACAAATTTTGTAGTATTTGTACTAGATTAATGTCTGGGTAATTGGATATGGGTTTTAATGTAGTTTTTTAGTCGTAGAATTAGTTGCAGTTTTTTGTCTCTTTTTTTAAATTATGCATCAGAAATAAATAATTAGTACCTAAATTATTACTATCAAAGTAAATGTAGTTGTAATGGCCTATTTTAGCTTTTCAGATAATGGACTGTAATTATAAAGAATAAATAAATAAACGAAATCGTTACTGCGTTTTGGCACTTGAGCAAATATTGCCTATCATTTCTCCATAGTCATTTTAACACCTCAGAGAAAGTATCCTCATCAGAATTCAGGCCGCTATGATGTCTAATGTGGACACACCTCATATTCTTCTCCAGTAGTACGTGTCCATATAGCTCTGATCTTATAATATATTATTTACATGCTGAGAAACTAGATAGTCACATAGCAAGAACGAAAACACGTTAATAACGTGCTCCGATATAAGGACATGTATTAAAACTCTAACATTTATGTATGTAACCATCGCAGCTGGAATATGCAAATGTCAGGTTTCACCGTAACACGTTAGAACAAGAAACGTAACTATTACAGTCCTATAAGTGTATAACTATTATTTTCATTTCTTTGAACACAACATTTAAGTTACCCTATAAATTACAACTTTCAGAAACTTCTAAATAATCGTATAGTTACAGTTTGAAGGGGTATGTGTCAGGTTCTGGTTTTCTTCAATCCTTCAAACATTAAGAGTTTCGTTGAATCTAGTGCACATTTTATGTCCACTATGCGATGACAGTAACCACATATAATATTGTCTTGTATAGAAACTGTCGGTGAATCTAATTGTCAACTGACCTATGTAGGAAATTTTCAAATCAAATGATAACCGTGATGATGACCTCGATGTTGAGCGCCCATAAGGCCCCCCCACCTCCCCCACACACACACAAATGATAACCATTATGGAACATTTTATACATGCTTAAAATCTTAAGTCGTTCACATTAATCAGTTGGGTATGGACTATCAGCTATAAACAAATGTTTGTTGTTGAGTGAAGAGAAATGGTTTCCGTTTCCTTTGTGATAATGTGGTATTTCCGTAGGCATCGTCCTTACGAGGTCGCTATTGCGGACTTTTTTAAAACGCAGTTTACCATTTATTCAAAACAAGCGCTATCGATGTTTCTTGAAAGTAGAAATATTTGGCGTTGAGGCTGCACACCATATAAATCCGGTACTTACTAAGAACCTGTGTTGTACCTACGTTTACGTGATCTGTAACCTAAGATCACCGAAGCGTTAACTATATAATCGGTGAATAAGTAATGAACAGTACTACAATATCAATCACTCTTGGAAAAATGATTCAAACTAGTACATGTACAGTTGTGAACTGACTCAAAGTGCAGTAAAAAAAAAAAGAAGAAATTCGTGCAGTGAATTAAATTGAAGGAGAAAGAGTAGCAAATGTAAATGTCAAATCCTCAATGTGAAAACAGCTCGGCAAATTTAATGGACAATTTACTGTTCCGCTACAGCAGCTTTTCATCGAGTTGAGGGCTCTACCTACTTTAGAAGATCACACACGTCTAGGGAGGGCTCGACTTTACTGCTTCTCAAACGATCTGAGAGACCGCACGATATTGCAGTAAAATGTTCTTATGGGGCCATAAATTCGACTTAGATGTAGCGCGCTTTCACTGATACTCCGTGTCACAGACTGTAATGCTTCTCAGCAACGTCAATTGGCGTTTATCGCTTGTGTTAACCAGTCACACAGAAGCTAAATTTTAATTTTATAATCCTTGCATGTTAAAAGCAAGTAATATACAACGTGGCGACACCGACATGTCATAGTTTGTGTTTCGTCACGACATAATTAGGTATGAGTGCAACATTTAATGATTACTCTTAAATGCATTGGAATGATTGACGCAGACGCAAATTTGATCGCTTTTATTGTCATACAAGTAGTTTAAATATTCACATTAATCTAGAACTGAGGTGCACTATCAGAACACACGTGTTTCAGATTAATTCGTGACCATAGATTTTAAGAAACGAATTAAAAGACGTAGTGTTGTTAAATATTTTCTCCAACTCTCCTGCATAAATGGAACATTTAGTTTCATTCCTAAACACAGGTTCATTTAATTTACATTCACATTTAGCCATCCTAATATTCTCCATGTAAATTGACGACACCAAAAAATGGTTGACGTAGGCTAATGAAATTCCAGATTCGAGAATACATTTGTCCAGGTAACATATTTCAGTGATTAACATCGCAAGATCACGGATTAACGTAGTCGAAGGTTAAGCCGTTGCCAATGTTAAATGCTGGTTGACAGCAAGCATGCAAACGTGCCGAATGTCAGTTTCTGGCTACAGTTCCATTTCTATTGCCGTTGGTTGGTTAATAATGGGACGGTTAATGCTGTTTGTGGGTGACACTGGGGTCCCATCCGCTGCTTCCCCATATGTGTTTGACCGGGGATAGGCTTGGTGATCGAGCAGGTCAAAGCAATATGTCGACATTCTGTATAGCATTTTGGGTTACAAAAGCGGTACGTAGGCGAGCGTCATTCTGTTGGAACACACCGCCTGGAATGCTGTTCGTGGATGGAAGCACAAGAGGTCGAACTACCCGACTGATGTACAAATTGACATGTCGATATTCTGTATAGCATTTTGGGTTACAAAAGTGGTATGTGGGCGAGCGCTATCCTGTTGGAAAACATCCCATGGAATGCTGTTATTGGTTGGCAGCACAATAGGTCGAACTGCATCTACATCTACATCTACATGACTACTCTGCAATTCACATTTAAGTGCTTGGCAGAGGGTTCATCGAACCACAATCATAGTATCTCTCGACTATTCCACTCCCGAACAGCGAGCGGGAAAAACGAACACCTAAACCTTTCTGTTCGAGCTCTGATTTCTCTTATTTTATTTTGATGATCATTCCTACCTATGTAGGTTGGGCTCAACAAAATATTTTCGCATTCGGAAGAGAAAGTTGGTGACTGAAATTTCGTAAAAAGGTCTCGCCGCGACGAAAAACGTCTATGCTGTAATGACTTCCATCCCAACTCGTGTATCATATCTGCCACACTCTCTCCCCTATAACGTGATAATACAAAACGAGCTGCCCTTTTTTGCACCCTTTCGATGTCCTCCGTCAATCCCACCTGGTAAGGATCCCACACCGCGCAGCAATATTCTAACAGAGGACGAACGAGTGTAGTGTAAGCTGTCTCTTTAGTGGACTTGTTGCATCTTCTAAGTGTCCTGCCAATAAAACGCAACCTTTGGCTCGCCTTCCCGTCCAGTGTAAAGCAGACGTTCCCACTGATCCCGTGGAGCACAGCGTACTGAGCAGACACTATCAATAATAATTAGATTAATAATACGCGAACACTCTTACTTTAGTTTAGTTCATGTATTAAATTCCTTCTCATACGGAATCTCATCAAGATGGCGACTAGCTCAACAATACATACATATACATCTTCGTTCTTTCACGGCTAATCGGCAAGATCTCCTTCATTCTTTTTGTAAGAGAAAACATAGGAGAAAAGCTATTCCACGGAGTAAATGGACGCTCCAAGGAATAATAGGGCTTGAAACTACTTTGCATTCATAACACCGTATATTCAATTTTAGAAATCGGTAAGATAAGAAGAGATATTTAAAGATATATACTGAATTATATAATTCATAAAATTTCTGAAAATATCGCGGAGAGACCGCTGCAAGAGACATTACAAGTCCCTGCCGGGTTTGGGATTTTCTCTGCCAGGGGACTGGGTGTTTGTGTTGTCCTCATGATTTCATCATAACCCTCATTCGTGACAGTGGTTGGATTGGAATGTGTAAAAAAAATTGGACTCTGTAAAAAATTGGGACTTTGTACGGACGCTGATGACCGCGCAGTTGAGCGCCCCACAAACCAAACATCATCATCATCATCATCATCTTTCCTGAGAGCGGTCTTCTTCCTACACTCATGGTTCGAGGTGACATCCCATACATGATCGGACTCACACGCAGCTTCTCTTCGTCGAAATGTCTTGGCTCAAACTCGTCTAGGGGTTGAACCGCACGTGTCTCATTACACGCCCTATGCTAGACACTTGTGACTCTTTGGTTAAATTTTCTGGCTGATGGCAAGTTTGTGAAATACAAAATAATATAACGTATAACAACAGTAATAACAATATTGGGAACTAAATTAACGACTCATAAATGACGTAGGCTACACAGCAGCGGTTTGGTTAGAATAATGTTTATTCGGAAAGCAAACTAATAACGAAAGTGGTCGTGTTTAGAGTTACTGTTACACTTGAGCGCAGTTCGATCATTCACAATCTCATCGCGAATTACAAGTCCGATAGTTCACACCAGGCGCGAGGCTGCGCACCGCTCAGAGACTAAGTCCTGCGATACCACACAACGTGAAATTTTCCACGTGATTACATTTCCTAGCTGCCTAATGACCGACTGGCCACTTTCTTGTCTCAATCCGAACTGTAACGTTTGGTGTCTCCAAGCCAGCTGCCCACTCTGGTGTCTATACCAGCACTGTAACTCTCTCTGCCCGTCTCCGGCCGCGTTTTCCCCGCGCGCCGAACATTGTCACTCAATTGACAGGGCAGTTCACTTTCCTGAAGTCATCCATCTGATTGACTACAGTTTATTCTACATAATTTTACATTTTAAGATATTTAAGTAATCAAAGATTGACCACTGTCACGTTCTAACTAAAGTAACAATAATGTGTTATACTCTTCAGTCCTGAGACTAGTTTGATGCAGCTCTCCATGCTAGTCTATCCTATGCAAGCTTTTTCATCTCCCAGTACATACTGCAACCTACATCCTTCTGAATCTGCTTTGTGTATTCATCTCTTGGTCTCCCTCTAGGATTTTTATCCTCCACGCTGCCCTCCAATACTAAATTGGTCATCCCTTGATGCCTCAGAACATGTCCATCCCTTCTTCTAGTCAAGTTGTGCTTCAAACTCCTCTTGTCCCCAATCATATTCAATTACTCCTCATTAGTTGTGTAGTCTACCCATATAATCTTCAGCATTCTTCTGTAGCACCACATTTCGAAAGCTTCTATTCTCTTCTTATCAAAACTATTTATCGTTCATGTTTCACTTCCATACGTGGCTACACTCCATAAAAACACTTTCAGGAACGACTTCCTGACATTAAAATCTATACTCGATGTTAACAAATTTCTCTTCTTCAGAAACGCTTTCCTTGCCATTGCCAGTCTACATTTTATATCCTCTCTACTGCGACCATCATCAGTTACTTTGCTCCCCAAATAGCAAAACTCATTTACTACTTTAAGTGTCTCATTTCCTAATCTAATTCCCTCAGCATCGCCCGACTTAATTCGACTACATTCCATTATTCTCGTTTTGCTTTTGTTGATGTTCATCTTATATCCTCTCTTCAAGACACTGTCCATTCCGTTTAGCTGCTCTTCCAAGTCCTTTGCTGTCTCTGACAGAATGACAATGTCATCGGCGAACCTTAATGTTTTTATTTCTTCTCCATGGATTTTAATACCTACTCTGAATTTTTCTTTTGTTTCCTTTACTGCTTGCTCAATATAGAAATTGAATAACATCGGAGAGAGGCTACAACCCTGTCCTACTCCCTTCTCAAACACTGCTTCCCTTTCATACCCCTCGACTCTTATAACTGCCATCTGGTTTCTGTACAAATTGTAAATAGCCTTTCGCTCCCTGTATTTTACTCCTGCCACCTTCAGAATCTGAACGAGAGTATTCCAGTGAACATTGTCAAAATCTTTCTCCAAGTCTACAAATGTTAGAAGCGTAGGTTTGCCTTTTCTCAATCTATTTTCTAAGATGAGTCGTAGGATCAGAATTGCCTCACGTGTTCCAACATTTCTACGGAATCCAAACTGATCTTCCCCGAGGTCGGCTTCTATCAGTTTTTTCATTTGTCTGTAGGGAATTCGAGTTAGAATTTTGCAGCTGTGACTTATTAAACTGATAGTTCGGTAATTTTCACATCTGTTAACAACTGCTTTCTTTGGGATTGGAATTATTATATTGTTGTTGAAGTCTGAGGGTATTTCGCCTGTCTCATACATTTTGGTCACCAGATGGTAGAGTTTTGTCAGGACTGGCTCTCCCACGGCTGTCAGTAGTTCTAATGGAATGTTGTCTACTCTCGGGGCGTTGTTTCGACTTAGGTCTTTCAGTGCACTGTCAAACTCTTCACGCAGTATCATATCTCCCATTTCATCTTCATCTAAATCCTCTTCTATTTCCATAATATTGTCCTCAAGTAAATCGACCTTGTATAGACCCTCTATATACTCCTTACACCTTTCTGCTTTCCCTTCTTTGCTTATAACTGGGTTCCATCTGAACTCTTGATATTCATACAAGTGGTTCTCTTTTCTCCAAAGGTCTCTTTAATTTTCCTGTAGGCAGTATATAACTTACCCCTAGTGAGATAATCGCCTACATCCTTACATTTGTCCTCTAGCCATTCCTACTTAGCCATTTTGCACTTCCAGTCGATCTCATTTTTGAGGCGTTTGTATTCCTTTTTGCCTACTTCACTTACTTCACTTTTGTATTATCTTCTTTCATCAAGTAAATTCAGTATTTCTTCTGTCATCCAAGGATTTCTACTAGCCCTCGTCTTTTTACCTACATGATCCTCTGCTGCCTTCACTACTCCATCCCTCAAAGCTACTCCTTAAATTCCCACCTTTTGGCAGTTTCTTCAGTTTTAATATACATTTCATAACCAATAGATTGTGAACAGAGTCCAGATCTGCCCCTGGAAATGTTTTACAATTTAAAACCTGGTTCCTAAATCACTCTCTCATCTATCTGAAACCTGTCAGTATCTCCAGGCTTGTTCCAAGTATACAGGCTTCGTTTATGGTTCTTGGACCAAGTGGTAGCTATGATTAAATTGTGCTCTGTGCAAAATTCTACCAGGCGGCTTCCTCGTTCATTTCTTACCCCAAATCCATATTCACCTACTATGTTTCCATCTCTCCCTTTTCCTACTATCGAATTCCAGTAACCCATGACTATTAAATTTTCGTCTCCCTTCATTTTCTGAATAATTTCTTTTATCTCATCATACATTACTTCAATTTCTTCGTCATCTGCGGAGCTAGTTGGCATATAGACTTGTACTATTGTCGTAGGCGTGGGCTTCGTGTCTATCTGGGATACAATAATGCGTTCAGTATGTTGTTTGTAATAGATACCCAAGCAATAATATCCATTAGATAAGCAAATTCTTTTTGTTGTGGTTGGCAGGAGAGCCAACACCATGTACTAGAGAAGGCCGAATGGCACGTGTTTTAGCTCACGCAGGCGGGCGTGAGGTCTGTAACAGGACAAGGAAATTAGAATTTACAAAAACGGACGTAACTGGTGGAATACTTAACTATAATCCATTAATGACGAACGTCGCTCTTGACGGTACATGATTAACAATATCAATAGAAACTGATAGTGGCGCCTTGCTAGGTCGTAGCAAATAACGTAGCTGAAGGCTATGCCAACAAGGGTCGACCTCCATCAGGTCGGGGCACTCGACGGGCGAAGACGACACATGGTCCGGAGCGGGCAAGAGTTCCATGTCGGAGGACAACTGGTCACGGGTAGCGATCGGCGTCGCGTGACCCAGGGAGGCGCCCGGCAGTTGCAGCAACGCGTCCACTGCGAGCGTCGCCGGCGGGAGAACAGGTGGCGGCGGCGGCGGAGGCGGCGGCGCGTTGCCATGGGGCAGGATGGAAGGCAGCGTCGGTAACACCTGGGGCTGAGGCGAGCCAGTAGATGGGTACCCAGGGCGCTGACTGGACGGCACCCTTGCTGAAAGCAGACGGCGAGCGGCAGATACCGTGCGACGACAGAGGCGCAGCTGGTTAGATGCCGGCGCACCTCACCAGAGGCCCCCGAAACCAGATACATAGCGCTGCCGAGGCAGCAAAGAATGCGCCCTTCGAGCCAACGCCGTGAACCTCGATAGTGGCGATAGTAGTCAACGTCGCCTGGAGCAAAGCAGGTGTCTGCTGCTGCGCAGGAACCTGATGCGGCGGATGTAGCAAAGACATCAAGGTTCTATGATGACGACCATGGAGTAACTCAGCCAGGGAGCGACCATCTCGAGGCTGAGAGCGATACGAGGACAAATAGAGTAATAACGCGTCCTCCCGAGAATGCGACTCTTTAAACTTCAACATCTTTGACTTGAATGTTCTGACCAATCGTTCAGCGGCACCGTCTGACTGTGGCGAAAACGACGCGGACGTCAGATGTTGAATACCATTGGCCTTGCAGAATGACTGAAATTCTGCGGACGTGAATTGTGGGGCACTGTCGGAAAAAATAGTCTGTGGAAGACCTTCAATGCAAAAGATAGCGGATAATGCTTGGATGGTGGCAGAAGACGTCGTGGAAGACATCGGGACAACAAAAGGAAAATTACTGGATGAATCTATCACAACCAACCATCGAGCGTTCCTGAATGGACCAGCAAAATCGATGTGTAAGCGTTGCCAAGGGGAAGTGGCTTTTGGCCATGCAAAGAGTTTCCGCGGTGGTGCTGATTGTTGTTCGGCACACACCATGCAAGAAGAGCACATATTCGTAATCGCGGCATCGATTCCGAAACAAGGACAGTGTTGACGACCAAGTTGTTTCGTTCTCACTATACCCCAATGTCCTTGGTGGAGAAGCTGTAAGACAGAGGACTGTAACGAACGTGGTACCACGACCCTGGACTGATCATTATCAGAACGCAACAGCAAAACACCACGTCGTACAAAAAGTCTCTCCTTGTGAGCAAAACATCGGCGGACCAACAGGTACCCGATCCGTGACTTTGACAAGGGCCATTGCGTAGCAATAAATCGTAGAACGGGAGCAAGGACAGGGTCGGCAGCTGTGGCTGTAGCTACACGACGAAAATCAATCGGAAACGATTCGACCACGTCATCGGTTTCCGCATCAATGAACATGCAAGCAAGTTCGGAGGAATCGATGCCCTAACCTCAGCAACAGGCAAGCGGGACAACGCATCGGCGTTTCCGTGCTTAGCAGTGGACCGATACAGGATATCGTAGCGGTACTGCGAGAGGAAAATAAACCAGCGAATGAGTTTCTGCGCTGTACGTGGAGGTATAGCCTTGGTCGGATGAAAAAGGTTTGTGGTCTATGATTATGGTAAAGTGACGACCATACAAGAAATCATGAAACTTTATAACACCAAAGACGAGAGCCAATGCTTCTTTCTCGATCTGTGAATAATTTCTTTGCGCAGAGGACAGTAATTTGGACGCAAAGGCAATAGGGTGATCGTGCGATCCATCTTTGTGCGCAAACACAGCTCCGATCCCGAAATCCTATACATCCACCATCAACAAAAGGGGCTTCTGGGGATCGAATGGCGTAAGGCAAGTATTGGAAAGCAACGCCGATTTCAACCGGAGAAAGGCGCGTTCGCATTCCGTCGTCCAGACGAACGGAACACCCTTACGGCGTAAGCAATGAAGCGGAGCTGAAATGGAAGAGGCATGCGGCACATATTTATGATAATAGTTGATTTTTCCCAGCACACTCTGTAGCTGCTTCAAATTCTGCGGCGACGTCAAGTCTTGTACGGCACGAAGGTGCGTGGGACTGGGATGTATGCCTTGGGCATTGAGTACATGTCCCAAGTACAGCAAGTCCCGAGCAAAAAACACACATTTGTCCTTCCGCAAGCGAAGACCATTTTGTCGCAAGACCTGAAATAATGTTCTGAGATTGGCCAAATGTTCTTCTTCCGTCTTTCCGGAGATCACAATATTGTCCATATAATTTGCTGCAGTAGGGACCGAGCACAAACAGTTTGCAGATATTGCTGAAACAATGCAGGGTCGGATGCACCCCGAATGGCAGTCGTTTGAATCGATACAAACCAAGATGCGTGTTAACCACCAAAACGCGCTGGGATTATTTGTCCGCCGATATTTGCAAGTACGCATCTGCTAGGTCCAACTTCGAAAAATATTTACCTGGGGACAGTTTTTCAAAAAGATCTTCCGGGCGGGGTAAAGGAAAATTTGCAATCACTATTTGTGGATTCACTGTTGCCTTGAAGTCCACACAAAGTCTCAACTTTCCGGAAGGTTTTAGCAATATTAATAAGGGTGATGCCCAGAAAGAAGCCTGCACACGTTCAATTACACCGTGTGATTCCAAATCGTGTAATGTTTTTGCGACCTCATCACGCAAGGCGTGGGGAACACTGCGCGCTCTGAAAAATTTCGGTTGCGCGTTTGCTTTCAGTTCTAAATGTGCTTTATAGTTCTTAGCACAACCGAGACCCGGTGCAAAAATGTCTGCAAATTCTTCAAATAGACGAGAAACACGGTCTGAAGGCACCGTCTGGTTCACTGATAGGACCTGATTTCTATAGACAAGTTAAACAACTGAAATAAATCGAAACCAAATAAGTTCACTGCAGAAGAAGAACGAAGGACGTAAAATGACACAAGTTTTGTTTGTCCTCTGCATGTTGCAAGAAGGTTGCACTGTCCTACCTTGACCTGAATAACTACTTAACATTTGCGGCACGCAACGGAGGTGTGCCCTGCAGTTTGTGAAACTGCAGCTCCGGTATCGAGCTGGAGTGGTATCAATTTGCCGTTAATGTCCAAGTCCACAAAAAGTTTATTGTCCTGCTGACGACAAGAGAGACTGTCTAGTGCAACATGAACTGACACTGGTACATAATCACGTGCGAATTGACTGGAGTTCCGGCGATGTCGACGCACACTATTTTTGGGACGAACACAGTCACTGTTAGAGTGGCACTGGGCGGAGTGGAATGAACTACATGAATTTCCATTGGCGAAGTATCGTGAGCCTGAGTATCCTTGGTTCGATTCCGATTCCGGGTTGAAGCAAAGGGCCTGGAACGGTTTTGAGCTTCCGATCTGAGCTTTTTCTGGCAAACACTCTGAACATGTCCTTTTTTATTACAATAAAAGCAAATAGCTTGGCGTGACGGTCAATTCTCACGCGAATGTTTAATAGCACACCGCGGGCATGATTTGATCACTGCATTTGCATGCCGGTGCGGCACACGTGGCTGAGAGCCTGGCGGCAGATGCGCGGCCGGGCGCGAGGGCTGTTTACTGCTCCGTGCAGCTCGCCCGGCGGGCCGGTTAACCTGACACACTGCTGGCGAAGTTTCAAATGATCCCTTAGCAAAGTCAAGTGTGTCCTGCCGATCCAATATGTCCATCACTTGTTGAAGGGAGGGATTTCCTAGTTTCAAAATCTGTTCCCTTATACGAACATCAGAAACGTTCTGTGCAATTGCATCGCGTACCATAGTATCTGAATAAGGGAGTCCAGATTGACAATCAAAAGCACAATCCCTAGTAAGGCCTTGCATGGTTGCAACCCACTCCCGATTTGTCTCACCTGCCGTACGGTTTGCACGAAAGAAGGCATACAGTTTGGCAACGACATTGACTGATTCTTTGAAATATGCATCTAATGCAGACAAAATTTCTTCGTAGGACAGAGTTGCTACGTCGCGTCGGGGAAATAGTTTGACTATCACACGGTACGTGGTCGCCCCTACTGAAGATAGGAGAAAAGGCTGCCGCTCGTTACCTTGAATTCTGTAGGCGGTGAGATGGAATCCAAATTGGCGTGACCACTCTGTCCAGCTTTCCAGTGCAGCATCAAAAGGTCGAAAAGTGGGTGCAACAGCGTGTTGTGGCTGCGTTAGCGGTGGAGCAGCTGCCGCCGCATCGTTTTGCATCGCACGTTGACCCTGGACGAGCTATCCAAGGGCATCCAGTAAGGCCTGCGTCTGCTGATTCTGTAAGCGATAAAATTCGGACAGTACATCTGGAGATTGTGGCGAAGCCATTACACAAATCAGGGCAGTTTAGAGAAGAACGCGGTTTTGCCTCGTCGCCAGTGTTGTGGCTGGTAGGAGAGCCAACACCGTGTTACTAGAGGAGGCCGAAAGGCACGCGTTTTAGCTCACGCTGGCAGGCGTGAGGTCTGGAACAGGACAAGGAAATTAGAATTTAGAAAAACATACGTAGCTGGTGGAATACTTAACTTTAATCCATTAAAGACGAACATCGCTCTTGGCGGTACATTATTGACAATATCAATAGAAACTTATAATGGCGCCTTGCTAGATCGTAGCATATAACGTAGCTGAAGGCTATGCTAACTATCGTATCGGCAAATAAGAGCGTAGAAGTCAGTGAACCGTCGCTAGTAAAGTCGGCTGTACAACTGGCGCGAGTGCTAGGAAGTCTTTCTAGACCTGCAGTGTGGCGGCGCTCGGTCTGCAATCACTGATAGTGGCGACACGCGGGTCCGACGTATACTACCGGACCGCGGCCGATTTAAAGGCTACCACCTAGTAAGTGTGGTGTCTGGCGGTGACACCACACTTTTACATAAAACCAATACAATTTCCTTCTTAGCTTTGAATGCCACAGCCAGTAGCCTAGCACTAATGTGCTTTCAGATAAATAAATAAAGAACGAACGTAACTATTGTGCTCTGAACTTTGCAACAATGTCATGCTGTCATCGGTCAATGTGTTTTGTACGGAGGAAACGATGATCTGATCCTTAACTGAAAATACTAATACTTTGAATATAATATATCTTTTAAACAAATAATGATACAGAATTTATATTTACAACATTTGGCGTTTTAATGAGGAACTTCTATATGAAATTTCGACCGTTAAATTCGACCAAAGCGTTCAGATTTTAGCATCCAGGTCTTCGTTACAAAAATTGTTAGTTTCACTTTAACACTAAATCCTAAACTATTACAGATATGATCAATATTCAAGTTTTATTGGGATCAGCATGAACATTTATGGGGGATGGTAGATTATAATTACTATGGCTTGATTCCCTGCATTACTACAGAATTAAATATTTTCCATGAATATTTCCCTTTGAAGCCGACCTTAGTTCCGCCATATTTAACACTGCTACGCCCCCTTGGCCACAAAGGCTTATAGTGGGTTTCCCTATGACGTAGTTTCTCGTCTGTCTCACTGACACACTACAGCGCTTAGACCTCAATAGACCACAGACGTCTGTGAGTTTCTCCACCTCGAGGTGAAGCTGTGCCCTTTGTGGCACGTGGTCCTGGACGGCAGTGTTCGTTTCGGAATTCCTGTAGGCTGACTCTTTCGGCCGTATATTTAAATGAGAGCGCAATGCTCGTTAACTCACAATATGCAGTGGCTACGTTCCTGCCAGGTCATTCTGGAGTGTCGCGGAAGAGACATCCAGTTTCTCGTAGCCATATTACACGACCTCGATCAAACACAATGAGGTATTGATAATGATGTCTTTGAAGCCTTACAGGAATTCTTTAGTAATTTCAATTCAGCACTCCCGATCTCAACGGTAACTAAGGCTGATGACCTTTACTGCATAGATTTCAAGCATCGTCACAGTGGCTCTACTAGCGCCATTTTAATGTGAACCGTGCGAAATTTGAGCTACCGCTATCTTATAGGTGTAGAAACACATCTAAGAATTTTCGTTTATGTCACAAAACTCCTTCTTCGTGTTGTGATTTCTTTATGTCAGTGTATTTTTTTTTATTAAAAGATTGAAACGGCCTTGATATGGTGTAACGTGTCAAACGAAATGCAAGATGGTTTTATTGAAATGACTTTCAAAGAAAAAGTGGTTCTATTTGGTCCATGTAGTACAACGAGTTCAGTACTCGTCTAGCTGGATTTAAGAAACCCACTAAACGCTCCACTCGAAATTTAATAAATAACGAGACAGAAGGTGGGCGCGATAATTGGTGACCGTTGAGTTTACAGGGCAGAATAATAAACGTGCCTCTCTCGTTATTCATTAAATTTCGAGCTGTTGTCTTATTAAATTGTAACCAGCTGCCACGAACGCTCTGTTGTTTGTTCTGTCAAGTCTTTTAAATATTCCATCACAAAAGTGTGTGTTGGTGCTGAAAATATTACACAGCTTTGCTTCTTGTGTCTTTACGTTGTAGCAGCTATACAGTTCCTCGATTTGTGACCCAATTTCTTCGATTTCATTTAAGCGTCTTCTGTAGCTCATTTGCTCAGTATGCTCCTTTCTATGACAATTCAAATGGCTTTTACTAGACAGCAATCTACTTTTGGGTTGTCATGTCCTTAAGCGACTGAAACCGCTATTTACTAATACATTCGTTCAATCCACTTTGTAAAGCAATTGCAGCAGATAATTCTAAATAAGTCTCATACTCGAATTCTTTGGTGTTTTGCGGATATGGAGTGTACCAGATGGATGGCCAATATTCAGGGATATAACAGGAACGATCAATCGAAGCAAGAAGTCTGGGAAATATGGCCTCTAAAATGCCAACCTCAAGAGCTATGAGCACTTATCTTCGCTAATGTGAAACAAACTTCGTCTACTGAACAAGTGCCCATATTCCTCAAGGTACTCATTTTAATGCCCATGTTTTTTTTTCTTTTTTTGCTCCATACTACCTCTTTCATAAACATAGGAAAGGAAAAGGGCTTGCACTAGAACAGGTATGTATCACAGTTTTGAAGGTGAAACGATGTAGCTCTGAAATACGCATTTTGAGCCCAAGGTCACTAAACATATTTGCTCCAAATGGTAGTTCATGCCATATATCCGAATACTGACCAGTCGTCCCGGGACTCCTTCTATAGGGCACTATCAATAGCATGCTCAGCATTGATTCACTAACTAGGACTGATAAGGACAGAAAGTTACTTCTACTCAGCTTGTGAATTACACTACAATGAACTCACATATTACGTTACCAGACAATCAATCTCCAACTAAACGCTGTTACTATGAGACACGGACAAACTGAAAATAATGCAATACAAAATAATATGTTTCTGTGTGTGAGTGTGTGTGTGCGAGAGCTCGCGCGCGGCGCGTATGTGTGTGTGTGTGTGTGTGTGTGTGTGTGTGTGTGCGTGTGTGTGTGTGCACCTGAATACATACTGTCTTATTATGCTTCTCTCTATCAAATACTCCTTGTAATTTACTTCAATGTTCGTTGCAAGGCATCACTTAGCTGTAGAGTCATTAATGGCAGCTCAGTTTTGGACTTGTAAGCCTCTGCTCGTTGGTTTTCATATATAAGGGGTGCGACAATTTTTTTGGGACGATGATAAGATAATCGACTAACTTTCTTGGGCGAACAACTTTCTCGCTTTGCTGCTGTGAATTTGTAATGATCTCGTACCGCCGATGTGCTGTCCTACGATATTGGGTACCTTTAATTCAAATAGGTGAAAAATGCTAGTTGTTATTTCCATTTATCTTCCAAGCAGAAGGCTGTTCCAAACAGTTTTACTGTCCTGGAAACTTCAAATAAGTGTACAGAATCATAGTTGAGTATGTGTGCGGGTATTTTATCAATACAGAACTCGTAGCATCACGTACTGAAGTTCATGGCAACTGCGCAAACTCTGGAATTTTGTAATTTCTATCTGCGCATTTATTACACAACCTCCGTCCGAACAGGCCTCAGAAAGCCCAACTGCACTAATAGTCCAGTGAAACTGTCAGAAAAAAAGCCTGTACCTTGCAAAAGGTGGGATAGAAGATTTAATTTTTTTAACTCGTTCATATTGCTGGAAAGGTTAGAAAACCAAGTTTTGTCAACAAAATTTCGCTTGGGAATACTTTCTGCAGTCAAAAAACTTCGAAAAGTTCGGATGTTTTTCAGTTTTTTCAAAATATCTCAGTTTCATTTGCTCCTATCGCTTTGACGTCTATTTTCTTTTTTAATGAACACAAAATTCTCTACAAACTTGATTATTACCATTTTCTTCTACTCCCAGTATCTAATGCTTTACAGCGCGTCAAAGAATGCCAATTTTTCAAATTTCGAGCAAAGAATAGTTGGTGACAATTTCCACGATGTAAAGTTCCGTAGAAAAGATAAAGTTCTGACTCTCCTGTCTGCGTTCAATTCTGTAAAAGCTGGGAGCACTAAAATTAGTCCTGTTGATGTTTTTAACTCTTTTCCAAAGGATTTGTTTAATGAAACAAAGTGAAGAAGAGTTAAAAGCCTTCCAGAAATATGAACTTGCTCCCTTACTCAATGACCCTATTCTCAAAAAAAAGGCATGCGAAGAGGAAAAAAATCTTCATTCTACAATTCCTTCGTTCCACTGGAAGATGTGAAGTTAGGTGGACCGAGTAAATTTTTTGTCATTGATGGAGGGTACCTTATCCACAAAGTGACTTGGACTCGAAATGTTTGCTTCAAGTCAATAGCCCAAACCTATGTTTCTTACCTGCAACGTCATTTTGGATCTCAATTTGCTGTTGTATTTGATGGGTATCCATGTGATGGAGACAAATGTAGCACAAAGAGTGCTGAGAGGATTCGTGGGTCCAAACATCATTCTTCGGTTGACGTTGTGGTTGAATCAGAGGTGGTGAACCAAGTCCCTCAGGACAAGTTCTTGTACAACGAACGAAACAGGATGCGTTTGATCAAACTTCTTAAAATGGAATTTATGGAGTGTAGCATTGAAGTGCACCAGGCACAATAAGATGCTGACGTTATAATTGTAACATCTGCCATTTCAAGAACCAAAGATTTTGGAAGTGTTGTCATTGTAGGAGATGTTGACCTGCTTGTGCTCATGACCGATATGGGGCAAGGCATTGAAAACTTATTTTTCTTAAAGCAAGGAAGAGGATGTGCAGAAGACAAATGGTTTTCCACTGCCTCTTACAAGTTTAACAGTGAATATATTCTGTTCACTCACGCCTTTAGCGGATGTGATACAACATCTGCTTTTTTTGGTCAACGAAAAATTAAGTTTTGCAATATTGCTGCGAAAAATTAACACCTAACCTCAGCGCTTTGCGCGTTCAATAAACCACATACTACCCGTGAATAAATAATAACTGCAGGAGAACAGGTTACTATCGCAATGTATACTGAAGGTGTCAGAAGTTCCCACACACTAGACCATTTGCGGTACCAGCTATTCGCCAAGTCTGCCACAAAAAGAACACTGAATCTTGTACGGTGGCCACCTACACAAGATGATGCACAACATCATTCGTTGCGGACTTACCAACAAGTCCAAAGTTGGATGGGGAACTGGGAACCACCTCCTGAGAAATGGGGCTGGATTCACAGTGACCACGGTCCAATACCCGTTGTAATGAGCCAAGATCCAGCAACTGAAGAACTTCTTCACATTGTTTCATGCTCATGCAAGCTGAACTGTGGCGGAGCGTGCTCCTACAGAAAAGTGGGTTTGAAATGTTCTTCAATTTGCAAGAAATGTATTGGGGTCAACCGTGAAAACGTGATAAAATTTTTATATGAAGACAGCGAAGAAGATGTTTTGGAGAGTGTTGAGGAAACCGCTGACGAAACCAACGAACTTGCTGAGGCTGACTCGCTGTTTAAAGAAGAGGTCAATCTGAGATCAACTCTATGTTCAGACCCTGAATCCGTAACTCAAGGTATTTCTGTTGACACTGAGGAACCTGGCCCATCAAAACATTGGAGGTGATGCTCATATCTGTCTCAAGTGCGCTTAAGTGCAATATTACAAGTATTACACACCCAGAACTGTCAACATTTTTTAGTAACCGACAGTGCATTTTAATTGTAATAAAGCTACTTATTTTTAATGTCAACTGTGTGGCTTTTATATACAAGAATAATTACCTACCTAATTAGGTTGCCTATTGCAGCTAATAATAGTTTCCTGAGACAATTTATTTTGTGTGTGTATGTGTATGTGTGTGTGTGTGTGTGTGTGTGTGTGTGTGTGTGTGTGTGTGTGTCTGTGTGTGTGTATATGTGTGTGTGTGTGTGTGTGTTTATGTTTCTTAATGATGTATTTTTATATTTATAGTTTTACAAATACCAGGGCTGAGGTGGCCCATAGTGAACTTCAGGTAGTGATGTAAGAATCACAATAGTTGGGCTCCCAGCTATCCTCATGTTGCATGCAGAGAAACTGAATACCCGAAAGTGAGGTGGTAAATTCCAACTTATAACATGATGTATAATGTATTTATACTACACAAACAGAAACTGAAGAAATAGTGTTAAAAATAAGGTATCTTGCCACTATGCTCAAAATTTTAAAAAATTGGTATTTTTTAAGGCGCTGTAGCGCCTGAGATATTGGGAGTAGAAAAAAGTGGCAAGAATCAAATTTGTAGAGAATTTTGTGCTCTTTAAAAAAGAAAATAGACGTTAAAGCGATAGGAGAAACTGAAACTGAGATATTTTGAAGAAACTGAAAAAAGTCCGACATTTTATAAGTTTTTTGACTGCAGAAAGTTTTCCCAAGCGAAATTTTGTTGGCAGAACTCGGTTTTCTAATCTTTCCAACCATATGAACGAGTTGAAAAAATAATCTCTTCTACCCCACCTTTTGCTAGGTATATCTACTATCTGACTGGACTACGACCGCGCGTCGTGTCATCCCCATCCTACAGGCGCCACCGGTTGTCTATACGGAGGGGCTTGTGGTCAGTGCGTCGCTCTCCCGAACGTTGAGTTTTCGTGACCGGAGCCGTTACTTCCCAGTCATGTATCTCCTCTATTGGCCACACAAAGCTTAGCGCAGCCCGTTTGCCAACAGCGCTCAGTAGACTCAAAAAGTTACCCATCCAAGTGCTGCAAAGCCCGACAGTGTTTAACTTTCGTTATCTGACGGGAAACGGTGTTACCAATGCGGCAAGGTCGTCGGGTCCCACAAAGGTCATTCTGAATGATAAAACACGCGCTCACAACAGTTTTACAATAAGTGACACCTACTGCGCTTCTTCCACGAAGCCGACAGCGATTATCTTTCATTCGTTGCACAACATTTGTATGTTTAATTTAGCACAAATTTCTACTACAAAAAGCACACTGCTTCGTGCATCTCCCGCACAATCGTCATTTAAGCAAAACGAATATGCAGTTGGAAAAGAAAAGCTGAACGAAGTAAAAATGAAAGTAAAGAGAGCACTGCGAAAAGTGTTCAATAAATTTACCAATCAATCTGGCAAAAATTCTTTGGAATTTCTGGTCTTAATATGAATTCAGTAATCGGATACAAATCATTTATTCGGTCGCTCAATGCCCGTATGGCACGGAAACGGAACATGAGGGAGAGAATGCCGAAATACTTTCTTCAGTCTTCTGATCTGATAAGATATCAGGGCAGTGCAGCCACAAAAATTTTAATGAGGACGCTTCCAGTTTACTAGACGTGACTGTATTCGAACACTTGACACAGATCTAAAAATACGGTATTTAATTTGGTATTGTTTCCTACAGTACTACGGTTTGTGAATAAAATGAGTGAATCGATGTAATCCATTTGTCTGTGGTTTCCGTGTTGATGATTTTAGCAGAGGAGTAATGTCTGGAAAAAGCTCATCGCCCATAAGAACAATTTACGTTCCACAACCTGCAGCAGTGAGATGTACATTATGCTGGTAACTATCGTAAAAACTGCTTTTGTAAACTCGGGTGTAACACAGTGTGGCGGAGGGGGGGGGGGGGGGGGGTGGAGGTAATTGGATGTTCAAAAATGGTTCAAATGGCTCAAGCACTATGGGATCAGGATTCGAACCTGCGACAGTAGCAGCAGCGCGTTTCCAGACTGAAGCTCCTAGAACCGCTCGGCTACAGCGGCCGGCTAATTTGGTGATCTGACGTTCAGATTGTGGCGCTTGTCATCGCACCAGTTCTCCGAATACAGACACAAGAGCACTACGTACGTGTCAGTGTGGCTGTAGCGTGAATTTGAAAGTAATGAGCCTGAACCTCCAAAGATTTTCGCCATCTCGTGAATTTTCTGAATTAACTAATTGATGTACATGAAAATTACCTTCTCCGCTCCATCGTTCGACGGTCCTCTACTGAGGTGAGCCTCGGTTGAGTCAGCTGACCGAGGTAAATGGACTTGAATGATTGAATTTGCTAATTAATGTTTTCTATTTTTTAATTAGCATGTGTATCAGCCTGTGACTACTTCAGATCCAATCGGCTGATTCATTTACTTAATCAGTCAAAATTTGTAATTAATTAATTTGTAATTAATAATTCTATTTCTTTCTAACGGGGCTAAATTGGGTATTTGTAGAAGTTTTTACATGTGTTGTATACAACTCAGAAAAGTCTCTGCTTTACAAGTGCCTTTCCAGGGGTTCAGATTGCATGCACAGCTGTCTTTGAAAGAAGTAGACTTTCCTCTTGTATCTTCCACTGGGCGGAGTAAGACTCAATAGGGATATTTATTTACAAAAGTAATATTTTAATGACAAATTTCAGAACATTCACACTAAATAAAGATTTAACGCAATTACACATAAAAAATTAATTTAAATCTAACTAGAGACTTTTCAGCTTCTATAATAATTCTTCTTTCTCTGCGTCGCAACAGATGTGTATATATAGCCGCCTGGGTAAACTCGTATTGATTTAAATACCATCTCCCCTCCTCAACATAATCGTTTCTACTTTCACTACACTCACAGGTAGTGGAAAGGCTGGGCAGCTGTAGAGAGCTTGTTGTGTTCTCTCAGTCAGAGATGAGGGTTGCTGACGGTCTGGAGTACCATCTTATACACTCCTGGAAATTGAAATAAGAACACCTTGAATTCATTGTCCCAGGAAGGGGAAACTTTATTGACACATTCCTGGGGTCAGATAAATCACATGATCACACTGACAGAACCACAGGCACATAGACAAAGGCAACAGAGCATGCACAATGTCGGCACTAGTACAGTGTATATCCACCTTTCGCATCAATGCAAGCTGCTATTCTCCCATGGAGACGATCGTAGAGATGCTGGATGTAGTGCTGTGGAACGGCTTGCCATGCCATTTCCACCTGGCGCCTCAGTTGGACCAGCGTTTGTACTGGACGTGCAGACCGCGTGAGACGACGCTTCATCCAGTCCCAAACATGCTCAATGAAGGGACAGATCCGGAGATCTTGCTGGCCAGGATAGTTGACTTACACCTTCTAGAGCACGTTGGGTGGCACGGGATACATGCGGACGTGCATTGTCTTGTTGGAACAGCAAGTTCCCTTGCCGGTCTAGGAATGGTAGAACGATGGGTTCGATGACGGTTTGGATGTACCGTGCACCATTCAGTGTCCCCTCGACGATCACCAGAGGTGTAAGGCCAGTGTAGGAGGTCGCTCCCCACACCATGGTGCCGGGTGTTGGCCCTGTGTGCCTCGGTCGTATGCAGTCCTGATTGTGGCGCTCACCTGTACGGCGCCAAACACGCATACGACCATCATTGGCACCAAGGCAGAAGCGACTCTCATCGCTGAAGACGACACGTCTCCATTCGTTCCGGCATTCACGCCTGTCGCGACACCACTGGAGGCGGGCTGCACGATGTTGGGGCGTGAGCGGAAGACGGCCTAACGGTGTGCGGGACCGTAGCCCAGCTTCATGGAGACGGTTGCGAATGGTCCTCGCCGATACCCCAGGAGGAACAGTGTCCCTAATTACCTGGGAAGTGGCGGTGCGGTCCCCTACGGCACTGCGTAGGATCCTACGGTCTTGGCGTGCATCCGTGCGTCGCTCCAGTCCGGTCCCAGGTCGACGGGCACGTGCACCTTCCGCCGACCACTGGCGACAACATCGATGTACTGTGGAGACCTCACGCCCCATGTGTTGAGCAATTTGGCGGTACGTCCACCCGGCCTCCAGCATGCCCACTATACGCCCTCGCTCAAAGTCCGTCAACTGCACATACGGTTCACGTCCACGCTGTCGCGACATGCTACCAGTGTTAAAGACTGCGATGGAGCTCCGTATGCCACGGCAATCTGGCTGACACTGACGGCGGCGGTGCACAAATGCTGCGCAGCTAGCGCCATTCGACGGCCAACACCGCGGTTCCTGGTGTGTCCGCTGTGCCGTGCGTGTGATCATTGCTTGTACAGCCCTCTCGCAGTGTCCGGAGCAAGTATGGTGGGTCTGACACACCGGTGTCAATGTGTTCTTTTTTTTCCATTTCCAGGAGTATATATGAGTTGGCCCTTGCTGAAGGCCTCCCTCACTTGTCTGTCGTGTGCCGTTGTGCCACGGCAGTGACCAGTTCAGGCAGTCAGCAGGCTGCTGTGACCTCCTGCTACAAGAGTAATAGACCTGTTATCGTTACCCTGCCCATGTAGGGACCAGATCCCATACTTATGGCTATCACTCTCTCTCTCTCTCTCTCTCTCTCTCTCTCTCTCTCTCTCTCTCTTTCTCTCTGTCTCTCTCTCTCTCTTTCTCTCTCTCCTGAATCACTTCACTCCCAGCAATTTTGGAAGCTCATTGCTGACAGAGGTTCTCTCTTTCTTCCCTCATCTGTCATGATTCTTAACTACCAGTGTTGGAACAGTTTGATAAAAAGTATATTTAATAGATATCACAATACCCGGACCATTGATAAAACCGAAGAAAAAGTACATCAATGTGTCACTCTTGCACCTATAATACGACGCAAAATCTGCTGGTCCTAGATTTAACTCAGCAATAACAACTCACAAAAATAACGATATAAATACAAAGTGGAAGGATTAATGAACAATTTTATGCTTCCAATATTCTGTATTTATTTCTCACCGCCAGTGGAGGGTCAACAGCAACACAGAAATGGTCGTCCGGGAGCCTCTCCGCTGTGTAGGGACCGTTGTACAAGACGTAAAATTTTGTTACCTTCTTTTCCACATAGTCGAACGAAAGATAGTTCCGGGCCTGAACCAAGTCTCTAACCTTAAAAACTGTTGCCGTCCTTGAGGTATGGTCATGCTGTTTGTTTCTCAGTGCCTTTCCTCCTAAATATCAAAGAGCAAGAACTAGTTTAGATCCTAAACCAATCTTATCAGCGTGGTTATAGGCCAATGCAAGATTAGCTTGGCCAGGGAATAATCAGATGTGTCGTATATAAAAATCTTGATTATTTCTTCAAAGTGAGGGATGTGTGCTACCCATATATGAGTAAAATGTTTCATGGACCAGTGTATGGCATCTAGCTTTCCTCAACTGCAGAAGAATCCCTCTATCGCCTTTGCTGCTGTGTGGTAGACGGTCATCCAGTGAATGGTGATTCCATGCTGCTGCATTTTTGCCACACAAGCGTGAGAGGTGAACTGCGGGCCGTTGCCTGACAAGACACCCTTAGGGTAGCAGAATGTTTCGGGCTAATACCGCAGGCATCTCATAAGAACGACTGCCAATTTTGTTCTCAAGTGATAAAATTTGCTGTGCTTTCTAAACATACCACACAGAATTATCTGGTTGGTATCAAAACAATTGAACACAATTCAGGGGCTCCCTATTCTGATGACGGTTATTTCTACCCAAAAATTATTCAGTCGGATTTTATTGTTAGTTCACCTCCCTTCATGAAACACTACATACAGCCTGTGAGAGTGACTTGAATGCGGCTATTAGTTACCCAAAGTAACTTTGTAACAGAAGCCAGTGCCAGTGCTGGCGCACACTCTTTGTCAGGTAGCAGACATCACCAGTCGTTCGACTTGTATTTCCTTCGCAAAGTGTTTTCTAAGTGCACCGACATACCATTCCTCTTGTCTAGGCTAGCTGGCTGGTAATTAGTATTCACATTTCGCCCAGATAGGTTATTTGTGAGTCTATCTCGGCCTTCTGGAATTGAAGTAGAGAAGCCTTCCGTGGAGCAAGTTCTCCAAATGTGGGCGAAAGTGATGTCCCTTCACTTAGGTGTGGTTGCGGCTTGAATTTGAAAGTGATGAGGGTTTCGCTATTTCGTGAATTCCTTTGAATTAATTGACTGGTGGACTTGATAGCTGCCCCAACCCCACCATTCTACGGCTCTCTATTCGGTTGGGGCAACGGTGGATTCCGTAACTAGAGAAAATGCATTTTAGTGCAAAAATAATCTGAATAAATAGAAACATGGTTTACATATAATTGAAACCTATTTCTTTGGAAGGGGTCTGGGTAGGACAGCTGCTGATGCTTCGCCACGTTTCTTTTTTATTCTATTAATTTATTTGTTGTATGTCTTAGAGAAGACCCCAGGTTACAGTCAAAGTGAATGTTTCTCTGTCCTCAAATATGGGTCAAGGGCAGGTCACACCAATTCCATATCATTTCCACAACCGCATCATGGATTTACCTATCTGGCACCTGCCAGAAAGGTGACGTAACGGGGAGCGCCATGCATTTCGTGCATCAACGTGTATGGTGGTTCACCAGCCCACGTGACTTATTTTTTGTGGACGATATTGCGCGACCATATCTGACTACGCAGTTGGAGGAACTAATGCAACCAGAGGATATTGGGCAAAAGAACTGGCATGCCACTTCCCATCGAGCAAGCGTGGAGAGGCTCAGCACGTTTAAATGCACCAACGACCATTTCTCGCCTTTTGTAATATTTGTTGTCTTTAAATAAATGTGTCTTTATGTTCGCCACATGGCGTGTTTGTTTCGATTACCTTCCGTACTATGCTGTGGCAGTTTCTTCTGTACGTAGGTATGGTGCAAACTTCGTCGAACTACATTTCTTGGCAGTGAGACATCATGCGATAGTTACTTTCATCCTTAAGTTTTCCCCATCAGTGCATTACCACTGGACAGTGATAACCTCATGTGTTGCACTTATGTAGACGGTAGGCTAACATGCCTCAGGGCTGGTAAAATTTTACTGCTTCTCATATACACAGCTGCCTGTTGCTGTATCCCAGAAAATGTCCAAAACATACAGTGCACATACCGCCTGCGATCTCCGGAATCATGTTGTCACACCACATGAGTATCTGGACATAGCAGAGCCGTTGCCCAAAACACACAACAATGGCATGAGTCAGGCACACTACTTTCAGTATTCTAGTTAGTGGCTTTGTTCTAAGTCACTATCAGCCTGATCACACTACCTGATTTTAAAGACACTCGTAGAGAAAGTGTAGAAGAAAGGACCACAGATAGAGACTGACATCACCACATTTTTCTTTCTTCGGATATGGTTTTTGACTCCAAGCGGCATGTGTTTTCGTTTAATCCTCCTATCTATTGTGCACAGAGAGATACCAAAGGAAGTATAGTTTTTATGTAAGTTAAAGGGGTTGGCAAACCACTAAAAAGTTGAGTACACTGATGTAACGATTGTTCATGTTGTTGTAACTTATAGCAAAAGTATCCGACAATGAGTTAAAAATAAACAGCAAAGCGACCTGAAACTTCCATTGCTGTGTTTCTGACTCAGTCGCTACACGCAAGAAAGGGATAGGCCTAAGCTGTTAAGGTAAAACAAGCTTCTTTCGGTTCTGCCTTACTCGACTTACAGGGCGGGACAAAAAATGTAAAGCACTCCGAAGACCTAGCTGAATGTCAATCCTACTTCGTAGACACACACGCCATCGGCGGGTACGTAACTGATTAAAGCTGCAATTATCTACGACAGGTAGAACGGCCCCCAGAGTCATCAGTATTGTTCGTGTTTGGTGTTGTTGCCAACGGTGGTAGGGTATGCAGGGCATCAATGACGACAGGTGTTGAGAGTTCACTATGAAATACAAAGAGATGCCGCGTACTCGTGTGAGTCACTGTCTGCAACATTTCGCAGAGTTTGGAGGGGGCCGCATTTTGGGTCTCCATTTAGCCGGCTGATCGAATTGTACAATATCCAGGTTTGTGGGACACTCGGACGTTAGAATGCATGCAGACGTCAAGGCAAGGACACTCTTCGTCAAGTTTCTTGACAATTACGTCTGACCACACCATATTGTACGCCAAGCATTTCGTAAAGCAGTATTGAACTCCCCGGACAATTCTGTGACATCCGGCAACATTGGTCGGAAACCAGCAGCAGCCGAACTAGGGGATTGTGCACCCAAATGTTGGTAGTCGTTAACACGAAAGAACAAACGACTGTGTTAGGAGTGGTATCGTTACCAGGAAGCACGGACTGCTGATGAATAGAGTAGCGTTGTGTTCAGCGATGGGCCACGATTCTATCTTGTATGTCGGCTAGTATGTCGGCCACCTTGGCAGAGGTACCAAACTTCCAATGTTTTGCAGAAGCACGGGGATGTTACTCCTGCCATCAGAGTGTGGGCCATCGAGTATGACTTCAAGTCACGGACATACGTGACAGAGGGAACCCTGGGGGCATAACGGTACGCCAGGGACAGCCCGGGCTCTTACCTCCCATACGACAATATCGTGATTCTCTTTCACACGTGGCACGTGGCGTGAACTGTAAGTGAAACTGCAGTGACAGCAAGATCCCCAGATCTATCCCCTAGAGTTCATGTGGGGAACCACCCGTCCCAGTATCAGTATCCAAGATATCAACAATGAGTTTCAACACATTTATGCCAGGATGATCCGGGATATGATGACGCCCTTCCCAAACGAATCAGTGCGTAATACTCGTATAGGCCAGACCGAGTAGAACTTCATTCTGATCAGTGAACTCATAACGTCTGGCTTCTTGTAGCTTCAACTCGATTGAAACAACGCTCACATACCCACTAAATCAGTGACATCATTTCGTTTCTTTCTCTCCTTCTGGGGCTCCAATTTTTTTGTCAGGCAGTGTAGAAACGAGGTACTGTACAAGTGGTGAAAATGGAACTATACGCTAACTTCCACCGTATCAGGAGCATAGGAAAACTATTTCAGACGTTTCTACGATTCGTGTTTAAGTAAACAGCTTTAGTGGAAACAAATTGACAGTCTAAGGGCTTGATACAGTGAGGGGGCCGGTGTGGGAGCCACACTTGGAAGAGTTCTCAGAGCAGAGCAGAGCAGGGAGGTACAGTGTATGCCGTTACATGAAAAAAAAAAAGAACCGACTTCCTTCTATGTCTTGGTATGATACAAGGGTTAAAGGATTAAGCAAAGAAAAAATTTACTTGCCCAACTGCACTAGCTGCTAACCTCAAAACATCTAGTTCGTGACCCTCTCACACCTTTAAAACTTTGATTCTGAAGACATCGGATATCATGCAAACTACTTAGAAGTAGCAGTGAGCTGTGTGATGACTAACAATTGTTTCACAGTGTTTCCCTGAAACCTTTAGGGGAAGTTCGCGTGACTGCAGTCGACCGTCGGCAGCGAGGACGTCAAGGGGAGAGACAGACAGAGCCCCACGCACGCCCGTCCCGATATTTCACCCCCACGAGCGGCTCCTTGCCTCCCCAACTTCCTGCTCATTCTCACATAGCCTGCCCTACCCGTCTCACATTCCTACCCTTAATTATCCGCCTTCTTCATTAGCCGACTACGGAGAATTTTCATTCCGGACGCCAGTCACCCTCTCGACCTTTCATCAGCCCGCGCGAGGCCACATTTCAGGGCCCCGCAGGAATCCGTATCAACAGAGTCCTGCTACCCACGCTGATCAGTAACCTCGTTAAGGTGCACAGTTCCAATGAAGATTTCAGTACAACACTATGCGCCATCGAATACTCCCCAAATAAAAACTTGAAAACGTAAATGAACAATACTATGGATTTAAGTTTATTTGATTTCGTATTTATTTTATTATGCAGTAATTGATTGCTATACCACCATGGCGTTGTTGTGATCTAAAGATAATATTTGTGACCATAAATTTGCTTCTGTAGTATAATAATTGGATGATTTTGTCAGTTTAGCAACTACCAGTAAAGAGTCGAACTCCCACGCATGAAACGACCTCAGACTTCTGATTACCTGTTCAGTTAATGTGCTAAGTATTTGACGTTGCACTCCTATGACAGAAAAAGATTAAAAAGGCCTGAAAATATTCTAAAGTTTTTTAGACGTCAATCATTATCATCGTGTATAGTCTAGTCAAGCTTTTCACGCATCTCATTGTTTATGACGTCCTGGCTCCTGAAACATATATCGTACAGTGATGTACTTCTGCAGGTACATTTATTGATATATCTGAACAGTGCGCCCAAAATTTATAGCGAATACAGTTGGTAGTAAAGAGGTAATAAATTATGTGATGCGACAGTTTTACTGCTCAAACAACTAAAATGTGGTGAGTGATAAACGTTTTACTTATCACCATTTTGTGTGTGTGTGGGAAGGGGGGAACCAGAAAAAGTTTCATGGAAGTTTCGAATTATGAGTAAAGTCTGTTCCTTGTCACTAAGTTATGTCAGTCTCAGTACTGAATGAATATAGTGTAGGTATTAGCGCGGGGTTTGTTACGGTTCCTCAAGACACATAAATAGTTTCTAATTCGAAAATTCGAGTTACGATTTTAAAGTGTTCCTTGTCACTAAGTTATGTCAGTCTAAATACTGAATGAATAGTCTGGGTATTAGCGCGGGGTTTGTTACGATTCCTCAAGACACATAAATAGTTTCTAATTCGAAAATTCGAGTTAAGATTTTAAATCTTTAAAGTAAGATTATGCCTTTCAATGACTGAGTCTAAAATGTAAAAGACTGTCATAATACAGACTTCTTCTTCTGCTTCTTGGGCCATTCCCCGAAGCGGCACGAAGTCGGCATGTTTAGCACGGTCAGTTTTAAAGGGATGAACGAGTGCCCTTCCTACTACCACTTTTTTAACTTCGATCTATAATAACATTAAATACTGTAAATTAACGTTTTATGGCGCTGGAAGCCGTTACATATGCAGCCTGCAACTGAGACTTGGTGCAACGCACCGGATTATTCGTTGATTAATACAGGTTAAAAAAGGACTATTCCGGGAGAGACATGGTTGACAGTAGCATCTGGGAAAGAATTACCGTTCGTAATTTGTCATGGACAAACGTTTTTTCTTACACCAAATACCCATTCCTAAATGACACTGAGCCAAGTGATTACTATCACAACAGAACAGAGTAAATCAACTAAAGTGCATTCTTACGCCATTCGTTACTTTTCTCCTTATTTAGTAGATGTGTCTTACGACAGCTATCCACAGAGTGCTCTACACTTCTCGGAATGGTGTGTGTCGTCGTCCTCTACATCTGCATCTACATACATACTCCGCAATCCACCATAGGGTGCGTGGCGGAGGGTACCTCGTACCACAACTAGTATCTTCTCTCCCTGTTCAACTCCCAAACAGAACGAGGGAAAAATGACTGCCGATATGCCTCTGTACGAGCCCTAATCTCTCTTATCTTATCTTTGTGGTCTTTCCGCGAAATGTAGGTAAACGGCAGTCAAATTGTACAACAGGCAGCGTCAAATGCTGGTTCTCTAAATTTCCTCAGTAGCGATTAACGAAAAGAACGCCTCCTTTCCTCTAGAGACTCCCACCCGATTTCCTGAAGCATTTCCGTAACTCTCGCGTGATGATCAAACCTATCAGTAACAAATCTAGCAGCCCGCCTCTGAATTGCTTCTATGTCCTCCCTCAATCCGACCTGATAGTGATCCCAAACGCTCGAGCAGTACTCAAGAATATGTCGTATTAGTGTTTTATAAGCGGTCTCCTAAAATTGTACCAATGACTCGAAGACGACTATCCGCCTTTCCCACAACTGCCATTACATGCTTGCCCCACTTCATATCACTCTGCATTGTTACGCCCAAATATTTAACGAGGTGACCGTGTCAAGCGCTACACTACTAATGGAGTGTTCAAACATTACATGATCCTTTTTCCTATTCATCTGCATTAATTTACATTTATCTACATTTAGAGTAGGCTGCCATTCTATACACCAATCACAAATCCTGTCCACGTCATCTTGTATCCTCCTACAGTCACTCAACGACGACACCTTCCCGTATACATAGCATCATCAGCAAACAGCCGCACATTTTTATCCATCCTATCCAAAAGGTCATTTATGTAGATAGAAAACAACAGCGGACCTACCACACTTCCCTAGGGCACTCCAGATGATACCCTCACCTCCGATGAACACTCACCATCGAGGACAACGTACTGGGTTCTATTACTTAAGAGTTTTCGAGGCACTCATATACTTGGGAACCAATCCCATACGCTCGTACCTTAGTTAGGAGTCTGCAGTGGGGTACCGGGTCAAACGCTTTCCGGAAGTCAAGGAATATGGCATACGTCTGATACCATTCATCCATGTTTCACAAGGTATCATGTGAAAAAAGGGTGAGTTGTGTTTCGCAGTAGTGATGCTTTCTAAAGCTGTGCTGATGCTTGGACAGCAACTTCTCTATCTCAAGGAAATTCATTATATTCGAACTGAGAATATATTCGAGAACCCTGCAAAAAATATTGGTCTGTAATTTTGAGGGTCCGTCGTTCTACGTTTATTATATACAGGCGTACTTTACGTTGTGCAAGAGATTCGCGATAAATGCTAGCTAAGTAAAGAGCCAAAGCAGTAGAGTACTCTGTGTAAAACCGAGTTGCCATCCCATCAGGACTTGACGATTTATTTATTTTCAACCCATTCAGCTGTTTCACAACCCCAGGGAAGACAATCACTATGTCCTCCATACGGGAATCTGTGCGAGACTCATACGGCGGTATGCTTGTACGATCCTCCTGCGTGAAAGATTTCTGAAAGGCTAAATTTAAAATTTCAGCTTTCGTTTGCTGTCATTCGTTTCCAGGTCAGACCGATCAGTGAGTGACTGGAGGGAAACTTTCGACCCGCTTACCGATTTTACGTAAGACCAAAATTTCCTAGGGTCCTCATCCTGATGGCAATTTCATCTTACTTTTCATCTACGACTGCATCACCTAGCACTGCAAGCTTTCTTCCTCAATTATTACCGGATTCTTTTCGCTAATGACTTTTCGCAGTAGACAGCTCTTCACACAACTGTTACTAGCCAAAATTATTTCACAGTTACTACAGTTTCAAATAGTCTCTCCTGCCTGTTTTGTAAAGCTTTTTATTTTAGTCCCTTTCAGTTCAGTACTTAAGGTAACTAAGTATTTAAGTAGTGCTCTAAAAAACGAGTTTTTAAAAAATCATAACATTTTTCTTCAGTTTTTTGAGTACACATGATTCATCTTCGGGTCCAGTTAGTATTTGGTTGAGAGACCATTTGACGACGCCAGGTGCCATTGGCCCAGGGACACCAAAGTCGCCGAAGCGGCGTACGACTCAGGGATTTACACCAGGCGGTTGGGTCATGCGAGATGTAGATATTTTACGTTCTGTTTCTTGTAAACACGTTGAAATTCCCATTTTGTGACATTCTAAGTTCCAAAATACATATTGGTTTGACAATTGTTGTCACAGCTATTTTTTTACAAAGTTTTTCTCTAGTCCATACTCATTTCAGTCCTTATCGACGTTCTCCACCAAAACTGTAGATTCTCCTCTAATTCTGCTAACACTGTTCGAACATCTGCATCCTTAATCATCATAAACCTTTCTCTTCCGTTAATATACGTCCTGCATTTTTATCACCATCTTGCTAACACGTGACTCGTTTCGACCCTTTCGGTGTACGAGCGTTTTGTTCAGCGATACCTATTTCTAGTAACTTACCCTCAGTCGCTCCAACAGGTTCTCCCTTCTACTATGATTTTAATTTTGACTGCGGTAACCCTTTCCACTCGACCTGCCAGCGTCTTCCTGTACGTGAACCTATCGTTGAACTCTTTTACATGCATTTTTTTCTCTTATTCAAATTGCTCTCCAGGTTTTGTTGATTTATTTCATCAAAATTTTCCCTATTAGTCATATTACTTTAATTCCATTTTTTTCAACATATTTTCGTTCAGCGTCATACAGGCTCAGCAGATCTTAATCTTCTCTCGAAACTAGTTTATGCTCCTCCATATGGCTACGTGTTAATCTATGCACTTAAACATCACTTTATTTTTCTTGCCACAACAATTGCTCAAAAATTTTAGTTCCTTCTTCTCCTGCCGTATAGTAGCTCCCGTGACCTAGGTGACCGTTTTTTCGCACATGAGACAACGGTTCTGGCTATCGATGTATGTTTTGTAAGTCTACCTTTGTCCCATAACGTTATGGTCTTACTTCTTTAGGCAACAGGTACAATATTCAAAGCTGACGTTGACAGTTGGCTAAAATACAAAATTCAAAGGTAACACAGTGTCGCTGCTATAGAAACGAAAAATTCTGAATCGTCTGACACATTTAGAATCAGGTCTGTCATATACATGAAGTAAAATACTAAACACAAATCTGCTTCTTCACAGTTTACAAGCGATTTCATTAAAGAAGCGCCCATTACTTGCCTTATAATTTTAAAATTCAGTATTACGCTATCTTGTAATTAGATGACAGTGGAGTTCACTTAAAATGTCCAGCAATTATACACACATGGCGCTCTGAAATACTCATTACAAACTTCTAAGATTTCTAGACAATGAGTAGACAATATTTGGAATTTGAACCCATGTCCGGAGACGTGCCGTTTCCGAGCTACACTGTTTGAAAACGCGTTTATTAGGTAGGTATGCAGCAGTGTAGTCACAGTGGTTGGTGCCTACGCCTGATGTGCTGATGTCATTGGACATCTACCCTCTCTTTCTAACATGATTCTTTGAGTGTTAGTGCAATATGGATAATTGCACGATAGGAGAATACATGATCCTTCTGTATGGCGAAGCACACAGTAATGGGACAGCTGCCCATCGTCTTTATCAAGATCTTTATCCACAATACCCGACTGCATCACATACGCTTTTCGCCACAGTTATGCAACTGCTTCGAGAAAAGCAGCTCGGGTGAACGTGGTGCTCTAACGAGACGCCGCACACCTGAATTCGAAGATGCCGGACTGTATCACGTTGAAAAAAAACGACATCGTTCGTAGCTACAATGTGTGCACCGAATTTGGTGATCATATCGAACCTTACTTGTAGTGGATCAGAATTCTAACCCTGCTTTCAAGAGGATGAGTTTGAGTATAAACAACAGTGTTTCTGAAAACTGATGAAGCGTTCTTTTTGTTTCTTGACTATTAATGTGTGTAATTGTAAAATGATGTGATTGGTAGCGTCTGATAAAGTACTTGTCAATGTGGTCAAGTTTTGAAGTGATTGTCGCACAGGAACGGAACGTTTCCGGACATGGGTTACAGTTCAAAATACTTTATATTCAGTCCTTCTGGTGTCCATAAGGGGAATATTCGAGCACTTTGTATATATATAATTTCAGCTTTATCGGACGAGGCTAATAACAAAGATTTTTGTAAGGTGCAAGATAACTCATTTCTGTTCGATCCGCCTGCTTCAAAATAAATATTTTGTAAAGCATTCTACGAATATAAATTAGGTAGGCCTACAACTTAACCACCCCGTCTTTCCTGCAGTCACTTCGTACAAACTGTTTCGTAGACCAACATTTGATTTTCTGCTTTATTATTTCAGTGAGGTTGCTCTTGACATTTAACAAGAATCACAGCTTCACTTAGCTGTAGAAATACATAAACCACTATGTTATTAAACAACCAGTCTCACAACGTTTTCAGATAAATATTTGTTCTTACAACACGAACACATGTTCGTACTGAAATGTTGAGCGAGGTCTCGTTTACCCTAATATTATCCTGTATTTGGCCTCAGACTCTCTGTACATCTTGCAATATACCGTAATAAAATCACGCAGGAATAGCACCAGCAACGCTGAGAATAATTACGGAATTTTTAAACATTATCTTGAACTAAATTGTTGTTCCCAATTGGCAATAGTTATCTCGTACACTGTTTTATTTTTTTTATTTATATGGTTAGCTTGCCATCTAAGAAGAACTATAAATTTAGAAACTTATCTGTTGTGAGAGCAACTCACATCAGTTTTTTTTTCTAAGTCAAATGTTTTTCGTCTGTCAAAAGTGTGTAGTATCGTGTTCATCAGATCAGTTGCACCAGTTTTCCGTCTGCTGTCTCGGAAACCTCTAAATTCGCTTAGAAATGTTTAGAAGATTTATCGGTTTTGTCTCTTCTGATTTTGTGACCATTTCATCCATAATCCTATCGGTTGTAATGTACCAAGGTATTATTGTTTGCTGTTACGAGTCAATGGCGTTGAAGATAAATTTCATATATTTCTCTTAAATCATTCTTCGTATGTGGCCATTATACTGCTATCCGCATTGCTACTGTTAATTCCAGTTATGGACACATTTCTTGTCAGCTTTTCAGATTCCCGAGGGTCGGAGTGGCCGAGCGGTTCTAGACGCTACGGCCTGGAACTGCACGACCGCTACGGTCGCAGCTTCGAATACTGCCTCAGGCATGAATGTGTGTGATGTCTTTAGGGTAGTTATGTTTAAGTAGTTCTAGGTTCTAGGGGACTTTGATCTCAGAAGTTAAGTTCCATAGTGCTCAGAGCCATTTGAACCATTTTTCCGATTCCATCCCACTTTTTTTATAATTAGGATCGTGCATACGGTTCAAAGTCTTTCTCATTTTTGATTCAACTTAAGCTAGTACATACTTCTCAGACGGAATAAGACAGATGCATGTAGATCTACAAGCTTTATGAGACAGCTTTATTATCGAATTTTGTCGTGTTTTTTTTTTTTTTTTTCAAATGTTTCATATAGTTTCCAATGTTATGGCCGTTTCTCCAGGGACACGTATTTAAAGTTATTCACATAGTGATCCGTTCTGTGGGCTGTAATAATCTTGATATTCGGCTTATTTCCATTTTCCAAGATAGTTTGTTACGTTTCTTGTTTCAGGAGATATATTCCATTCTTGTTCCTAACTTTTTGCCATAATATTTTCCTTTTTGTGCGAATGAGCCCATTCAGCTTACTACTTAGAAATATTTCTTTCTTCTCTAGCTTCCTTCAGACTAGATAACCCAAGGCTCTTTCCTCGCTCTTTCTTCCTGCTCCTCTCGCAACAGTTGATCTTTAACTTGAAAAATTACCATGTTGTGGACATCCTTTACGTATTATTTCCTAATTTTACATTATTCTTTAATTCTCCAATCCATTTCTGGGTCTATGTATACATTTTATTCATGGTTATCTAGTGTCACTGGGAATGCCTGCTTACTACTTGATTTCCTGATTGCTACAGTTGTTTGTATCACTTCTTCAATACTTTATATAGGGTAGTGCAAAACAGGTGATAGAAATTTTGTGTGTAATACAGTATAATGTGAGATGATACATTTTTGTATTCGTATTTATGTGCAGTAGACAACCTGAAAATTAATACACAAGGTTTTCAAAATGCTTCACTCTGCAACATTGAGTGGGTACAATCATAAACTGAATTTTGTGATGACTTTCTGGGAAACATTACTTTAGAGTGCATGAATCTCTCTGGAAATTGGAGTAACGACATCTTGGACTGTTACAGATACATCTTAGAAGACTCTTTCCTTCAGATAACTCATTGAGAAAGAAGCACACCGGTTGAGACCGGGGCTCTGAGGTGCCATTTCACACCATCTCCAGTGAATGTTAAGGTGTTCAGGGGAACGATCTGATTTCTGGATATCTCCTGAAAGAAGTCAAAGACGTTCGCAGTATGATGTTGGCGACCTCCGTCCTGCATGAAGCATCAGTTTCGCAGCACACGACCAAGCCATGCAGCCGCTACAAATTCATGTTTCAGCACCTATCTTTGTTTGTCCACTCTGACAGCACAGTCAATAAAAATTGGCCCAATACTGCACAGTACCTTAATTTGGCGGCAAACCGTGACTTCTTGTTGATGAGGGGCGCAACAACCTGGGCGTGTTGATTCTCAGCAGCTCAGTGGCGCCAGTTCTTTTCCTTTTTTTTTTTTGTTGATTCGTTTTTTGGACAGACTCATGGAGATGAATGTGTAAAAGTGTACCTTTTCACTAAACCAGTACTCACTGTTACATTATGAAGGCCTCAGTCAAACCATTTCTAAAAGAATACCGCCTCTCCAAGTATCAGTCCTTCAAAGGCAGGCTTCGTTAAATTTTTTTTATGAGAATGTTAATTTCTCCTTCGTTATCCTCTGGAGAGACTGTCGTGACATCGTTCTGTGTTGCGTGTCTCCTTGATGTAGTCGACTCCTCACTTATTAGTGCTCTCACTCGTTCCACATTCTCCAGGCATACAACGGAGGCTCGTCGTCATGACCGACCCCTCTTGAAACCACGTAGGAAACGGTTATTTCAAGAATATTCTATCAATCTGCTAAAGAAGCAGCGAATACACAAAATCTGTATCAGAGAACGTATAAATTTTGTCATCACAATTTGGCCTCAGCTTCTGTGCTATAATTTCACCGGGAAGTGGTCGCTCCGGATTTTCGCCGTCCTTGGGTATGTGAGTGAGCGTCTAATCACCACGATACGTCCACAATTTGTATAAAATGTCGTTGAGACCAAGAAACGCTCGTCCACTGTAAGTGCTTCCATACTGAACTGTAGTTTAAGACATTGATAGGCGAGCTATAGAATTTTCGGAACTACAATACAACAATATCATTAAAAAAAGCACTCCGTCTTCAGACCACGAGTGGCCTACCGGGACCGTCCGACTGCCGTGTCAACCTCAGAGGAGGATGCGGATAGAAGGGGCGTGGGGTCAGCACACCACTCTTCTGGTCTTTAAGATGATATTCTTGACCGAAGCCGGCACTACTCGGTTGAGTAGGACCTCAACTGGCATCACGAGGCTGAGTGCACCCCGGAAAATGGCAACAGCGCATGGCGGCCTGGATGGTCACCCATCCAAGAGCCGACCACGCCCGACAGCGTATAACTTCGGTGATCTCACAGGAACCGGCGTATCCACTGCGGCAAGGCCGTTGCCACAACAATATCACAATGAGAAAGCAATTAAATCGCAGTAGAGAAATACTTTATAACACCTATTTTGTGCCACCGTATACATGCTTCTCTCTTTAAAATAAATATTTCTGAAGTGTAAAGACGTTCTGGTGCAAGAGCAGAATACTGATGTTTGAGTATAAAGATTGTGTAGATACACTTTTTTTAGATACACGTCTGGCCATTAAAAAGACGGCACCATGATAGCAGCAGGCAACAAACTCCAATCAGCATTAAATGTACTACGTGCAGGGATATGCACATGTTTAGCACTTCAGCGCAATCGCAGAGAATACGTTAGCAGTAGATCCACGTGTGTCCTTTATACCATGAAAGCTTTATCATTCAGAGATCGCGTTTCAGTGCTGCTGGTTGTGACAGGATCGTGCTATGTTTCGTGTACGAAAGAGAAATGTCTTAAAGTATCTGTCACAATTCGACGTTGGCTATAACGTAGGTAGTCGGGTTTGCAGTTTAACGTATTCCACAGTATTACTACTCGCGATGAACAGGATCCCATGAATAGCTTGGAATGGGTGCCAGAGGGCTATGCGCTACTCGCAACGCCGCGCAGAATTTCAATGGCTCCACGCCGCAGGCGCCTAACAGAACAGACATACTCTTCGCTTGGCCCTCCAAGATTTGATAGCCACGTTGAGTACTTTGAGCCTGCAAATGAGCTTGTTTGCTGACACATATATAACCTCACGGAGAGAGCGGCTGTATCAGGAGCACCACAGACTATCAGCACGGCGGACATTTTTGTGGCTGCCCTTGATGAAGCAGCATAGACAGATGCGCCGACATCTCACTGGAGACAGAAGTGACACCACGTTTTTTTTTTTTTTTTTGTCATCAGTCTACTGACTCGTTTGATGCGGCCCGCCACGAATTCCTTTCCTGTGCTAACCTCTTCATCTCAGAGTAGCACTTGCAACCTACGTCCTCAATTATTTGCTTGACGTATTCCAATCTCTGTCTTCCTCTACAGTTTTTGCCCTCTACAGCTCCCTCTAGTACCATGGAAGTAATTCCCTCATGTCTTAGCAGATGTCCTACCATCCTGTCCCTTCTCCTTATCAGTGTTTTACACATATTCCTTTCCTCTCCGATCCTGCGTAGAACCTCCTCATTCCTTACCTTATCAGTCCACCAAATTTTCAACATTCGTCTATAGCACCACATCTCAAATGCTTCGATTCTCTTCTGTTCCGGCTTTCCCACAGTCCATGTTTCACTACCATACAATGCTGTACTCCAGACGTACATCCTCAGAAATTTCTTCCTCAAATTAAGGCCGGTATTTGATATTAGTAGACTTCTCTTGGCCAGAAATGCCTTTTTTGCCATAGCGAGTCTGCTTTTGATGTCCTCCTTGCTCCGTCCGTCATTGGTTATTTTACTGCCTAGGTAGCAGAATTCCTTAACTTCCTTGACTTCGTGACCATCAATCCTGATGTTAAGTTTCTCGCTGTTCTCATTTCTACTACTTCTCATTACCTTCGTCTTTCTCCCATATCCTCTCAAACCATACTGTGTACTCATTAGACTGTTAATTCCGTTGAGCAGATCATTTAATTCTTCTTCTCTTTCACTCAGGATAGCAATGTCATCAGCGAATCGTATCATTAATATCCTTTCACCTTGTATTTTAATTCCACTCCTGAACCTTTCTTTTATTTCCATCATTGCTTCCTCGATGTACAGATTGAAGAGTAGGGGCGAAAGGCTACAGCCTTGTCTTACTCCCTTCTTAATACGAGCACTTCGTTCTTGATCGTCCACTCTCATTATTCCCTCTTGGTTGTTGTACATATTATATATGACCCGTCTCTCCCTATAGCTTACCCCTACTTTTTTCAGAATCTTGAACAGCCTGCACCATTTTATATTGTCGAACGCTTTTTCCAGGTCGACAAATCCTATGAACGTGTCTTGATTTTTCTTTAGCCTTGCTTCCATTATTAGCCGTAACGTCAGAATTGCCTCTCTCGGGCCTTTACTTTTCCTAAAGCCAAACTGATCGTCACCTAGCGCATTCTCAATTTTCTTTTCCATTCTTCTGTATATTATTCTTGTAAGCAGTTTCGATGCATGAGCTGTTAAGCTGATTGTGCGATAATTCTCGCACTTGTCAGCTCTTGCCGTCTTTGGAATTGTGTGGATGATGCTTTTCCGAAAGTCAGATGGTATGTCGCCAGACTCATATATTCTACACACAACCGTGAATAGTCGTTTTGTTGCCACTTCCTCTAATGATTTTAGAAATTCTGATGGAATGTTATCTATCCCTTCTGCCTTATTTGACCGTAAGTCCTCCAAAGCTCTTTTAAATTTCGATTCTAATACGGGATCCCCTATCTCTTCTAAATCGACTCCTGTTTCTTCTTCTATCACATCAGACAAATCTTCGCCCTCATAGAGGCTTTCAATGTATTCTTTCCACCTATCTGCTCTCTTCTCTGCATTTAACAGTGGAATTCCCGTTGCACTCTTAATGTTACCACCGTTGCTTTTAATGCCACCAAAGGTTGTTTTGACTTTCCTGTATGCTGAGTCTGTCCTTCGGACAATTATATCTTTTTCGATGTCTTCACATTTTTCCTGCAGCCATTTCATCTTAGCTTCTCTGCACTTCCTATTTATATCATTCCTCAGCGACTTGTATTTCTGTATTCCTGATTTTCCTGAAACATGTTTGTACCTCCTCCATTCATCGATCAACTGAAGTATTTCTTCTGTTACCCATGGTTTCTTCGCAACTACCTTCTTTGTACCTTTGTTTTCCTTCCCAACTTCTGTGATGGCCCTTTTTAGAGACGTCCATTTCTCTTCAACTGTGTTGCCTACTGCGCTATTCCTTACTGCTGTATCTATAGCGTTAGAGAACTTCAAACGTGCCTCGTCATTTCTTACAACTTCCGTATCCCACTTCTTAGCATATTGATTCTTCCTCACTAATGTCTTGAACTTCAGCCTACTGTTCATCACTACTATATTGTGATCTGAGTCTATATCTGCTCCTGGGTACGCCTTACAATCCAGTATCTGATTTCGGAATCTCTGTCTGACCATGATGTAATCTAATTGAAATCTTATCGTATCTCCCGGCCTTTTTCCAAGTATACCTCCTCCTCTTGTGATTCTTGAACAGGGTATTCGCTTTTACTAGCTTAAACTTGTTACAGAACTCAATTAGTTATCATTCACGACGAATTCCTATTGCAGCAAGACTAGCACGAATGACATAACCATGTGCTTAAGTCCCCACGACGATATTTTCCAACAATGTAACTCAGAACCATATGTTGTCTGTGGTATTACGCATCGATAGCATCCTACCGGCCCATTATACACTACTGGCCAAAAAATTGCTACATCAAGAAGATATGCAGATAATAAGCGGGTAGGCCCATTCATTGGACAAACATATCATACTAGAACTGACATGTGATTACATTTTCACGCCATTTGGGTGCATAGATCCTGAGAAATCAGTACCCAGAACAACCACCTCTGGCCGTAATAACGTCCTTCATACGGCTGGGCATTGATTCAAACAGAGCTTGGATGACGTGTACAGGTACAGCTGCCCATGCAGCTTCAACACGATACCACAGATCATCAAGAGTAGTGACTGGCGTATTGTGACGAGCCAGTTGCTCGGCCACCATTGACCAGACGTTTTCAATTGATGAGAGAGCAGGAGAATGTGCTGGCCAGGGCAACGGTCGAACATTTTCTCTATTCAAAAAGGCCCGTACAGGACCTGCAACATGCGGTAGTGCATTATCCTGCTGAAATATTGGGTTTCGCGGGGATCGAATGAAAGGTAGAGCCACGGGTCGTAACACATCTCAAATGTAGCGTACACTGTTCAAAGTGCCGTCAACGCGAACAAGAGCTGACCGAGACGTGTAACCAATGGCACCCCATACCATCACGCCGGGTGATACGCCAGGCTCCAATGTGCCTTCATCGCGATGTCGCCAAACACGGATGCGACGATCATCATGCTGTAAACAGAACCTGGATTCATCCAAAAAATTACGTTTTGCATTCGTGCACCGATATTCGTCGTTGAGTACACCATCGCAGACGCTCTTGTCTGTGATGCAGCGTCAAGGGTAACCGCAGCCATGGTCTCCAAGCTGATAGTCCATGCTGCTGCAAACGTCGTCGAACTGTTCGTGCAGATGGTTATTGCCTTGAAAACGTCCCCATCTGCTGACTCAGGGATCGAGACGTGGCTGCACGATCGGTTACAGCCATGAGGATTAGATGCCTGACATCTTGACTGCTAGTGATACGAGGCCTTTTGGATCCAGCACGGCGTTCCGTATTACCCTCCTGAACCCACCGATTCGATATTCTGGTAACAGTCATTGGATCTCGACCAACGCGACCAGCAATGTCTCGATACGATAAACCGCAATCGCGATAGGCTACAGTCCGACCTTTATCAAATTCGGAAACGTGATGGTACGCATTTCTCCTCCTTACACGAGGCCTCACAACAACGTTTCACCAGGCAACGCCGGTCAATTTCTGTTTGTGTATGATAAATCGGTTGGAAACTTTCCTCATGTCTGCACGTTGTAGGTGTCGCCAACGGCGCCAAGCTTATGTGAATGCTCAGAAAAGGTAATCATTGGCATATCACAGCATCTTCTTCCTCTGGGTTAAATTTCGCGTCTGTAGCACGTCATCTTCGTGGTGTAGCAACTTTAATGGCCAGTAGTGTATTTGGCAACGGAACTGCATTTTTCTGTCCGAAGCCGATAAATGTCACGCGGGCTCTGGCTGACACAATCGTGCACGCCCCCAGAGCAGCGCCTCCAACCGCTCTGCTCCACGAGCGCTCTCTGACGCCGCATTATAGGACTGCCAGTAGCAGCCACTCAGCTCACTTGCGCTCGGAGCCACTTCTCTGTGGGATGCAACGCAGAAGCCGCCATGGCCACTACTGCGACCCCATCGTTATTGCCATTGCTAGGGCTGGACTTTGTTTCCAGCTGCATGACTTGAACTGAATCTTCAAATGGTTCAAATGGCTCTGAGTACTATGGGACTTGACTTCTGAGGTCATCAGTCCCCTAGAACTTAGAACTATTTAAACCTAACTAACCTAAGGACATCACACACATCCATGCCCGAGGCAGGATTCGAACCTTCGACCGTAGCGGTCGCGCGGTTCCAGACTGTAGCTCCTAGAACCGCTCGGCCACTCCGGCCGGCGCTGAATCTTCGTTTGCTTGGAAAAATACAACCCTTTTTGCTGCGCTAACTTGTTCGTTAATCATTTTTTTGCTCCTGTCCAGTTTTCCTACGACAACAGTTGCCACACCACACTGTGTCCCGCCTCACTTTGCGTCCCGTGATAGCCTGGTCTTTCTCGGTATGGATGATATTGGTCTGTTTCCTCAGCCAGCGTCTTCTCCATCTCTCACCTACTAAAAACGTATGGTACCGGTAGTAACAATCCGTCACGTAGCTATTCGCCAGCCTACAACGTTGGTGAGCTCTGGCGTAGATTTGAAGAGGTGAGTAACTTTGTACCCATGCCTGTCATCCTAAGTCAGTTCGAGTAGATACCCATTCATGTCAGAGCTGTCGATACTACCAGAAGTGTCACCTGTATACACTAAATTTTGCAGCCTGTATAGTCTCAAATGACACGTTTAACCGAGTATTCTTTGTGCTATACTGTAAGAGTGTAGACGAAAAGAAATACATTGAGAGTGATAATAAAAACATAAAATGTCACACGCGAACGAGGTTAATAAATAATTATTTTAATGAGTGTATTCTATTAACTCAAATTAATTTAAAAACAGAGAAGTAAAGATTAAGTATTTTAAATTCTAAAGTTCTATGTCGAGGTTTGTAGTCTCAAAATAAATCCAATAAAGAAAAGTACGCATTCAGGTGTTACTATAACAGACACAACACTGACTGCAAAAGATAAAAACATCAAGGATCAATAAGCATTTAGTTAACACATCAGTTAACAGTTGTAAGTAGAGCACTAGAGCAGATCATAAGAGACTACACATTTTTTTTTTCTTTTTTTTTCCATCATCATTCCGATTGCTACGATGCATCCCGACACGAAATCCTCTGGCCGGCCGTTGTGGCCGAGCGGTTCTAGGCGCTTCAGTCTGGAACCGCGCGACAGCCGCGGTCGCAGGTTCGAATCCTGCCTCGAGCATGGATGTGTCTGATATCCTTAGGTTAGTCAGGTTTAAGTAGTTCTAAGTTCTAGGGGACTGATGAACTCAGATGTTAAGTCTCATAGTGCTTACAGCCACTTGAACCGTTTTGAACCACGAATTCCTCTCCTGTGCCAACCCTATCATCTCAGATTAGCACTTGCAAACTGCGTCTCCAATTACATGCTGAAAATATTCCAATATCTAACTTCCACTGAAGTTCTAACCCTCTAGAGTTCCTTCAAGTACAATGGGGATTATTACGTGATGTCTTACCAGATGACCTATCATCTTGTCCTTTCTTCTTGTTATTGTTTCCCACATAATCCTGTTCTTACCGGTTCTCTGTACAGTCTCCTCACTCCTTATCTTACCAGTCCACACAGGTCTTCAGTGAAATATCACACACGTTTTAATTCTCTTATGTTGCCATTTTCTCACAACCCATGTCTCCGTACAATACAATGCTGTGCACCAAACGTACATTCTCAGATATTTCTGCCACAAATGAAGGCCTATGTTGACACTAATGGACTTTCCTTGGTCAAGAATTTCCTTTTTATCAGTGCTAGTCTGCTTTTTTCCTTGCTCCGTACGTCATGGGTTGTTTCTTGCCTAAGGAGGAGAATTCCTTAACATTATCTACTTCGTCATCACCAATTCTGATGTTAAGTATCTTGGTATTCCAGTTTCTCGCAGTTTTTCTTTGTGCTATTGCTCGTTACTGATGGCTTTTCGCGAGTTACTCTCAATCCGTATTCTGTAATCATTACACTGTTCGTTCAATTCAACTCAAACTGTAATTTATTTTCGCTTTCAGTGAGGATACCAATATCATTTGCGAATGTTACCATTCACCTTGAATTTCAATCTTACTCTTGAACCTTTGTTATATATCCGTCATTGCTTTTTCTGTATATAGGTTGAACAGTAACGGTGATAGACTAAATCCCTGACTTATGCTGTTTTTAGTCTGGACCCTTCGTTTTATCTCTCCCGCTCGTATTGTTGCCTCTTTATTCTTATCCATATTCTATATTATCCATCTTTCCCTGTAGCGTGTCCTCTTTATGTTAGAATTTCGAATATCTTACACCATTTTACACTTTCGAACACTTTTTCCAGGTCGACAAATAGTATGAGCGTGTCTTGGTTTTTCTTCACTCTTACTTTCATTTTTAAACGCTAGAAACTTGGATGATTGACCTGTTAAGCTGGCTGTCGAATAAATCTCGCACTTCGCTCTTCCAATCTTCGGATTTGTGTGGATGCTGTTCTTCCTACAGTCTCATGGCATATCGCTGTCTCATACATTCTGCACCCCAAAGTTACTAGTCGTTCTGTGGCCCTGTCCTTGATTTCACCGAAGATGGTGTCGACTTTTGTATATATTGAACCACTCATTCTAGCAATCATTTCTTTTTAGATTTCTTTACATTTTTCATCCAGCCATTTTACCTTAACCTCCCAGCACTTCTTATTTATTTCATTCCTAATTAACTTGTATTGCTGTATTCCTTTATTTGCCTCAACATTTTTCTACTTCCTTCTTTCGTCAAAAACTGAAATATTTCTTCTAATACCCATGGTTTCCTCACAACTACCTTCCTTGTACCTACATTTTTCTTTCAAAGTTCTGTGATTACGCTTTCTAAGGCTATCCATTCCCCTTCAAGTGAACTGCCTGCTGTGATTTTCACTTTCGCAATATTTATAGGCCCACAGAACTTCATTCCCTGGTATTATCGTTTCCCACGTCTTTGAGCAATAATTCTTCCTTACTAGTCCCTTAAAATTCAATATACTTTCCATCATTACTAAATTGTGATTCAAGTCTCTATGTGCCCCTGGGTGCGCCTTCAAATTCAATATCTGATTTCGAGATCTCTGTCTCATCGGGACGTAATCTAATTGAAATATCCCTATATTTCCCGCTCTTTTCCAGGTATTCTTCATTTTTTTGACATTCTTGACTCGATTATTCGCTATTACAAGCTGAAATTTATTGCGGATAGTCTTCTTCGTATTTCATTCCAACTACCAACTCTATTTTCTCCCGTTTCTTCCCTAACTCTTTCTGCTACCGCTTCTCCTACAACTGCATCACAGTCTTCCATGAGTGTTAGACTTCCATCTACGAGTTGATACTGAATTATCCATTCAGTACCCTCGTATACTTTCTCTATCTTTTCATCCTCTGCTAGTAGACCTAAACTACTGCTTTCGGTGTTGGTTTGCTGTCGATTCTGGTGAGAACAACCCTATTAATGAACTGTTGCAGTATCTCATTCTCGCTGTACCTTCCTGTTCCTAACTAGTCCTGCTTTCTAATGCTGCTGATATTACTGTATGCACGTCTGACCAGAAATCTTTGACGTTTTTCCCTATCACTTCATTGGCCACCACTATATCTCGAACGTGCCTCTATATTTCCGTGTCGGAGAGCCGCGGGGTCTAAGGCGCCTTGCCAGGCTTCACGCGGCACCCCCCGTCGGAGGCTGAGTCCTCCCTCGGGCATGGGTGTGTGTGGTGTCCTTACTGTAAGCTAGTTTAAGTTAGATTAAGTAATGTGTAAGCCTAGGAACCGATGACCTCAGAAGTTTAGTTCCATACGTCTCACCACAAATTTCGCAAATTTTTCCCTCTGTATTTCCCTTCTCAGATTTTCTAACTTCCCTACCTGAGATTCCACGCATCTACTCATAAAACTTTATCCTTTCCTGGTGAACTATACAAAAATGTTAAATGTGACCCTTAAAGTTAATCAGGGAAATATTACTTACTGTCAAAATTGCTCTGAGCACTATGGGACTTAACTGCAGTGGTCATCAGTCCCCTAGAACTACTTAAATGTAATTAATCTAAGGACATCACACACATCCATGCCCGAGGCAGGATTCGAACCTGTGACCGTAGCAGTCGCGCGGTTCCAGACTGTAGCGCCTAGAACCTCTCGTCCAACCAGGCCGGCACTTACTGTTAAAACAGGTAGAGATTGTATTATTGAACTAGCCCAACATGGCAGAATGGCAGTACCAGCCAAAAGAGAATTTATCAGTATAGGTAGCTCGACTTTAAATTGCAATGAATGAGAATAGGTTAAAAAAATTATAAATAAAATGTATAAAGCAACGTCCTCGTACTTTCAGCTAAAATAGCAGCTAGTAAATTAGAGCTCACATTAATACTAGGTACAAAATAAATTACGCAAAACCAACACGAATAATATTAATAAATCACTAACATGGCCTAAATGCTGTAGACAGGTGTAAGTGTGGCACAAACCATTTTTCCGTATAAGTTAGCCAAGTTGGACCCGGCGTGAGCACTAAGGTGCGAGCTAATCAAACAAGTCCAAAAATGCCAATGACTACTGCTCAGTAACCCGACTTTGCCAGTGAATTCTGTAGAAACTAATAGCAGAAAAAGCTCCTGTGCCGTCTCCCGCCAAATACGTGTGAGTTGCTTCTCGAGCTTGTAAATTAATGCCGCTCAAAGTGATGTTAAGCTTCTGCAAATGTTCATACCGTCCATGTCCTACAGGATTTGTTCTCGGATGGCCTTCCTGTCATCACCGGTGGGAAAAAAAAAAGAGTTACGTCGGCACTGCTGAGTGCGCGCATGCTCTCTGGTAAGACGCAAAGGACGGGCGGCTTCTTAGCTACACAGGGGAAGAGATTGTATCAAGCTTTCGATTTCATATAGAAGATCAGCAATCATCATGCACAATAAGTTAAATTTTTTTATTTGCTACCGTTCGTGGCATTAGGTACTATTTTAATGGGCATCAGGGATGACTCAAAAATGGTTCAAATGGCTCTGGGCACTAAGGGACTTAACATCTAAGGTCATCACTCCCTTAGAACGTAGAACTACTTAAACCTAACTAACCTAAGGACATCACACACATCCAGGCCCGAGGCAGGATTCGAACCTGCGACCGTAGCAGTCGCGCGGTTCCGGAATGAAGCGCCTAGGACCGTAAGACCACCGCGGCCGGCTATTAGGGATGACCTTCGTCTGTGCGAATATGCACAGGTCGCCCAAAATCTTACAGGAATCGGCACCTTAGTGGGCGCGAGTAATGAGTGGATGGGCAAATATCTATTGGGAGCATTACATATGTAGATTGTGGACAGTTGGGAATGTGGGTGTCACGGGAAGCCTGCAAGGGATGAGTACCTACACTCGGGCTTTCCATTTGTTTCCTCAGTGGCTCAAATGGATAGAGCGTCTGCCATGTAAGCAGGAGATCCCGGATTCGAGTCCCGATCGGGGCACACATTTTCAGCTGCCCCTTAGAGGTATATCAAAAACACCTGTCGGCAGCTGAGGGTTTCAACTAATCATCGTTTATTCCACGAACAGGGTCGTTGATAACTATGTAGGCGTGCAGTGATCCGAGCCTTCGTGCAGTACGTAGGGGTTGACTACATATTTTTGACAACAGAGATTTCGTATTCAGGCGCAAATCAAATAGCCAGAAAGGCGGTTCTCACGCTGCACCTCAGCCTCCACGAGGGAGAAGAAAGATTATTCAAAACTACAGCATTTATTAAAAGTTGCTGTCGATTTGAGTCAATTAGTACCTCATTTCAGAATGACGATAGATAAAATCTTTTTTCCAGATTTCCGTTCCTCGTTATATTGTGAATCATTGTCACAAAATTTCTTATCTGTCGGATATTACATTACTGGATTTTATCCCGTCTGAATATTTAAGGAACTTAGAGTAAAGTTGATAAGGAAACTGTGGATATTTATGTATATTTTTTGGCACTATACTCTCCTGAAGATGTCAACTGATTCCTACAAACCATTTCTTTGGTTCTGGTCTGTCACCCACGCGCGTTTCTCTCATGTGATGGTCCTGGGAAAGACCGTTCCCTAGCAGTGGTATGCTGCTCCCATTTTCTGGCATCTACATTCATCAGCTCCTTTTTTCGTTGACATAAACAAAAAACAATCACCAAGGTTAGTTTGATTCAGCTGACTTTGCGGCGGTACTTCGTTGCGCGTTCGCTGGAAATATTTGCATATAAGATCTGCAAATGTGGTATTCCCGACGTGTCTTTTCTAAGTTCAAATTGTTTCTGGTGTTTTGTGATGCTGCAACTGAAGACTACAAGATCGTTGACATCAAATAGGCAAACTGTCTATCTTATTATTAAATATGTCTATTTTTCCAGACATGTCCGAAAGACTAGAAACCACGTGTACGAGGGCGGTTCTATAAACAATAATCATAATTTTTTATGGTCATAATTTCTAGTGCAAAAATTTAATCTTATGATATTCTGTTAGTTTAATGTGCAGCGAACAAGCCGTAGTAGTTTCATTGTTGAGACTCCTGGTTCCCGCCTGTGAGAGGCAGGCAAGTTCTAATATGTTCAGTATCGCCTACCGCTGCAATAGTGGTAACACGGAAGGAACCATAAGAGGCTTTGAAATTGTGCATTCGTCTCAACAAATCTTCAGCTGAGGTCTATGCAATGTTACAGGAGGCCTGCGGAGAGTCTGTTCTTTCCTACACCAAAGCTAGAAGGTGGTTTAAAATGTTTAAAGATGAAGGCAAGATATTTCATAGGAGGGTGGACCTGATGCTCCAGTTACTGCTCTTAATGGAAGAAAGCATCAACACTGCTGCCGTCATTGTAAGAGAAGATGGAGGAATTACTTTAACATCACTATCTGAAATACTGAACATTTCACTGGGTGCCACCCACATGTTGGTGACAGAAAAATTACACATGACACGTGTTTGTAAACGATGATTTCCTAGATTGTTGATTCCCGAACAAAAGGACATTCGCGAGCAGGTCTACAAGCAGCTAAAGTTGATGTTAGTGGAAGATCCGAAGTTTCTTTCCAATGTAATCACTGATGATGAAACTCGGCTACATCATTTTGATCCTGAGAGCAAATAGCAAAGCTCAGTGTGGAAATCTTCATCACCAACCGCCAAAAAAGCAACAGTGGTCTCTTCTGCTGGGAAAGTTATAGTCATCTCATTTTTCGATATTCATGGAATGGTTTATCAGCATGTTGTAACTGCACACACATCAGTAACTGGACAACACTACACGGATGTCCTGAAAACATTGCAAGTCCGTATCAGGTGCAAAGGAGCTCACTTACGTGAAGCAGGCTGGATGCCTGATAATGCGCGATCGCATATTGCCAATGTTGTTGATGAATATGTTGCAAATATCGACGTGAAATGCATCCGTCCCTATTATCCGGATTTAGCTCCATGTGACATTTTTGTATTCCCTAACATGAAGAACCGCCTTTGTGGGAGGCATTATCAATCATCAGAAGAAGGGGTGAAGGCTGCGAAGCCGATTTTGAAGGAAATCTCAAAAATGGTTTCCAGCATGTATTTGAAGACTGGCAGAAACGCTGGGACAAGTGCATCGCATGCATGGGAGACTACTTTGAGAACGACCATCAAAATTATGAGTATGAGAAAAGTATGTTGTTAAAAAAAATTATGATCATTCCTTATTGAACAGCCGTCGTAATTAGGGGCCTCTATGAGACTACTGTGCGACAAGTTGTTCATTTGGTTTGAACGGGAGGCGTGCTCGGATAGCCGAACGATTAAGTCGACCACACGTGTAAAGCGGCAAATACAGGTTCAAGTCCCTCTCTGTCAAAATTGTCGCTAGTGCATTATTTCAGCTCCCTTATGCGGGTGACATCGGTATATCTCTTTCATCACTCTACACTGAGTTGACAAAAGTCATGGGATACCTCCCAGTATCGTGGCGGACCTCTTTTGACAGCCGATGTGTAGCACCTCGACGTGGCATTATCTAAACAGGTCGATGAGCCATGATGCAATCAAATTGGGTGCATATGAAGTATCGTCCCAGTGGTGTGACTGGATTCGCCATTTCCTCTCAGAGAGGTCACAGTTCGTAGTGATATACGGTAAATCATCGAGTAGAACACAAGTGATATCTGGTGTTCCGCAAAGTAATGTCGGCTGTTCCTGATTTACATAAATGATCTAGGTGATAATCTGAGCAGCCCCCTTAGACTGTTTGCAGATGACGCTGTAATTAACCATCTAGTAAAATCATCAGACTATCAGTTCCAATTACAAAATGATCTAGAGAGAATTTCTGTATGGTGCGAAAAGTGGCAACTGGCACTAAACAAAGAAAAGTGCGAGGTCACCCACATGGGTACTAAAAGAAATCCGAGAAATTTAGGATATACGATAAATCGTTCAAATCTAAGGGCTGTCTCAGTTCGACCAAATACCTAGGAATTACAATCGCGAGAAACATCAATTGAAAAGACCCCATATATAATATTGTGGGAAGGCGAAACAAAGACTGCGCTTTGTTGACAGAACACTTAGAAGATGCGACAAACCTACTAAAGAGACAACCAACATTACACTTGTCCGTCCTCTGCAGGAATATTGCTGCGAGGTGTGGGATCGTTACCAGATATGACTGACGGAGGACATCGAAAAAGTGCGAAGCAGGGCAGCTCGTTTCGTGTTATCGCGTAATAGGGGTGAAAGTGTGACTGACATGATACGCGAGTTGGGGTGGCAGTCACTGAAACAAAGGCGGTTTTCTTTGAAGCGAGATCTATTTCAGTCACCAACTTTCTCTTCCGAATGCGAAAATATTTTGTTGACACCCACCTACGAAGCGAGAAATGTTCATCATAATAAAATAAGAGAAATCAGAGCTCGAACGTAAAGATTTAAGTGTTCCTTTTTCCCACGCGCCATTCGAGCGTGGAAAGGTAGAAAAGTAGTGTGAAAATGGTTCGATGAGCCCTCTGCCAGGCACTTAGGTGTGAATTGCAGAGTTACTATGTAAATGTAGATAGCCTTTGAAGATATTACCGGTGCAGGGTTTTGTCCACGAACCGACCTCTCAATTATTTCACGTAAATGTTTGATGGGATGGATGTCGAGTGATCTGGATCGCCAAATTAATCGGTCGCATTGTCAAGAATGTTCTTCAGACCAATAACGAAGAGCTTCCACCTGCAGCATTTTCATACATAAATATTCCTTCGTTGTCTGGGAACGTGCTGAAAATGGTCTAACAGCAGTCATTTCAAGTCAGTGATCCAGTCTACTCCATGTAATACTACGATTATAGAGACACCGCCAGTTGCACATTGCCTTGTTCTCAACTTGGATAAATGGTTTCGTGGCGTCTGCATTACACTCGCATCCTAGCATCAGCTCTTACAGCCTGAAATCGTGACTCGTTTGACCAGACCATGCATTTCCATTCGTCTACGCTCCAACCGATATGGTCACGAGCCCAAGAGAGACTCTGCAGCCGACGTCGTGCTGTTAGCTAACGTACTCGCATCGGTCGTCTGCTGCCATGGCCCATTAACACAAAACTTCGTCGCACTGCCCTAACAGATACGTTCGTCGTACGTCCCACATTGACATCTGCGATAACTTCACGCAGTGTTGCTTGTCTGTTACCACTGACAACTCTTCACGAATGGCGCTGCTCTCGGTCGTTAAGTGAACACATTCGGCCACTACGTTGTCCATGGTGAGAGGTAATTCCTGAAATTTGGTCTTCTCAACACTCTTTTGACACTGTGAATAGCAGAGTCCTCACTTCCTTAACGATTGCCGAAATGTAATATCCCGATGTAGCTCCCACTACCATTCTGTGTTGAAAGTATGTTAATTAAAATCGTGCGACCATAATCACGTCAGAAATCTTGTCACATGAATCACCGGAGTACACATGACAGCTCCGCGAATTTACTGCCCTTTTACACCTTGTGTACTGAACCGTAATATTACTACTGGTTCACCAAGGGTTGTTAATCTCAATCAGTACACTAAATGTAAAGTGGAAATAGGTACCAAGGAATAACTGGTGAAATTATACACAAATTTCAGTAACACTCTTTCAAATTTGGAGCAAGACTTTACGATATTTTCTTACGAGAACACCAACAATCATTTAACGAATAAGTCACAATTTACAATAAGAAAGGACTTTTAAATTATTATAAAAAATTTCACACCAGCAAAAGCCAAGTACAGGCAAGCAATTTTATGTATACAACGCGACTCTGTATAATATTTCAAGCTCAGCTACATTGCAGGTAAATTTCACTCCATTCATTAAATGGCGCAGAATCTAACTTGTCTGCGACATATAAAGACAATCCTGTTTACAAAAGTACTCAAAATAGAAAAACCAAGACGCATGAGTCACGCACACGAGAGGACATTCACATTTAGTAACATTAACATTTCCAAAATATATAAAAAACCAATTTTATGAATTTACGGCAAACACACACGATCGCCAGGTAGGACTTGCGAACTTTTACAACATTCTACTTTCAAGGCAACAGTTTCTACCCGTAATTAAATGGCAAACTTTTGCATGGCAAGAAAACACAATAGTTACGCACTACCTGTATAAAAGACATAAGCACGTTGAGTAAAAGCCTTAGAAGGTACTGAATTGGAAAAGCACACAACAGTTTTTGCTGACTAGAAACAATATTAACAATCCATTGCGGTGTACATTAACCTTGTTTGATACAGCCAAATACAGATAAACACAAATTTACGTAAGTTACAGTTTCCAGATGAACAGGAATTCGTTATGCAATTGATTAGTTCTTACTACGAGGCAAAAGGAATTTTTCTTCTTTCTTAGAGTACCTTTTACACGTCAGTCTAGTAATACTAGTTATGACAGGCGAGAGAATGGATCAGGTCTTAGTGCCTTGCATTGTAAACAGTACAGTCATTGGTACCTTAGACTTTCACAGACATGCCACAGGCTAACAGTCGAACAAACCCTTAGGTAAACTGGGAGGGGAAAGAAGGAAACCGAACCACATATTTACTCTGTATTTACTCTGACTCTCCCCCCCCCCCCACCCACTTTCGTCCTCAAAATGCTACAAACGGATCACCCTTTCTAATATTACCACCTTCTCGCGGGTGGGCAGACGAGAATGAATGGCGGGGAAAGAAATACGGCTGGTATTATTAACAACAATAAGTAAATTGAATTCAATTAAACTTGATAAAATCTGTTAACAATCAATACTCAGCTTCTGATGAGTTACGACTCGCAGGACTGAACAAACGCAGCACCTACAACTGCTGTGCCGAGCCGCCCGCTGCCAGAACCTCCTCGCCGGTCGACAGCATACGGCCGAACTGCAAATTAGGCCCCTTGCGGACCCACGCTCAGGAAGATTCCTTTCGTGACGAGCAGTTAACGCCCCATTCCACGTAGCCGCTGCTCGCGTCGCATACGCTGATGCCGCTGTTTGCGTGCTGTCCCTCTTGGTGCCCCGACTGCCAACACTCCACGAGAGCCCATACAGCCACCTCTTAAACCCACGCGAACAGCCCACTTTCTCCCTTTCCTGCAACAGCGAGACACCGAAGCCTTCAATTGCGACAACGGCGCCACCGCCAGAAAACGGGGAGCCAACTGCTTCTCGCTCCGCGCTGCCGCGAGTTTTTCAAGGGTAAGTTTACTATGGCTCATGTACGTGATACTGCCGCTACCTTTCCATGTGGATATCGCATTCCCATGTCGTTTTGTCACTCCAGTGCATTCATATGCCGTTTTAGTTTCAGTGGGTATCGCTGTTAAGCGAATATTGCGATTATTATTAATGTCAACAAGACTCTCAAGCGTGTGGCTACGAGGATGAAAAAGTAGGGTCCCCGCGAGGGTAGCAGCTCGCGAGCAAGCGGTGGCGGTTGTGTAAACTGGCCGCTCCTCTGCGCCGCGGGCTGCGGGGAAGAATGGACCCCGGCATTGTTCCCGGCTGGGGCGGCCGCGCCGCTATCGCGCCTGGAATCTGCACACAGGGAGGGCAGCCAGGCCGCGTCAAAAGGCGGCCGCGAGGACTTTGGGGGCTCAATGGGGTGGCGGGCGCCGCGCCCTTACCGAGCCCCGCTATCAGCGCGCAGATCAGCCGGCCTCTAGATGGCGACATTAATAATGCACCGGCTGCCGGCTGCCGGCGCCGGCAAGGCTCCGGCTGGACCCGCAGTACTCCCCCACTGCAAGCTTCCGCCGGCAACAGCAACCCTTGAATACTGTGGCGGGCTACTCTAGTCACCGCTCACTTTCATTTTAAATATTTCTAAGAGATCGCAGCACTTTGTCATTTGAGATTTCAGCTAATCTTTGAGCAGTACAGACGACTCAAGTAGCACGTTCTGGAACTGCTCTAGCGTTTATGTCACCTAGGATAAGAAAACAAACTGCTGGACCTTAATAATAAAAAAGTATACAATTTTCTATTTGCAATAAAAATTAAATCATTTCAATCAAATTTAAATAAAAGCAATTCTTCAAATCCATCTGTGCATTGAATCAGCGAATCAGTGTTTAGTAGTGTTAGCTGAAAACACTCTTAGTTGAAATCTTAGTTTGTTTTTTATTTATCAACTACACGTTTCATCTTATTTAGGCATCTTCAGGTTGATCATAATTTGGTATTTCTTAGAACGATCCTTTGGACAGTGTAGCTAAAGGGCATCGTCGAGTACATCAGGCCAACATCGCCTTCTTTAACCTCAGTAAATACTTTCTAGAAGGGCGTGTGTGACTCCAAGAGCTGCATGAACGTGTACACGTTATGGCCTGATGTACTCGACGATGCCCTTAACCTACACTGTCTAAAGGATCACCCTAAGAAATACCAAATTAAGATCAGCCTGAAGATGCCTAAATAAGCTGAAACGGGTAGTTGATAAATAAAAAAACAATTGCAATCAAGATTGTTTTCAACTAATGCTATTATATAACATCATATGTTTAAGAAGAAACGTACGAAGTAAGGTAACACTGACAGCAGAACAAAACAGTACAAATTATTAGAATAAATCTATCAAAATAGCTTCTTATAGTAACTAATCTTTATTCACGACAGACTGTTTTGGCATTTGTCGCCATTTTCAAGTACGTCTAGACCGATGCGACGTCCATATTACGTCGTTGGTGAACTGTATTATAACTGCTATTGTTTTAGTAAAATTGTTAATGACACAAATATAATAACAATAAAATATTAATTGCTGTGAGACAGCAGTTTGACAGTTCCACTCATACGACACCATATGTAACAATTTTGTTTGCGTGGCCATCCTCCGCAGGAAGCACAGAAATATTTGTTATGTAAACAAAAACCGCCTTTTCTTGCTGCACTGTAATTTATTTGCCCCAGACGTGGTTCGTCTGTTCGTACTCCAAAGCATCTTCAGTGAGATCTAGAACGATATAGTTTTGCTTTGATGTGTGTTAGATTATCAAACAATTCACTCTCTTAATTTATGTACATCGGTAATTACTTACATTTTGTTGGCATCTGGGTTTCCTCTAATCTGGTCTAGAGATCGCACTACCACTTCATTTCGAAACATAAGTACATTTTTATAATCCAAACCCTTTTCTTCATGCTGATCACCACGTTTATCCTTATTTTTGTGGTGCACTATTTTGCCGCTAGTTATAGATATTTGTTTGAGAAAAGCGCTTTTAAATAGGTAAATATTGCGTGTCCGCTATGTGTTTCGTCCTGTTTAGTTTCTTTACCTACATGTTGCAACCTAATGAAATATATCCTGAAAACTAACGTTTATTCCTGATGTTTACATCTCTATGAGCGTGTGTGTGTTTGTGTGTGTGTGTGTGTGTGTGTGTGTGTGTGTGTGTGTGTGTGTGTGTGTCTTTGTGGGTGGGTGGGGTAGGAGGATGGGGGAAAGGTGTGCGTGGTTTGAATTGTAGAGTGCTGCATATGAATGGAATAGTTGTCAGATAGTGGTTGGAAGCTTAGGTGATCAACTGATTTGAGTATTGGTTTAAATGTTCTGTGGAGGGGTTCATTGATAAGTGATTGGAAATATGTTGGGTGGTATTTTTTATTGTTATTGTGATAAGAATTCTCTTTTGGATTGTTATTTTATTATTTTAAGTGTTAGTGTAAACAATGAATCGCTTTGCGTTTGTACTTGATCATACAACAGGGTTTTCGTTTCTGCTTTGGTTTTCTGTATGTGGTAATTTTCTTGCAGAGTTAGGAGATGTCTTTTTATTGTTGATTCCAATTATTTTAACGTCTTCTTCTCAAGTGGATGGTTTGTGATTATGCTCTCTTAGGTGTTCTGCAAATGTGGAGTGGTTTATCCCATACATCCAACCTCTCATATGTTCTTTGTATCTGACATCAAATGTTCTGCCTGTTTGTCCCATGTATCTACCGTCACAGGTGTTACACTGTAGTAGATATATTCCTGCTTTCTGGTATATGTTTACAATTTATAGCGTCGTAAGAGTGGAACTGTCAGACTATAGTCACATTGTAATTAACATTTCATTTTCAATATATTCATACCAAATAAATTTCAATATTTTTCTATTAAAACAGTTAAAGTTGTGAGACAGTTCACTAACGACGTAATGTGGACGTCGCATCAGTCTAGAAGTACTGCGATAAATGCCAAAACAGTCTGTTGTGAATAACGATCAGTAGAAATTAATTAGCCAAAAATTGCTAACAATTAAATTTTTTGCATAGTTAAGCACCATTGTTTTGAAAATAAAACGAGGCCGGAATGTTTTGAGCTGTTGTTACGAAAGATTGCAGTCGAGGTCGGGCCTGAACTGCTGCTGGCAACTGCAGCAAACAACGGTCCTGTAGCCACTACCAAACGCTTTTGTATCCCAGTAAACTTTTTGCTGTTGATTGCTTGTTTTCTTTCGTTATTTAGAAATGAGCGAAGAAAGTAATCCTGGTGTATAAACGGATTCGAATCCACTCTCACTACAACATAAACAATCAGCGATCCTTAATGACCGTTATGTCAGCTCTGCCTTCTCCAACCCCCGCCCTCTGCCGCACCTTCACTGTTGTGTCTCCCCTACCCTCCATCTCTACATCCTTCTTTTCCTTTCCCAAGTTGACTTCCATCAACTCGCCCTGCCAGATGATGCCCTCTCTCCCTCCATTTAGCCCTCCTATCAACTCTGATCCTCACCTCTCCCTTCCTTCCTCTGTCCTTCTCCTGGGCTCTCCCCCCCCCTTACATCCTGTTTTTCCCCACCTACCCTCTCTCTGCTTCCCTTCTCTTCCCACAGTCCTTGTGCGTTTCCCTCCTCTGCCTTTCCGCATTCCCTCTCGAGTCTGCCCTGCCCCCGCCCCCCCCTTATGAGTCCTCTCCTCATCTGTCCAAGTCCTCCCCCCTTCTGCCGTTCGCTGTGGTGTGTCATGTTCATGCTGACTTTTTAGTGCAGTGTTTTCCAGTTTTCTTAATTGTTGTGCGTGTATTTTAAAGTGCTGCGACCAGACACCATGTGACTGGGTGTGATTTTTATATCTCTTGTGAACAGAAACTAGACTGTTGCCATGTCTTTTAATTGTCTGTCCACCATTTTACCTGTCTACTTCCTGTGGATTTTATTAGCATCGCCCACCTTTGTTTAATGTTTTAACTTTCCACTATATTCCTCCATTTCACAATTTACATCACCGTTTTATCACCTGATTTTATTGTTTCATCTTATGTTTTACAAATTCTGTAGGCTGAAGAGCAGTGTACTAAGCTGCTGACAGAGCGCCCCCCTTCGGAGGGGTGGGGAGGGGGGAAGGAAGAAAAATTCTGCCTTTGTAGAAGCACAGGGTGAGAGTGTAGGATGGTAACCCTTCGAAAGTGAGGTGGGGCTATTAGCCCACATCGCTGCTCTCCCCTCAGACACTCTAAGTTCTCGTTCGTTTATGGTCGTGGCTGAGTGCCACGATATAGTGTTGGGATAATAACATTAACTACACCAGAATCACAGAAACCTTTTATTTTTACTGTCACTTCCACAAACCTTTAAATTTACCTACTCAGGCTAACCCTTGGAACACTTCTGATCACCAATGTACTGTTGGTTTTAAAGTGTAATTTTCTTTTTAGTAAGATGTACTGTTCGAGACCCTCAGACGTCTATTAATTTAATTTGTTTTGATTTTAAGATAAGGCCTTCAGCTGACATAAATTAAACTTTGAGGCTTGGTTTGTTTAACAACTAAAATATTAAAAAAAGTTGCTGTTGTTTAGTGTCCAGTGTGTGGCTTCAGCTATGTGCCTACGTGAAATTTTTTTTTAATAAGGCCTTCAGCTGCGTGTATTCCTTAAAGCAATTTTTATAACTTGTGTTCAGACCTTCCGTTCTTGTTTTTGGTTTGGTTCTGGCTCTTCAGCCCAGGAGGTCTCACAAGTTTTCTTAACTAGGCCTACATCCGTATTGTTTTAATTTGATCCTTTTAAGACAATGTGTAATTAAGTGGTTCTTAGGAAAACAAAAGTTTGTGTGTTTTGAGTATTTAACAGTAACTGATTACGGCCAGCTCCACAGCCATAACCCGATCCACTCTGTCCTACGAAACTGGATTTCAATGTTGTTTCCAGAACTGAGAACACAATCATTCGTATATTTACATTCATATGCGAAGAGAACGCGCAATTAAAATACTCAGGAATGTAATACATTTTCCCACTTCAAGGAAACGAAGCATAGTCCGCCATATCACTAATTTCGAAAATCCAAATTCATCCTCTTATTACCGACCAATCAGCATGTTAGTTGCTGTTTCCAAAGCCCTGGAATGTATTACTCATCATCAAGCTATTGAACACCTTAGCAAATTCAACTTATTTGAGAAACACCAGTCCAGCTTTCGTAAACACCGTAGCACAAACACTGCATAATCAAAGTAACCGATGACCTCAAATATGACGTGGAGAACCATGAAGCCACAATATTGAAACTACTAGATTTCAGAAAAGGTCTTCATGCTGTCAGCTCAAATGGTCATAAGAATGTAACAGCTAAGTTCCTAAGACAGTGTGCTGAAGTGGTTTGAAAGTAGGTAGGAAAATGTTAAGAGATCGGAAATACTAGTACTGTAGTTGTCTAGATTAACGACGAACCTCGACTACGAGCATTTCAGAACTATCGCTCCAACTGTAGTGTGTTTCATGAATTCACAAAGGACATTGTGCATTCTCCTGCATAAACGCCTTTGTGACAGCAGCACTCCTAAATTACGCTACCTGCGACAAGGGATTGAGAGGAAACGAATGACACGCTGCCACAGCACATGTAGAAGCGCATGCTTAAAAACCTAAGAGGCCCTGCACCAGCTGAAACCCTGAAAGTTTTAATATTTTTTTACTGATCTTAATCTATTGAGTTTCCCTATTGCGATGATATGGTTCAAATGGCTTTGAGCACTATGGGACTTAACTTCTGAGGTCATCAGTCTCCTAGAACTTGGAACTACTTAAACCTAACTAACCTAAGGACATCGCACGCATCCATGACCGAGGTAGGATTCAAACCTGCGACAGTAGCGGTCGCTCGGTTCAGACTGTAGCGCCTACAACCGCTCGGCCATGCCGGCCGGGGTGATGATATGTAGTATCTATATATTATTGTCTCATTTCTAGTTTATTCATTTACTGTGGGAGGTGTCTATTTTCTAAGGAGATAAACAGTTGAATAAGGTAAGATTCGTCAAGTATTTAGGAAATAGGAATTCAACAGCTGTCAAAGCAGTTGAGGGAGAGCGCCGTTATGGAGAAAAAGCAACTATTACTGAAGCCCGTAGCTCATGTACAAAACGGAACGGGTACGAGGCTATGACGACTTTAAGCTGCATTCAAGGGAAATAAATTGGGAAGATGGCAGAGGATTAGATGCTAAGAACTCACAGAATCTATGGTAGATAAAATACAGAAATATTGTGGCATGCATGGGGCAAAATTTTAGTGGCGTATAAGACACAACAAAAGCTGTATGGTCAGTTTTGTTTCACCTCTCTGCAACAGGAAATAAACCATTTCAAGGCCTTTACCCTCCAGGAAGTGATTCATGGTGGAAATACAACAGAGCACAGCCAAATGGTGAAAACTTTATTCGCATACCAGCTATACGTTACCATGAGGTGGTGCAGAAAGATAACTTTCAAAGATTTCTCAGATGTAAGGCTACGGAAGAAATGTCTTCATGGCCACACTGGAAATCCCAACGAGTCCATCAACAGCAAGATCTGGGCCCAAGAAAATGTTTGTACTAGTCAGTATTTTGCATTTTGTGGTCTTTGGTGCAGTGACAATGTTCAAGGAAGTAAATGTTACGACGTGTGAACTCCAGAACAGACTGCTACGAACTATTGGTCGTTTCGCAGTGAAACAGATGTTAAATGTAGGTAAAGAAAGAGTTAGGGCTTCAGAGAGAGCTATCAGATACCTTGAAACATGAGCATGACAACACAGACGAACAGGAAAAAGACATTGCAAGATGAGATGGGAAAGAATACAGGTAGCCCATTTTACTGAGCTGGACTGCACTGACAAGTTTAATGGACGTTTCCCTTATGCTGTGTTTTGTAAGATTAAAATGAACTTTATTCAGCTTGTATTCTGTAGAATTTGTTCAGAATTACAGGATACACTAATCTCGTAACACCCCACCCGTCACTTAGCTGGTTTTGGCGTGTGTTCACCCCAGGTAATTCACTAATAGATCAACAGAGAATGCAAAACTGCCACAAAATCGGATTACGCAAAAAAGTAATATGGACATGTGATCCCTGATTGAACTGCAGTGGCAGTGTTGACATTAATTTATTCAGAACTGATCACTTTTAATTAAAATGGGGTGCACACTTTTGTTATATTCAGCTATTGAACACCAGATGCACATGTTGAACATAAAATTAATTAAGAAAGTGACTTGGGATTACAATACTTGATTGGAAACAGATGCAGTCGATTACCACAAATTTATTTTAACTCAAGACCTTCAGTAATGACATTACAAAACTCTCCTATCAGGTAGTGGTAATAAATAGCGTTTGTGTGGAGCAAAGCGTGATACTGAAATGTAATTCCTATCGACTGACCCAGGCGTAATGCGAAGTGCGAGAAGAATTCTACAATACACGGCCCATGAAACGCTCGTGGGAACTGTGCCAACGTGATCCAACAAAGTTATCAGTGGTCGTAGCAGGCACAATATCACCGAATACAGCGTGGCGGAGCGACGTTGTTGTGTGGACATCGGCCGACTTCGTGGTGCTGCAAGGCTGCGCTCTTCTATTCACTCCTAGCTATCTTGCTCAGTATATTGCTGAACCAAAACTCTCTATCTCCAAGCTGAATCGTTCCATTTTCTAAGTCCTAAACTGGAGAGATGCTCACTCTTTCTCAGGCAAGCTGACTAAAGAACTCCACGTCCGCACTCTAGGCAAGCTGGGAACAGAAGACCTCCACTGAGACTTCTGGCTGTCCACTCCTCACCTGGGTTTCCCCTCCAGCAAAATCACTTACGCCAATATCAGTGCAGCGCACGTTTTGTTAATTATGCATCACTTCCCAGCGCCGCCCAGTGCCTGCAGTGAGAAGTGAACAAATTCCCACAAAATTTCCCTTCTTCTCAACTTCCTCTATTTAACTCCCCACATGTCACCCATCAAGGTTAGCGTCTGCACAAACACAAAGTTTTCCATAATTCTGACTCCCAGGAGAGTACTTCAAATTCCTAGGTCCTACGTTCCCATTGGAGGCCGGAGTATTTCATGTTGTCGCTCTTCACCTGATTTACTTCAGGCTCTGTGGACCGTGAATTCAGCGTGAAGTTGCTATAGTCGTGAACACGCATATTTTGACCTCTGTTGACCGCTCCACTATAGCTTTGCGCAGCTTTGTCACATGTCTCACAGAAAATGGGATAACGGGATATCAACAGGCGTGCAAGTTCTCCATCTGTTTCCAGGTACATCAGCATGGAGTCGGGGTCAACCACCCACTCACTGTCACTCATCTTAAGGCAGCTGGAGGCCGTGCACCGTTAATGTTTCTCAGAGCTTGAGCCACCCTAATCTGCCTATTGTCGTCTCCCTTAGTCGTTCCCCAGCCGGCCACGGTCAACTCTAAATGTTTCCCTGGGGTAATCTAGCGTCCAGTAAAACGACTAGTTTCCTCAAAATTTACATGTCATGTGAATTACTTTAAAACCATCACCCGACATTAATTATTCCAATACGTCCATACTATACCCTCTAAATGATGCATTGTGCCTTATCAGTCATTTTTGTTCAGCCCTACTGTTCGCTCAAGGTGAGTTAGGTGATCTTTAATGACTTCATGTAAGGGGCATATTTCTTGCATCTTATGTAGCCCCTCTCTTCAAATCCATTTTGTAGTACAGGTGATGACGCCTATGGTAAAAAATTTATATCTCCATAATTGTTATTTTAATCTGTCTGCGTGGTTAGTTATGGGCGATTGATTACCACTACCTCCTCTCTGATACAATCTCCCACTCATTCCTAGGGTACCTGCCTTCAATGACTGGATTTTCTGTTAAAGGCATGGTCATTATTTAGTCTAATTTTACTTTAATCTTTGTCGATTCCCCAGACAATTATTGGTCAGAGTACTCAAAACAAAACTACAATTATATTACAAGGAAAAACTTCGCAAAGGGCAAGTACACAGGTTTAAGCACCTCTGTGCTTGTCATTTGAATGGCAAGACCCGCAATTATAACTTAAGGACCATTCACTCTCAGTTATCCATCCCTAGTTACTAAAAACATAAATGAACAATATTCGTGTAACATTTTGTGAAGTTGATAGTGGTAGCTCTCATTCACTTATATCTGAACGCCCGTTTGACATCTTCTAAAGAAAGTTTTTTTTGTGTCTGTCTCTGGACGTTTATATTGTGCATGGAGTAAGTGTCATCTTTACACAATTCAACAATGTCTGGCCCAGTACAGTGTCTGGGATTGTGTACACGCATGTACCTCCCTTTTTTTATACATATCTATAAAACACAAGCAAAATAACAAGAGTCATCGTGTATTGAGCAACCACTGTTGTGTATTTGTAACCAAGTATAAGTATGAAATCTTATTCTAACACAAAGAGACGTGGCATGACAAATGTATGTCGTTTTAACAAATGGCACATTTCTAACATCATCACTTTTTATAACATAATTCATAAACAGAACAAGTGAGTGCTTTACGTTTTTGTGAGGTGGATGTTATTCATTTGAATCCACACTGACACACATGGCACAAGTTTCTTGCAGGAACGGAAGTGACATTAGTTTTGACTAGCACGTTGAGGGATGGCTAACGGCTGAGAAGATAGGAACGTCGATTACCAAGATGGCACCAAAGGCACCCTCTTCTTCTTGAGTCAGGATGGCTCTCACCTAAGAGCTCGTAGTTGACATCTTGTCCGACAGGCACAAGACCCCATCGGTGCATCTATGATCGGTTACCTCTCGCGGCTCAGCCATTGCTCCTTCTACAGACGTTTCAGGCCAAGAGAGGGACCGTGATGAGACAAGAGCCTATTTTTTGCTCAGGCCCTCAAAGTTGGGGTCCTCAGACACAAAAGGTCAGGTGGGCTTTCGCTCCACCTGACGTTGCGAGCAACAAATAAAGAAACCTTCTTGGACCTCTTCATTGCTGCCCCCGATCCGCACCGTGTACAGACACCAGGACCGACCTCTTTGTCGTACACTGAGGTGAAGGATGTCACCTCATCTTGGCTGCTGAGATGACCACCGTCCCCGTCGATTCAGGGTGTGGTCTGCATGCCATCATCATCGTCCGCTGTGTGCTCCCCTCATTGCTGTCGTCCTCGTTCCTTGTCATCTCGTGTGTGGTGTGCCAAGTGTCGTAGCTTCAACTCTCTCTCTTGCTCAGTTACGCCACCTTAACACACTAAGACAACTAATTTTAGTACATGGAAAGTGCTCATGTTAAACCGTGAGTACAATACATTTTTTTATCCATAAACATAAAAATGTACAAGACAAATTGCTTGACAGTTGTTCGCACACACACACAATCAAGGAGTAGGGAATCAAGATTATTTGGACAGGATCCCATAACCAGTTCTAACTACCAATTCCTACGACTAACACGGTGTTGGCCAACTCGACTACATATCTACTATTTACTACTTTTTATCTCTAATCTTGTTTGTTCTTCTGAATTCCCTATGTGGCAGACGTCCCTCTTATTGTGCCTGCGAACATGTATAAAACACAACAAACTTAGACATGTGTTAGTCTTACCAGGATTTTTGTTGGAAGTTTGGATAGCGTCCTTTATCGTGTTGTATTGTAACACTTCTTCTCTCCTCTATTTTCTTCCCGTTTTCTCCTTCTGTCACGAGTGGTTTTATTAGGCCTGTCATCATGTTTCGGATTAGCATTGTCATAGTGGCACAACACCAAATTAGCTTACTGATCACACTCGCAGTTGTTACACTATCTTGGTATCAACAAGTATTTCTGGTGTATACACCACTGGCCGCATTACTGACGCCGTCGTCGCCCGCCTCCAGTGACAGATGGACACCACCATCACCTGGTGCCGGACAAACAAAATAACTCTCAATGCCGCCAAAACTTCGGCAGTTTACTTCACGAAACGGCACCCAGTCCTCCGCCGCAGTATCTCGATTGCAGGTGCCCTGGTCCCCGACAACCACCTATCTCGGGGTCCAGATGGACCACAAGTTGCTCTTCCACTGTCATGCGGAGTATGTCACTAACAAGGGGCAAAAGCTAACCAGGGCTTTGTACCCGCTCTTTCGCAGTAGGGAACTTAACCTGCATATCAAGCTCCGCATTTACCGAACAGTTATCCTGCCTGCCCTCAAGTACGGATCTGCTGCATGGGCCACGATTAGTGTCACCAGGGTGCGGACATTACAGCGCCTGCAGAACAAGGTGCTCAGGTGGAGCCTGCACGCACAACCACTCACGAGAACTGTCACTCTCCTCGAGGAAGCGGATATCGTCCCCGTAAAGACGACCATACCCAACAACGAGCGGCGGCTCTATGAGAAAGTGGATGCCTTGCGGGACACTGTCCATGGGTTACGCCACGTTGGGACCACACTTCCACGCCCCTGGCATCGACATCCGGTTCCCCTAACATCCTACAGAAATCGGATTCCGACCATGGCTAACGATAGGTCCGGTACGCCCACCACGGACGCATCCTTTGGCAGGACTAGCCCCGATTCTACGTCCAATACTTTTCAATCATACCTGCCCACGTGAGGCTAAATTTTTCTGCCTGACTCATGTACTGTCACCGTCAGAGGGTGGTACGCGACTACAAGTCCCACCACCACACCTCCAAAGTGAATTGCAGAGACGCAGTCACTGCCCTGTGAATAAATTTACTGCCTCACCAACACAGTTAGACCGCAATAGACCGGTGATGCTGTATTGTAACATATCACCAAAAAAAATGTTGCTCTTCGCTCTGTAGATAATTACATCCGGTTCATTTTAACATACAGTGGGTGCGCTAATTCACGTAACTGCGCATAGCTGTCCACCTCTTACGTATTCAGGGGCATACGAGATGCGTCGGTGCGTCCTCGTAGCGACCTACGGGACTGGCCACCTTAAATATGTTCTCCAATGACGGAGATACAATTACGGGAACTTTTCTGTAATTTACAGAGTTCCTAAGTTATCTTTTTCGAGGGGTACGCCCAGAAATATTTGTATTCCATTCTTCAATCATGTATTTTTACAAAATAATCTCGTGCCTCACTTTCACCGCATCGAGAGGCGAGATATCATTATTAATAATAAAACACAAAACATAGGCACATACACTCCTGGAAATGGAAAAAGATCACATTGACACCGGTGTGTCAGACCCACCATACTTGCTCCGGACACTGCGAGAGGGCTGTACAAGCAATGATCACACGCACGGCACAGCGGACACACCAGGAACCGCGGTGTTGGCCGTCGAATGGCGCTAGCTGCGCAGCATTTGTGCACCGCCGCCGTCAGTGTGAGCCAGTTTGCCGTGGCATACGGAGCTCCATCACAGTCTTTAACACTGGTAGCATGCCGCGACAGCGTGAACGTGAAACGTATGCGCAGTTGACGGACTTTGAGCGAGGGCGTATAGTGCGCATGCGCGAGGCCGGGTGGACGTACCGCCGAAGTGCTCAACACGTGGGGCGTGAGGCCTCCACAGTACATCGATGTTGTCGCCAGTGGTCGGCGGAAGGTGCACGTGCCCGTCGACCTAGGGCCGGACCGCAGCGACGCACGGATGCACGCCAAGACCGTAGGATCCTACGCAGTGCCGTAGGGGAACGCACCGCCACTTCCCAGCCAATTAGGGACACTGTTGCTCCTGGGGTATCGGCGAGGACCATTCGCAACCGTCTCCATGAAGCTGGGCTACGGTCCCGCACACCGTTAGGCCGTCTTCCGCTCACGCCCCAACATCGTGCAGCCCGCCTCCAGTGGTGTCGCGACAGGCGTGAATGGAGGGACGAATGGAGACGTGTCGTCTTCAGCGATGAGAGTCGCTTCTGCCTTGGTGCCAATGATGGTCGTATGCGTGTTTGGCGCCGTTCAGGTGAGCGCGACAATCAGGACTGCATACGACCGAGGCACACAGGGCCAACACCCGGCATCATGGTGTGGGGAGCGATCTCCTACACTGGCCGTACACCTCCGGTGATCGTCGAGGGGACACTGAAAGGTGCACGGTACATCCAAACCGTCATCGAACCCATCGTTCTACCATTCTTAGACCAGCAACGGAACTTGCTGTTCCAACAGGACAATGCACGTCCGCATGTTTCCCGTGCCACCCAACGTGCTCTAGAAGGTGTAAGTCAACTACCCTGGCCAGCAAGATCTCCTGATCTGTCCCCCATTGAGCATGTTTGGGACTGGATGAAGCGTCGTCTCACGCGGTCTGCACGTCCAGCAGGAACGCTGGTCCAACTGAGGCGCCAGGTGGAAATGGCATGGCAAGCCGTTCCACAGGACTACATCCAGCATCTCTACGATCGTCTCCATGGGAGTATACAGCCTGCATTGCTGCGAAAGGTGGATATACACTGTACTAGTGCCGACATTGTGCATGCTCTGTTGCCTGTGTCTATGTGCCTGTGGTTCTGTCAGTGTGATCATGTGATGTATCTGACCCCAGGAATGTGTCAATAAAGTTTCCCCTCCCTGGGACAATGAATTCATGGTGTTCTTATTTCAATTTCCAGGAGTGTATAAACGAGACATTCTACCACTAAGATCAGTATATACACAAACAAACAAGACACTTTAACAAAATCCTTATTCTAAGCCTATATTTACTACGTCCGCGCTCTGGTCTAGTCATTCGTTATCCTGCCCGTTAAGGTGGGTAGGACCTGGCTTGGGAGGGCGGACTTCGACATCTTCCTGGTTGTTACTTTGGTAACCATTATTCCTGTTCCTCTCGACTGCTGGTTACCGCCCCAAGTCCTTTGTAATTCATTATCTTTCACCGGAGAGTATGGCTCTTCTTCCGAGTACCTTCTTTTCGAGTTTTCATTACCTTTATCTTGATTGTGGCCGTTGTAGTTCGGCACTGGCCTACTATCCCACTTAGGTCCATTATTGCGATGGTTGTTATTTTTTTCACGCTGTTTCTCCCGCGCCTGTTCCTCTTGAAATGCGAATTCCAGTTCGCGCAAAATACCTTTAAATACCTCAGTATTGCTACCACAACGACCGGCAAGTAATTGTTGATACGAGATGGGAAGTTTCATGAAGCACAATCTGATGATTTTCGCACCGCTACATGGGTTGTCCAGGTACTGGATCCTTTTTCTCATATTTTCAAAAAATTTGACCGGGCTCCGGTACTCTGCCCCGTCTATATGTCTGGACATCACAATTTCTTGTTTGATCTTTCCTTGGGATTCTGTAGACCAAAAATTGCCCAAGAAGGCATTTTTGAATTCTTCGAAGGAGACACTCGTCTTCGCTACGTTTCTGATGTACTCAGCGGTCGCGCCCTCATTATGGGAGCACACAAAATCCAGCTGATACCTCAATGGCCAGTGTGGGGGCAAAGTTAATTCGAATTGTCCCATAAAAGTTTTTGGATGCAGGCTATTACCTTCGTCCTTGTAGTGATGGAACTTACGGACTGATACAAAATTTTTGTAGTCAAACCGGTCATCATTCCCGTTATCATTTCGCCCGTTCTTGCGATTCGTATGAACATCGGGACGTGGACTAATTCGTTCCGCCACGCTATCGTCATCTCTCCCCGTCTGTATGTTCGACAGTTGTTCGGTACATCTAATCAGCCGACAGCAATTGTGCTCACTGGACTGGTGCGCGCTGTCCGTGTTTACCTCGGTCGTTGCCTCAGAGCTGTGAATGAAGGCGTAGCTCCCGTTGCTTATAGTGTCAACTTTGTCACACCGTGAAGCGGTTATCTGTGTTCCGGCAAGTGACGGTTCAGTCGAAGCAGTAATTACACCCTTCTCCTTTCCTGATGACTCTGTAATGAGACGTTTTACCTAGTTCTTCTAAATTTCTTTTTAATATCGCCACCTCCTCTTTCAACATCTCGTTAGGCCCTATGTCCCGTTGCTCTTGTTGCTTTCTTCAACGCGTTTTATCCGGCGTTGTAGCCTTGATAACATGACCTTTCCTACTTTTTCCGTGCTTGCCGGGGAGTCCCGAGTTTCTCTCACTATTTTCCTTGCACCTTTCGCAATTAATTTGGCTTCAATTGCCTTTCGTTTGATGATGGCAATCTCTTTCTCTATTTTGACGCCGAGATTCTTTACCTCCTCTTTTACTTCCCTAAGAACCTCTGTGAGCCTATAGTTCAGCTCCGAATTCGCCTTTTTAATTTCGGCATGAAGGTTCTTTTTCAGCTCCGAGTTAGCTTTTTTAATTTCGGCATTAAGGTTGGCGCTCTAAGTTCACCGTTTTCATCTGTTGCAACAGGTCCATAATGTTTTTGAGAGTAGCCGCATTTTGATCCTCGTCCTTTTGTGGTTGAAAATGCGACTATTCTCCTCTGTTCTGAGGAACCCTTCGATATCTAAACAAGTACCGTCTCCGCGCCCCCGTCGGATTACTTGTGAATGAATCGTTTGATAATGGTCGGACACCGTTTTGTTCCAACACACTCTGCCTTCTTAGGCTGGATCTTCCATACTTATTGATTAATCCTGTACTCCTTTCGTCCGCCGAGCCCTCAGTATCACTGCCTGAATTAACGTCTTTGCTATTCAGCGGACTAAGCCAGTCATGAGATGCAGTTTCAGGAAGATACCACCCGCATTCTTCATGCTCATCGGCAGAGCTTTCCCTACTATCACCCGTGTTCTCCCGAGGAACAGTCTGATTATATCAGGAAACAAATTAAAACACTGGGTGTGAGCAGTGACCCGACAAATAGTTCATGCAGCATTCCCTCAAAAGGCCTAGCACCAATAATTGTGTTCTGCGTCCTCAGCATCTGCTGATTACGGCACTGCACATCATAAGTACTCCAACAAATCACAAATATAATGCATAGGCACTTATAAACGTCAATTTGACAGGACAGCACATGAAGAAGAGATTGTAACTTAATGTAACTAATGATACCCTTTTTTAAAAATGGCTAAGCAATGGATCACGTGGAAAAACTTCCTTTTTCAAGACTACTTCCCACCCGTCACTTAGCTGGTATTGGCGTGTGTTCACCTCAGGTAATTGACTAACAGATCAACAGAGAGTGCAAAACTGCCCCAATATCGGATAACGCAAAAAAGTTATATGGCCCTGTGACTACTGATTGAACTGCACTGGCAGTGTTGACATTCATTTATTCAGAATTGATCACTTTTAATTAAAATGGTGTGCACACTTTTGTTATATTCAGCTATTGAACACCAGATGTACATGTTGAACACAAAATTAATTAAGAAAGTTACTTGGGATTTCAATTACTCAGTTGAAAACAGATGCAGTCGTTAGCACTAATTTATTTTAACTCCACACCTTTAATCATGACATTTCAAAACTCTCCTATCAGGTAGCGGTAATAAATTGCATTTGCGTGGAGTAAAGCGCGATACTCAAAAGTAATTCCTATCGACTGACCAAGGCGTAATGCGAAGTGCGAGAAGAATTATACACTACACGGCCCATGAAACTCTCGTAGAAACTTTGCCAATGTGATCCAACAAATTAATCAGTGGCCGGAGCGGGTACAATATCACCAAATACAGCATGGCGGAGCCGCATCTTTGTGTGGACGTCGGCCAACCTCGTGGTGCTGCAAGGCTGCGCTCGTCTATTCACTCCTAGCTATCTTGCTCAGTACATTGCTGAATCAAAACTTTCTATCTCCAAGCTGAATCGTTCCATTTGCTAAGTCCTAAACTGGAGAGATGCTCACTCTTTCTCAGGCAACCTAAGAACGCCACGTCCGCACTCTAGGCAAGCTGGGAATGGGAGACCTCTACTGAGACTTCTGCCAGTCCACTCCTCGCCTCGGTTTCCCCTCTAGAAAAATCACTTACGCCAATTGCAGCGCATGTCGTGTTAATTATGCATCGCTTCCCAGCGCCGACCAATGCCTGCTCTGGGAAGTGAACAAATTCCCACAAAATTTCCCTTCCTCTCAACTTCTTCTATTTAGCTCCCCCCCCCCCCCCCCAGGCTACCCATCAAGGTTAGCATCTGCACAAACACAAAGTTTTCCGGAAATCTGACTCCCAGAAGAGTACTTCAGATTCCTTGGTTCTACGTTCCCATCGGAGGCCAGTGTATTTCATGCTGTCGCTCTTCACCTGATTTACTTCAGGCTCTGTGGACCGTGAATTCAGCGTGAAGTTGCTATAGTCATGAACACGCATATTTGGACCTCTGTTGACCGCTCCACTGTAGCTTTGCGCAGCTTTGTCACATGTTTCACAGAAAACGGGATGACGGACTTTTATCAACAGGCGTGCAAGTTCTCCGTCTGTTTCCCGGTACATCAACTTGGAATCGGGGTCAACCACCCACTCACTGTCACTCATCTTAAGGCAGCTGGAGGCCACGCACCGTTAGCGCTTCCTCAGAGCTTGAGCCACTCTAAGCTGCCTATTGTAGCCCCCCTTAGCCATTCGCCAGCCGGCCATGGTCAACTCTAAATGTTTCCCTGGGGTAAACTAGCGTGCAGTTAATCGACTCATTTCTACAAAGTTTTCATGTCGTGTGAATTACTTTAAAACCATCACCTTGACATTAATTATTCCAATACGTCCATACTGTACCCTCTACAAGATGCATTGTGCCTTGTCAGTCATTTTTGTTCAGCCCTACTGTTCTCTCAATGTGAGTTAGGTGATATTTAATGACTTCATGTAAGGGGCTTAATTCTTGCCATCTTACACCTTAAGTACACAGAAAAATGTAGACAGTATGTTATATTGATGCCAACTTTTTATAAACGTAATTATTATCTTAAAAGTAATCAGTATTTTCAGAAATCTTTCTGTTAAAGTGGTAAGAAATGTGTGTAACCTACAAGCCACATTTTTTTAGGAATTTATATTCCAAATAGGGCAGCGTGGATGGTAAAAATCGTAGAGGGAGACCGAGAGATGAGTACACTAAGCAGATTCAGAAGGATGTAGGTTGCAGTAGGTACTGGGAGATGAAGCAGCTTGCACAGGATAGAGTAGCATGGAGAGCTGCATCAAACCAGTCTCAGGACTGAAGACAACAACAACAACAACATATTCCAAATAGCTTCTGATAAAAAAGTACCTTTCTTATGAATACATTTTACGTTACGAAACAGTTCACTCGTGAACAACCAGGTGTTAATGTCCAATGGGTACGTCGCCGTTATCAAGTGCGCTGACAGTCTGACCGCCTAGGCGCCGGATCCGGGTTTTGATTTTCTTTCCCCCTCCAAGTGTCCCGAACGCGGCCCGCGTTGACTGTACAACTGGACGAAACAGAAGAGGAACCTCAGCAGAATGGGGACATAGCATTTATCCCGTTCTGTGGCGCTTTATCGGACAACATAGGGCAAATTCTTCAGAAACCTCAAGCGAAGACTGTCTTCAGCCTGTCAGTTAAGACTCAGACATTGCTTGGTAATGTCAAGGACGATCTAGGACTACGGAAATCTACAGTCTACCAGACCGTCTGCGAATGTGGCATGAGTTACATAGGTCAGACAGAGAATACTGTCGCAGATCGTTGCCAAGAACATCAACGGCACACCAGACTGCAGCAGTCCGCGATTGCTGAACTTAGCCTCTCGGGATTACACAGAGTGAATTACGACCAATCCAAGTTTCTGACACAGACGTCCAAATACTGGAACTGTGTCATTAAACAATCCATCGAGATTCGAGAACGGGAACCACTGTTCACTCGAGATGGCGGTTACATCCCTATCAAGGCCTGGGACGCGCTTTGAATCTGATTAAATGGAGAAAGAAGACATCTCACCACGAACGGACTTTGAGAACAGTCAGAGATACTGAATAGACGCCGTCAGCACGCACTCGCCCCCACGCGTGGACCTCGAACGGAACGGATGCTGGACACTCCGTGCCTGGACACGGACCACGTTCGGAACACCTGGTGTGGGGGAGGGGGGGGGAGGAGATAAAAGACCGCCGCCGGCGCCTCGGCAGTGAGTTAGGCAGTGCACCTGATAATGGCAACGTGGTCGCTTACCGAAATATTGTGTCCGATGGACATTAACACCAGACTGTTCACCGTGAACTTTTTCTTCATGAGGTACGCTGGGAGAAACTGAAGAACCACATTTTATATTATTTAAGATGTTGATTACGGACCTGCATGGACTCCCCCCCCCCTTCCCGCCACTTAAACGTCACCTTTTGCAAAAAACGCATTAACATGCGAAAGAGTACTCGTAAAAAATCCATCTACTCTACATCTACATCCATACTCCGCAAGCCACTTGACGGTGTGTGGCGGACGGTACTTTGAGTACCTCTATCAGTTCTCCCTTCTATTCCAGTCTCGTATTGTTCGTGGAAGGAAAGATTGTATGAATGCCTCTCTGTGGGCTCTAATCTCTCTGATTTCATCCTCATGGTCTCCTCGCGAGATATACGTAGGAGGGAGCAATATACTGCTTGACTCCTCGGTGAAGATATGTTCTCGAAACTTCAACAAAAGCCCGTACCGAGCTACTGTGCGTTTATCTATCACCTCCGTAACGCTTTCGTGATTACTAAATGATCCTGTAACGAAGCGCGCTACTCTCCATTGGATCTTCTCTATCTCTTCTATCAACCCTATCTGTTAGAGATCCCACACTGGTGAGCAATATTCAAGCAGTGGACGAACAAGTGTACTGTAACCTATTCCTTTGTTTTCGGACTGCATTTCCTTATGATTCTTCCAATGAATCTCAGTCTGTCATCTGATCTACCGACGATCAACTTTATATGATCATTCCATTTTAAATCACTCCTAATGCTTACTTCCAGGTAATTTATGGAATTAACTGCTTCCAGTTGCTGTCCTACTATATTGCAGCTAAATGTTATAGAATATTTCTTTCTGTGTATTCGCAGCACATTATACTTGTCTGCATTGAGATTCAATTGCCACTGCCTGCTCGATGCGTCAATTCGTTGCAGATCCTCCTGCATTTCAGTGCAATTTTCCATTGTTACAACCTCTCGATATACTACAGCACCATCCGCAAAAAGCCTCAGTGAACTTCCGACGTTATCCACAAGCTCATTTATGTATATTGTGAATAGCAACGGTTCTACGACACTACTCTGCTGCACACCTGAAATCACTCTTACTTCGGAGGATTTCTCTCCATTGAGAATGACATGCTGCGTTCTGTTACCTAGGAACTCTTCATTCCAATCACACAATTGGTCTGACAGTCTTACATTGTTTATTAAACGACTGTGGGGCACTGTATCGAACGCCTTTCGGAAGTCAAGAATCACGGAATCTACCTGGGACCCCGCGTCTATGGCCCTCTGAGTCTCGTGGACGAATAGCGCGAGCTGGGTTTCACACGATCGTCTTTTTCGAAACCCATGCTGATTCCCACAGAGTAGATTTCTAGTCTCCAGAAAAGTCATTGTACTCGAACATAACACGTGTTCCAAAGATCTACAACTGACAGGCGTTAGAGATATAGGCCTATAGTTCTGCACATCTGTTCGACGTCCCTTCTTGAAAACCGGGATGGCCTGTGCCCTTTTCCAATCCTTTGGAACGCCACACTCTTCTAGAGACCTATGATACACCGGTGTAAGAATGGGGGCAAGGTCGTTGTCGTACTCTGTGTAAAATCGAACTGGTATCCCATCAAGTCCAGCTGCCTTTCCGCTTTTGAGCGATTTTAATTGTTTTTCTATGCCTCTGTCATCTATTTCGATATCTACCATTTTGTCAACTGTGCGACAATCTAGAGAAGGAACTACAGTGCAGTCTTCCTATGTGAAACAGCTTCGGAAGAATACCTGAGTTAAGCTACGATTTCGAGTCGTATAGCTGTATTTGCGTGATTCCTTAGAAATTCGTTTTTGTAACTAGGTTAAGATCTTATGCCCAACCTTAATCGTACGCAGATCAGTTACAACGCTTACGGTGGTGTTACGAATGTCAGTCTCACCCCTACAACAGAATAGAGTTTCTCACTTTTGCTGTGAGAATGTCCGAATACGTTCTCTCCGTCGACAGAATGTTGTTGTTGTGGTCTTCAGTCCTGAGACTGGTTTGATGCAGCTCTCCATGCTACTCTATCCTGTGCACGTTTCTTCACCTCCCAACACATACTGCAGTCTACATCCTTCTGAATCTGTTTAGTGTATTCATCTCTTGGTCTCCCTCTACGATTTTTACCCTCCACGCTGCCCTCCAATAATAAATTGGTGATCCCTTGATGCCTCAACACATGTCCTACCAACCGATCCCACCTTTTAGTCAAGTTGTGCCACAAACTCCTCCTCTCCCCAATTCTGTTCATTACCTCCTCATTAGTTATGTGATCTACCCATCTAATCTGCAGCATTCTTCTGTAGCACCACATTTCAAAAGCCTCTGTTCTCTTCTTGTCCAAACTATTTATCGTCCATGTTTCACTTCCATACATGGCTACACTCAATACAAACACTTTCAGAAACGACTTCCTGACATTTAAATCTATACTCGATGTTAACAAATTTCTCTTCTTCAGAAACGCTTTCCTTGCCATTGCCAGTCTACATTTTATATCCTCTCTACTTCGACCATCGTCAGTTACTTTGCTCCCCAAATAGCAAAACTCATTTACTACTTTAAGTGTCTCATTTCCTAATCTAATTCCCTCAGCATCGCCCGACTTAATTCGACTACGTTCCATTAGTCTCGTTTTGCTTTTGTTGATGTTCATCTTATATCCTCCTTTCAAGACACTGTCCGTTCCGTTCAACTGCTCCTCCAAGTCCTTCGCTGTCTCTGACAGAATTACAATGTCGTCGGCGAACGTTAACGTTTTTATTTCTTCTCCATGGATTTTAATACCTACTCCGAATTTTTCTTTTGTTTCCTTTGCTGCTTGCTCAATATACAGATTGAATAACATCGGGGAGAGGCTACAACCCTGTTACACGCAATTCCTGAGCATGTTTCATACCGTCAGAAACACATTAATCAGCGCTTCTAGATGTAAGCGCTCTCTTCCCCAGTTCGCCCACAGTTTCCGCGGAAGTCGGCTGCGCCCTCGATGCCCGTCGAGTGGATACGCTACTTCCTTCTCCCCCTCCTCCCCCTCCTCCTCCTCCAGCCCCAACCTCCGCAATTCGCTGGGGGCCAGTTTGTGCTGTCGCTAATCCTGCTAATTGCAGGCGCCCCGCCCACGTCAAATCAGTGGGGCGAGAGCCCTCGCCCGCCTCTTTCCGCCTAACGCTAATTAACTTAAGAGATATTATCCTGGGCGCACGCTTCGACGCGGGCGGCCCAGTTTGGGCTGCAGCCGAGCCTCGGAAACGTCAACAAATACAGCTCGCTCGCTGTTTGAAGTTACAGACGACTGGCTTGTCCTGGCTTAATTTATCGCGTCTCGAGAACCACCACGCATAAAATGTTCACACCTATTGATGTAAAAAGTCTACCTAAAATTTTACATTCACGTTCCGATATTTAAATGGCATTGCGTTTCAGGTGTGCCCCAACTCGTCGCCGACAGTTCACATGTGGCCCAAACCAAGTACAGGATGGCGCAGATAAAAGTCGCTCTTGGGAAGTTATTGTCCATGACTTCTGCAAATAAATTAAAAATAAACTGAGAATTGACATTTTCGTTCAGTTTCATGAACGTTCCCCTTAAGTAGTTCTGAACACTTCTCAAAAAACTGTCTCGAGCAGCTTCTTCTAACGCCCACAAGCAATAGAAGTATCTTAGATCTTCTAGCTAGAAAGAGGCCTGATCTTATCGACAGTGTAAATACTGAGACTGGGGTTAGTGATCATTACGTCATCATAGCGAAGATGGGTACTAAAGTTAACAAATCAGACAATAAAGCTAGGAGAGTTTTTCTGGTGGAAAGAGCGTATCACTTCGACAGTGAATGGATATGATAATAATAATGTCGTGTGGCTAGGGACTCCCGTCGTGTAGACCGTTCGCCGGGTGCAAGTCTTTCGAGTGGACGCCACCTCGGCGACCTGCGCGTCGATGTGGATGAAATGAGGATGGTTAGGATAACACAACACCCAGTCCCTGAGCGGAGGAAATCCCCGACCCAGCCGGGAATCGAACCCGGGCCCTTAGGATTGATATTCTGTCGCGCTGATTATTCTGCTACCGGCTACGATGGACGCAGGAACTAAGGGCAAAGCTAAAACGAATTACAAGTCATGCTATGGAGCTGTATGTGCCGAGTAAGTAGATTAAGGACGGAAAATATCCGCAGAGGATTAATAACAAAATTCCGAATTTGCTGTACAAGCAGAGAATCTTGCATTCGCTGTTCGAAAAGAACGCGCAAAGCACGACAGGCAGAAGATGGTAGAAATTCGTACGTCTGTAAAAATTTTATGTTAATAATACCAATGTGTATACCAACGCCGAAGAGCCCCGGCAATAGTGACGATTTATGGGGAAATAAGCTGAAGATATGAATTGAGGTTTGTGTTGAGGAGGGGACTTGACTTGAGTAGTCCGTGCAGCAATGTCGACAACAGCGCTGCGGTGGTGTAATGCTTAGTATGCCGTCACGGTAGCTGAGCGTGTTCTGTCAATGGGTTAGCCGCCCTGTGCAGTAAAAAGACCGACTGAACGGGTTAACGAGCATCTTGACCGGGTGTCATGGGACGTCCACCCCGAATGAAATCTAGAGAACAAAATTAGATTAAAAATAAAGTAAGTAAGTAGACCCGGGTTCTAATCCCGGCTGTGGCACAGATTTTAATTCATCTATTTAGCTTCCCTCGTTATCGTCTGTAAAAAGCTTGATGCACAAGACATGCAACAACTTCTACCGTCATACCTCGGCAAAAGATCGTGTGGGTAATCCGAGAACATTCTGGTACGACGTATAGCCACTAAATTGTTCCAAGGCTTCTGTCTTGTCATTCGTTGACCGTTGTAGTGTGCAATAGACGACAGCAAAACGAAAGGTGAAGTTTTGAGTTTCCCGTTTAAGAAACGTCTATTGCACGACGTATAACCACTAAATTGTTCGAAGGCTTCTGTCTTGTCATTCGTTGACCGTTCTAGTGTGCAGTAGACGACAGCAAAACGAAAGGTGAAGTTTTGAGTTTCCCGTTTAAGAAACCATTAACGCTAAAGCCTCGTACAAACATACCGTCTTTTGACCGTCGCGCAGACTCCCTTATGGTGGGCATAGTAACAGGAATCCGTGGCGTAGAGAAGCTGCTAAATGAGATGAAGATGATTAAGTTGCCATGTGCGAATGGAATCACAGTTCGGTTTTACATAGAGTACTCAACCTCGTCGGCCCCTTACTTTGCTTGAATTCATCGCGAAACTCTCAGCTGTTGCGATTAGGAAATCGTGTAGGCGACTCTAGGGTAACGAGCGTAAAGGAACGGCCACACATAATCACAGACCGATATTCATAACATCGCTTTGCCACAGTTCTCAGTTCGAATATGCCGGGCGGGGTGGCCGAGCGGTTATAGGCGCTAATGTCTGGAACCGCGCGACCACTACGGTCGTAGGTTAGAATACTGCCTCGGACATGGATGTATGTGAAGTCCTTAGTTACGTTTAAGTAGTTCTACATTCTATGGGACTGATGACCTCAGAAGTTAAGTCCCATAGTGCTCAGAGCCATTTGAACTTTTTTTTTTCAGTTCGAATATAATAAATTTCCTAAAGAGGGAAAAGCTTCTACCCACGAATCAGCACGGTTTTAGAAAGCATCGCTCGTGCGAAACTCAGCTTGCCCTTCACCCACATGATATCCTACGAGATATGCGCGAAGGACAACAGGAAGATTCCATATTCCTAAATTTCCGAAAAGCATTTGCCACGGTGCCCCTCTGCAGATAGTTAACGAAAAGACGAGCGTACAGAATTGGTTCTAGACATGAGAGTGGCTCAAAGACTTATTAAGTCATAGACCCCAGTACGTCGTCCTTGATGACTAGTGCTCATCAGACACAAGGATATCGTCAGGAGCGCCGCAGGTAAGTGTGATAAGACAGCTGTTACCCTCTAAAGACATAAATCATCTGACGGACAGGGTGAGCAGCAAGCTGCGGCTATTTGCTGATGACACTGGCGTTCTGGGCGATGTTGTTGTTCAGTCATTATAGGAGAATACAAAATAATAAACCCCTAGTTGGTTTGGTGAGTGGCAGTTTGTTCTAAATGCAAGAAAACAGAAGTTAATGCAAATGAGTAGCAAAAGCCATCACATGGTGTTAGAATACAACATTGATAACGTGCTGCTGCCCACAGTCATCTCAACTATGTATCTAGGACTTACGTAACGAGGCGGTTTGAAATTGAACGAACACGTAAGCTTGGTACTTGGGAAAACGAATGGTCAACTTCGGTTTAGAAGCAAAATTGTAGAGCATCTGTAAAGGAAATTGCAGGTAGAATACTAAAGCAACCTATTCTTTAGTACTGCTCTTGTTTCTTGGACCCCTACGAGGTCGGATTGAAGGAAGATGTTGAAGAAATTCAGACGCGATTCGCTCGATTTGTTAGTGGTGGATTCCATCAACACGCGAGTGTTACGTAGCTCAAATAGGAATCCCTGAAGGGTAGACGACGCTCTTCTATCGAAACACTACTTAGAAAATTTAGAGAATCGGCATTTGAAGCTGACTGCTGAACGGTTTCACTGCCGCCATCGCACATTTGAGCAAGGATCACGAAGATAAAGAAAGGTGAACTATATGTAGATATGTTTCATCATCATCATCATCATTTAAGACTGATTATGCCTTTCAGCGTTCAGTCTGGAGCATAGTCCCCCTTATAAAATTCCTCCATGATCCCCTATTCAGTGCTAACATTGCTGCCTCTCCTGATGTTAAGCCTATTACTTCAAAATCATTCTTAACCGAATCCAGGTACCTTTTCCTTGGTCTCCCCCAACTCCTCCTACCCTCTACTGCTGAACCCATGAGTCTCTTCGGTAACCTTGCTTCTCCCATGCGTGTAACATGACACCACCATCTAAGCCTGTTCGCCCTGACTGTTACATCTATAGAGTTCATTTCCAGTTTTTCTCTGATTTCCTCATTGTGGACATAACCTGAATCCACCCAGCTTTCGCTCCCATACAACAAAGTTGGTCGACAGATTGAACGGTGCACAGATAACTCAGTCTTGGTACTGACTTCCTTCTTGCAGAAGAGAGTAGATCGTAGCTGAGCGCTCACTGCATTAGCTTTGCTACACCTCACTTCCAGTTCTTTCACTATGTTGCCATCCTGTGAGAATAAGCATCCTTAGTACTTGAAACCGTCCACCTGTTCTAACTTTGTTCCTCCTATTTGGCACTGATTCCGTTTATATTTCTTTCCCACTGATATTACTTTGGTTTTGGAGATGCTAATCTTCATACCATAGTCCTTACACTTCTGATCTAGCTCTGAAATATTACTTTGCAGACTTTCAATCGAATCTGCCATCACAACTAAGTCATCCGCATACGAATGACTGCTTATTTTGTGTTCACATATCTTAATCTCCCCCAGCCAGTCTGTTGTTTTCAACATATGATCCATAAATAATATGAACAGCAGTGGAGACCGGTTGCAGCGTTGTCTTACTCCTGAAACTACTCTGAACCATGAACTCAATTTACAGTCAACTCTAACTGCTGCCTGACTATCCAAGTAAAGACCTTTAATTGTTTGCAAAAGTTTGCCTCCTATTCCATAATCTCGTAGAACAGACAGTAACTTCGTCTTAGGAACCCGGTCATATGGCTTTTCTAGATCTATAAAGCATAGATACAATTCCCTGTTCCACTCATAAGCTAAAGAACTGGTCCTGACAACCTCTAAGAGGCCTAAACCCACACTAATTTTCATCCAATAGGTCCTCAATTAATACTCGCACTTTCCTTTCAACAATACCTGAGAAGATTTTTACCCACAACGCTGATTAAAGAGATACCTCTGTAGTTGTTACAAGCTTTTCTGTTTCCATGTTTAAAGATTGATGTGATTACTGCTTTTGTCCAGTCTGATTGAACGTGTTCAGACTCCTAGGCCATTTCAATTATCCTGTGTAGCCATTTAAGATCTGACATTCCACTGTATTTGATGAGTTGCGACTTAATGTCATCCACCCAGCTGCTTTATTGCACTGCAATCTATTGACCATTTTCTCCACTTCCTCAAATGTGATATTATTTCCATCATCATTCCTATAGAAATGTATTTTACATATAAATACATTTTACACATAAATTTTTCCATTCTGTTACCATCTAATTCGGCTCATGCGGCACTAATAGGCCACAGATTGTGAAATTACAATTTACTCTACGACTGTAAATGCTAACAAAGATTTCCTGAAGTCGATCTCGTATTTGAATGCAGTACTATAATCGTCTTTCTTTCGAACTACCTCTCTCATCATATCGTAAATCTTGACAAGACTGTATAACTCGCAGCTGTATTTCTTCAAGGGGAAGAACTGTAGTTCGTAACTGAGGTGACGCCAGTCAGAGAACTGAGGTTCTGGTGATCTAGGATGAAAAGTTACACACCCTGTTCTTCATATCGTTCTCGGAACTTATCGCTCATTAGATGTTGTCCTGCATTGGCTGATCGGTTGACAAAATCTTACTTTCAAAGTCAATGAACGCTTCTTTCATTGTTCTCCTTAAGCTCAGTTTCGCTTCGTTTTTTAATTAGGTTTTGACTTCTCTTGAATCTGTGTTGAAACTGTCTTTGTTTACGTAGCAATTTTCTAACATAGCTATTAAAGCACGATGGGTCTTTTTCATCCCTTATGACAAGAAGAAGGGATCGGTTGGTAGGACATGTTCTGAGGCATCAAGGGATCACCAATTTAATATTGGAGGGCAGTGTGGAGGGTAAAAATCGTAGAGGGAGACCAAGAAATGAATACACTAAGCAGATTCAGAAGGATGTAAGTTGCAGTAGGTACTGGGAGATGAAGCAACTTGCACAGGATACAGTAGCATGAAGAGCTGCATCAAACCAGTCTCAGGACAGAAGACCACAACAACAACAACATGACCTTGACAGGAACACACTTGGGGAAGGCATAATGAACAACGCTTTTGAACGTCTCCTTTTCGTGCTCGACATTTACGTCCGTGATGTTGGCCACTGAGAAACGGTTATTCTTGTTAAAAAAATATTTTTCTGCCTTGTTTAACATTCCTCGTAAGAACTGCCTTATGGCACTGATACCTTCCTGTTTGTTAACTGATTCGATGAGTTCAGGTCTCTTTGTTGGTAGAAGATTTAAGACTTTACTCCCACGAGTTGTTACTATAATTATCCGCACGAAGTAATTTTCGGACAAGACATTCGGAATAACGTTACACTATTCCCTGTTCCTGGCACCAGTTTTGATGGAATGACTCTGTCCCAGTTTATACCTGGCAAGTTAAAGTTACCCTCTACTACAAGGATATGAATACGAAAATCACTAACGACATTCTGCAAGTTCTGTTCAGAAATGTTTCAAATGGCTCTAAGCACTATGGTACTTAACATTGACGTCATCAGTCCCCTAAACTTAGAACTATTTAAACCTAACTAACCTAAGGACATCACACACATCCATTACCGAGGCAGGATTCAAACCTGCGACCGTACCAGCAGCAACGTTCCAACTGAAGCGGCTAGAACCGCTCGGCCACAGAGGACACCTCACGTTCTTGACCCTACCTAGCTAGAAGAGCATCCGATTACCATTTATTAGCGATAGCGGTTTCCGACTGAACTCTGCATGGGATGTAACGCTATTGAGAATACGTCAGGATCGCTCTGATGTGAAAGCAGTGTCGCGTCCCTACACAAGTGCTGTTTTTCACCAATCTTGAGTCCGTGTTACTTGTGTGGTGCAATCAGGACGTTAACAACACCTGAGTACTTTTATGAAATGGGATTCACCCTTCCTTGTCCAAGATTCCGAACAATATCTTGCTGACTTTTCCCACAAAACAGAGAAATCCTCGCCGATCTATTTGATTGATTTATTAGCGACCTGGTTTCTTGTAGGCGTGCTACATAGTGTGTTAACCGGTTCATTAGCGTATCACATTCCCACTTGCTAATATTTAGTTGTTACAGTCTCTCTTCACTGTTGCACTGCCCTGTGTCCTATCCTACTTACTGCTTGAAAGCTTTCTTCGAGTGTCGTCAGATTCACACAGATTACCAATTTTCATGTGGTGCTGATTAGTTCTACATCCCCTTAATGATGGTAATATAACCAGGGGCAGGTTTCAGCGTGTGAATTTCCGCAAAATTATCCACCTCACCTTGTACTTGACGCTGGAAGTTCCACCATCCGGTGGATATAATCAAAAGTCATATTCTAGTGGCTGAGAGCACCATGATGACTCTGTAATCGAATTTCTGATCTTAATTATCTCAATAATAAGCTTTTAGTCAAGTGGCATGTACTTTCAACACGTGCCTCCTCTTTCTTCTGATTACTACATTCGGCAATTTTACTTGTATTACTTCATGGGTGTCTAAACTGGAAGTCTAACTTCTTTAGTCTCCCAAGTGATACTGTTTCACGCAGAACACTTTATCTCCTACTTGAAATTTGCGTAAATGTTCCGTTCTGTCATGATAAACCTTGATCCATTCTTTTATTTCTTCTGTAGATATTCGATGCACCTCTTGCATCCCAGCTTTGCATTGACATGTGAAATCGTTGTAATTGTAGCCTTTGTAACTGTCTCCTTTTGTAACATTCCTGGTCCACTTACGGTTCTCCTGAAGGGTAGCTCAAATGAGGTACACCCTGTGCTACTGTGTGGTGTGATAGTAAACACAAGGAACTGCCAAGAATCCACATATCTCACTTCCATCATCCTCCTTTGTGAAGTGTCTCAATTATTTCACCAAAGTCGTGTGAGTTTTTCTAATGTTCCGTTCGTTTGAGGATAGAACACGTTAACTTTTAGTTTCTTTATCCTTACAAGCTTGCAGTGTCTCTTAAATACTTGTCTTGAAGAATTTGTTACTTGGTCTCTCAGTACTGCTGAGGGAATACCATGTCTGAACATAATTTCTTCTACGAACTTTATGGACACTGTACCTGCGTCTTGTCTTTCTAACGGCGCTGGCAATTGTTCAAGTTATCTTGGAAGTTCGTGTACAGTGGTTGCCTTTGGTTGTTATGTCTGATGGACATATAATGTCACTACAGCATTTCCAAACGCACTTTGTAACATAACCTTAATAAACATTAACATATAGACTTTCGATTTATCCAACAACCATCTCAGACACAGTTTTTCATGGCAAATTCCGCTTGCACCTAAAGCTCCAAGCAGTAAGTTATATGGCTCACTAACTACTTACGACTGCGAGAGACAGATTATCTCTGACTCGTATTAAAACTCTCTGGATATAATGCGGAACATTATGTGTGCAATGGACTATTTCTGATGGAGAATTGCAGAGAAGGATCGCAGTGGAATCGGAATTGGTGGCACTGTTGGAAGCTGCCATCTTGAATACCAAATGAGATTTGATTAACAGTGATAACATTTTGCCTCATACAAGAGGACGATGTATTCTAAAATGTAGCTATGAAGATCATTTACGGCAAAAAATATAATGTCATAAATCGAAAAGGTACGTAGAATTCTTTGGTTATTTTAACTCCTCCCTTGTCTGTGGCTCGCCACATCATTTGGTGTGTCGTAACTCATAGGAAACTTCGTATCCTGGTAAATCAGCAGAGCCTGCACCACGGTCGTGTATGCCCTATTTTAAGAGATTAAATTCTGGACTTAATTGAAATTGATACACAACTTGAACATTGATGCCCAAGCTCAAGAGTGAGTTCGTGATAGCACCCAAGACGGCTTCCCGACGGCGTACGTTAGTGCCTATGATCATTTTAAGAATTTTTTTGTGTCGACAATAACCGGAATTCTGCAGAGCCACAGAGATTTTACTCCAGGTATTAACTTCGGCTACGAACGCCAGACAGGGTTCGATTATGGAGTGTAACTTCTAATCACTTTGTTTTATACATTTGGGAATTCAGTTAATAAGTCATTTTATAGCTGGTAGTGTAGGAGATAGTTGTGTGAAAATAATGGGAAAGCGACTCCTCTCGCCCAAAAGCTTCCAATTAATTAATCACATATTATTCACTAATGACCTAATGACAATTTTACTTCAGTTACAGGGAGAACGGCTAGAGGACAAATGTAAGGATGTAGAGGAGCATATCACTAGGGATAAAATAGATACTGCCTACAGGACACTTAAAGAGACCTTTGGAGAAAATAGAACCACTTGTATGAATATCGAGAGCTCAGATGGAAATGCAGTTCTAAGCAAAGAAAGAAAAGCAAAAGGGTGGAAGCAGTATAGGTCTATACAAGAGCGATGTTCTTGAGGACAATATTATAGAAGTGGAAGAGAATGTATATGAAGATGAAGTAGGAGGTACGATACTGCATGAAGAGTTTGACAGACCACTGAAAGACCTGAGTCGAAACAAGGCCCCGGGAGTAGACAACATTCCAATGGAACTACTGACAGCCTTGAGAGCCGGCCGAACAAAAGTCTACCATCTAGTGAGCAAGATGTACGAGACAGGCGAAATTCCATTGGACTTCAAGAAGAATATAAAAATTCCAATCCCAAAGAAAGCAGATGTTGACATATGTGAAAATTACCTATCTATCAGTTTAATAAGCCACGGCTGCCAAATACTAACACGAATTCTTTACAGACGAATGGAAAAACTGGTAGAAGCCGATCTCGAGGAAGATAAGTTTGGATTCCGTAGAAATGTTGGAAAACGTGGGTCAATACTGAACCTACGACTTATCTTAGAAAATAGATTAAGGATACACAAACCTAAGTTTCTAGCATTTGTAAACTTAGAGAAAGGTTTTGACAATGTTAACTGGAAAACTCTCTTTCAAATTCTGAAGGTGGCAGGGGTAAAATACAGGGAGCGAAAGGCTATTTACAATTTGTACAGAAACCAGATGGCAATGTTAACAGTCAAGGGGCGTGAAAGGGAAGCAGTGGTTGGGAAGGAAGTGAGACAGGCTTGTAGCCTATCTCCGATGTTATTCCAGCTGTATATCGAGCAAGCAGTAAAGGAAACAAAAGTAAAATTTGGAGTAGGTATTAAAATCCTTGGAGAAAAATAAAAGCTTTGAGGTTCGTCGATGACATTTTAATTCTGTCAGAGCAAAGGACCTCGAAGAGCAAATGAACGGAATGGACAGTGTCTTGAAAGGAGGATATAAGATGAACATCAACAAAAACAAAACGAGGATAATGGAATGTAGTAGAATTAAATGGGGTGATGCTGCAAGAATTAGATTAGGAAATGAGGCGCTTAAAGTAGTACGTGCGTTTTGCTATTTGGGTAGCAAAATAACTGATAATGGTAGAAATAGGGAAGATATAAAATGTAGACTGGCAATGGGAAGGAAAGCGTTTCTGAAGAAGAGAATTTGTTAACATCGAGTATGGAGTGTAGCCATGTATGGAAGAGGAAACCTGAACGATAAATAGTTTAGACAAGAAGAGAATAGAAGCTTTCGAAATGTGGTGCTACAGAAGAATGCTGAATATTAGATGGGTAGATCACATAACTAATGAGGAGGTATTGAATAGAACTGGAGAGACGAAAAATTTGTGTGCTCAACTTGACTAGAAGAAGGGATCGGTTGGTAGCGCATATTCTGAGGCATCAAGGGATTATTAATTTAGTATTGGAGGGCAACATGGAGTTTAAAAATCGAAGAGGGAGACTAAGAGATGAATACACTAAAGAGATTCAGAAGGCTGTAGGTTGCAGTAGATACTGGTAGATGAAGAAGCTTGCACAGGATAGAGTAGGATGGAGAGCTGCACCAAACCAGTCTCTGGGCTGAAGACCACAACAACAACAACAACAGAGGGGGAGGGAAGTTAAATCATGTACTTTTCTCAATATTACGATCTCTGTTCGTCACAGAACTCTAGGATGTCTTTCTTTATTGTTTTCAGTTATCGTTCTTATTGCCGAGTGGTGTGGTCTCCCGGTTAGAGGCCACATGTAACGAATTGCGCGGCCTCTCCCGCCGGTGGTTCGACTCCTCCCTCGGGCATGGGTGCGTGTGTTGATCGTAGCATAAGTTAGTTTAAAAAGTGTGTAAGTCTAGGAATCGATGATTTTAGCGGTTTTGTCCCTTAGGAATTCGCACATTTTATTGGCTCTTGGTTTCCTCTCGTATGTGCTTCTTCATTAAGTTGTAGCACCCACATTTGCGTCTGGACTTCAATATGATCTCATAGGAATATTCTTCTAATTTTAGTTTGCATTTTAATAAACGCCATAATTGTTTTTAACACTAAAAATCCAGTTAAATGTTTGTGATCTGCAACTACTGTAAAGTTCCATCCATACTCTTATGGCTGAATGGTCTTTTTGCCCATACTAAAGCTAAACACTCTAGCTCTGTGGCCGGAAGAATTCTCTCTGCCTTATTCAGTGACGTGGAAGCGTATGCTATTGGTAGACAGCCTCCAACCTGACCCCGTGATAATATTGCACCTATCGCTTTTCCGATAGCATCAGAACTAATAATAAATTGTCGGATATTGCAGTATGGGAGTATTCATTAATTTTGTTTTTAATTCCCCAAACGTTTATTGTTACGGTCTTCCTCATTAATATTTTTCATTGTCCTTCAGCGCTCTAGGCGTCAGTTATAACGTAGTCCTGTCGTTTACTGAAATGCTGTGGAGAGAGACACGGACATTCTCTCCTCACTGATATCGAAGAAAAGTGCAATAACTATACTACCGGCCATTAAAATTGCTACACCAAGAAGAAATGCAGATGATAAACGGGTACAGATTGGACAAATATATTATACTAGAACTGATATGTGATTATATTTTCACGCAATTTGGGTGCATAGTTTCTGAAAAATCAGTACCCAGAACAACCACCTCTGACCGTAATAACGGCCTTTATACGCCTGGGCATTGAGCTTGGATGGCGTGTACAAGTACAGCTGCCCATGCACCTTCAACACGATACCACAGTTCAAATGGTTCAAATGGCTCTGAGCAATATGGGACTTAACTTCTGTGGTCATCAGTCACCTCGAACTTAGAACTACTTACACCTATCTAACCTAAGGACATCACACACATCCATGCCCGAGGCAGGATTCGAACCTGCGACCGTAGCAGTCCCGCGGTTCCGAACTGAGCGCCTGAACCGCTAGACCACCGCGGCCGGCATACCACAGTTCATAAAGAGTAGTGACTGGCGTATTGCGACGAACCAGTTGCTTGGCCACCATTGACCAGACATTTACAATTGGTGAAAGATCTGGAGAAAGTGCTCGCCAAGGCAGCAGTCTAACATTTTCTGTATCCAGAAAGGCCCGTATAGAACCTGCAACATGTCGTGCATTATCCTGCTGAAATGTAGGGTATCGCAGGGATAGAATGAAGGGTAGAGTCACGGGTCGGAACACATCTGAAATGTAACGTCCACTGTTGGAAGTGCCATCAATGCGAACAAGAGGTGGCCGAGACGTGTAACCAATGGCACCCCATACCATCACGCAGGGTGATACGCCAGTATGGCGATGACGAATACACGCTTCCAATGTGCGTTCACCGCGATGTCCCCAAACACGGATGCAACTATCGTGATGCTGTGAACAGAACCTGGATTCATCTGAAAAAATGACGATTTGCCATTCGTGCACTCAGGTTCGTCGTTGAGTACACCACCGTAGGCGCTGGTGTCTGTGATGCAGCATCAAGGGTAACCGGAGCCATGGTCTCCCAGCTGATAGTCTACGCTGCAGCAAACGTCGTCGACATGTTCGTGTAGATGGTTGTTGTCTTGCAAACGTCCCCATGTATTGACTCAGGGATCGAGACATGGCTGCACGATCCGTTGCAGCCATGCGGATGAGATGCCTGTCATCTCGACTGCTAGTGACACGAGGCCGTTGGGGTCCAGCACGGCGTTCCGTATTATCTTCCTGAACCCACCGATTCCATATTCTGCTAACAGACCGAAGCGAGCAGCAACGTCGCGATACGATAAACCACAATCGCGATAGGCTACAATCCGACCTTTATCAAAGTCGGAACCGTGATGGTACACATTTCTCCTCCTTACACGAGGCATCACGACAACGTTTCTCCAGGCAACGCCGGTCAACTGCTGTTTGTGTATGAGAAATCGGTTGGATACGTTCCTCACCTCAGCACGTTGTAGATGTCGCCACCGGCGCCAACCTTGTGTGAGTGCTTTGAAAAGCTAATGATTTGCATATCACAGCATCTTCTTCCTGTCGGTTAACTTTCGCGTCTGTAGCATGCCATCTTGGTAGTGTAGCAATTTTAATAGCCAGTAGTGTGCAGTTTTAATGTGTTCCTAGATTCTTTCCTCTGGGTTCTGGTGGATGAAGAAACTAAATCTTAATCTGCTGCTATGACAGCGTCTGTATTCCATACGCTGACCACCCCACAAAAAAATTGTTCAGATGGCTCTGAGCACTATGGGACTTAACATCTTAGGTTATCAGTCCCCTAGAACTTAGAACTACTTAAACCTAACTAACCTAAGGACATCACACACATCCATGCTTGAGGCAGGATTCGAAACTGCGACCGTAGCAGTCCCGCGGTTCCGGACTGAAGTGCCAAGAACCGCACGGCCACCATGGCCGGCACCACCCCACACTCCAACTGATTAGCGAACCCCCGTCAGCACGTTTTTTTTTTTTTTTTTTTTTTTTTTTTTTTTTTTTTTTTTTTTTTGTCGGGGGGGTTATTTCGGGGAGAAGACCAGACAGTGAAGTCATCGGTCTCATTGGGTTATGGAAGGTCGGGGAAGGAAGTCGGCCGTGCCCTTTCAAAGGAACCATCCCGGCATTTGCCTTGAGCGATTTTGGGAAATCACGGAAATCCTAAATCAGGATGACCGGACGCGGGACCCTGAGCTGGTAACGGCTCCTTTTATGTCCGACATAATTGACCTGGTTGCACACAGCCTTCCACTGCGACCTCTGCACTGTCCACTAAGAAGTTTTCCGTCAAATGCGTTGATGCTACATTACCTGACTGAACTCTCTCTTTGGTGTTTATTCCACCAAGGTGAGTCTGCCTTAATGTTATAATTAATTATGTTATCGTACTTTATGTGGATCAGTGGTCTGTTTAGTACATCTTATTTGAAATCGTAGAAAAGTTGCGGTTGAACGACGCCTTGACTTTTCATCCGGTTTCTTTACTAAGGAGTACACACTGGTGCTGGTGCTGCCCCAATTTCTTCTCGAATCACTGCAAAGATGAGTGACACAGGCTGTAGTTCGGTGTCGTTGAAAAATAGCTATCGTCGATAAAATGAAACATGATAAATATCAACGGGGACAGTTGAAACTGTGTGTTCCGATTGAGACTCGACCCAGGCATCTCCTTCTTACATGATAGACGCTCTATCCAACTGAGCTATCGACGACACAGAGGATAGAGCGACTGCAGGGACATATCTGGCTCTGAGCACTACGGCTCTGAGCTCTATGGGACTCAACTGCTGTGGTCATTAGTCCCCTAGAACTTAGAACTACTTAAACCTAACTAACCTAAGAACATCACACACATCCATGCCAGAGGCAGGATTCGAACCTGCGACCGTAGCAGTCGCACGGTTCCGGACTGCGCGCCTAGAACCGCGAGACCACCGCGGCCGGCGGGACATATCTCTCCCCATCGTAAAAACGAAACATGGATTCAGGGCCTGATCGAATTCTTGCAGTATTCCATACAAAAATTCCTGTCGAGTTAGTTCCCATTGTAACAATAAAAATAATAGTCAGCTGAACAAAATGTGTTCCCAATGATTGGAAGAAAGCACAGGTCACAGCCATCTACAACAAGCATACATCTACCGTCCCATCTGACTGACATTTTGTTGTAGAGTTACAGAACACATTCTGAATTCGAACATAATGATGAACCTCGAAAAGAGTGCGGTCCTCAGCGCCAACCAGCATGAATTCCAAACTATCGTTCATGCGAAACTGAAGTTGCACTTTTCACATATGACGTCTAGAAATCACTGGATAAAGTCATTATGCTGGATGCAGCATTTCTCAACCTCTGGAAAGCATTTACCCTTGAATCACACAAATATTAATATTTGGTTATCAAACCAAATTTGTGACTGGACTGAAGATTTCTTGGTAGCCAGGACAAATCGTGTTATCTTGAATGGAAAATCATCGCCAGAAATAGGCGAGACTTCAGGCTTAACCCATGGGGAGCGCTGACACCTATAGTTGCATTTACATCAATACTCCGCAAGCCGTCTCAAGGAGTGCGGCCGAGAGTACTTCTGGTACTACCATCCGTTTCCTTTTCATTGTTACACTCGCGAATGGCGCGTGAGAGAATGTTTGTTGTTAAACCACATCATTAGCTAAATTTTTTTTCGAATTTTCTCGTTGTGGTCATTTCGCGAGTAATACTTGGAAGGAAGTAAATGTTGTAGGAGTTTCCCTTGAATGTTCTGGGTCGGCATTCCAAAAGTAAGCTATTCGGTCTGCCACTGATGTTTGTTGAACATAAATGTAACGCTCTCTCGCCGATCAAACGATCCGGTTACGAAACGCGTCGCTCTTCATTGGATCTCCTCTGTCTCTTCTGACAGTCCTATCTCATAAGGGTCCCAAAACGATGAGTGATACTCAGGAATTCGTCGGACAAGTGTTTTGTAAGCCACTTCTTTCGTGGGTGACTTACAATTCCATAACTTTCTTCCTTTGAATCTCAGTCTAGCAATTGCTTTTCCTACTATTTGTTTTATTTGGTCATTCCGGAGGGTTGCTCCTATATATTTTACGGTAGATAGTGTTGTGGCAGGAAGTCAGTATGAGGGGTACACTTAGCATGGAATGTCAAGGCCCCTATCCCCTATAATGTCACTCCTCAAAAACACAACAACTACCAAATCATTAAATTAACAATTTATTCAAAAACAGTATTTACAAATCAGCTAAGAGACAACACGTGCCCATCTTTAAGACAATACCAAAATACCACAGATAGCTTGCTTCTTAAGCAAGGCAGAAAATGACAATTATGAAAACTGACTCAAAGAGACGAGCCACAGAGATTTCAATCCTTAAAGGAACAATAAATTAGATCAGAAAGTGATTTAAAGAACTGTGGCACAGATAATTTATTTAAAAGCGTAATAACCTCCAATATGAAAGTGATTTATGAAACGCACACAAGTTCGTTAAGAACCCAAATGACACAAGCAGTACAAGTTACAATTTAATACAATTCATTCCCAAGCAAATAAAAAAGCTAAATTGTTTTAAAAATATACATGAAACACTTAAAATGTTTACCAAACGCCAGCCGGTGTGGCCGAGCGGTTCTAGGCTCTACAGTCTGGGACCGCGCGACCGCTACGGTCGCTGGCTCGAATCCCGCCTCGGGTATCGATGGGTGTGATGTCCTTAGGTTAGTTAGGTTTAAGTAGTTCTAAGTTCTAGGGGAGTGATGACCTCAGAAGTTAAGTCTCATTGTGCTCAGAGCCATTTGAACCATTTGTTTACCAAACGCGCAGTGACGCCAGGCTGCCTTGGGCAAAAGAAGACAACTTAAAAGGCCAGAAGCAGCAGACCAGCCGTCCAAAACCTCGGGGCCCAACCGGGAGTCACTTCCCTTTATACTGCACGTCACAGCTTCTGCGCACCGAAGCGGAACGTGGCGCCGTTCCCACACACCCCAACTCGCAGAAAACTGGAACACAAACAGACCGCACAAAACATAGGAAACACCAACCAAACATCAATTAATATAATATAAGAGGTCAATAAACAACTCATACTGAGTGAGTGCATTCAGATAAATGAACGCGTATTAAATTCTACGCACAAACGATTGCCTTTTACAGAATACGAGCCTTTTCTAATAGCTGAGTGAGTGCTTTCAAAAAAATGACTACCTTTGCAGAATACGAATCTTTACTAATAACTGAGTGAGTACTTTCAATAGAAATGATCCAAATTTTACAGCAGTACACCAGGGACGTCGATTTGATGACAAAATACCCTTAAAATCTCATACAGACACTACATAAACTTTGGATACTGTTCCAAAAACACTAAAGTGTAACACCCACACCTACGAGCTAATCAGCTTCCTAACAGTAATCCAACCAGCGGATTTTTAAAAGAAATAGTAGCTGCTGGTCTCCATGTGGTTACACATACTGCCGGCTGCTTTTACTTCAACAACACGTACATAAGGGCAACCAAGTAACAGCACATACACTCGCTGCAACGCAAATCGTTCAACGAAACGAACGCACAAAAATCACTTACACCTTAGATGGAGAGTAATTTTCAAGATGGTCTCCAGCGATGGGTCTCTCCGAGAAAACAGCCACCAAAGCAATGCGTCGAACAGCGCCTGGGGTTGACATCAGGCAGATCCACCACAAACTCGCGTCCGCCTTACGAGGTAGACCCGCCATGCTGCTGCTGGCCGAGCACGTGTGTTTTCCTCTTTCGTCCACGCAAGCACGTTCTTGCGCCTCGTACCGAGACCAACAGCAACTGTCCCGAGCTCAAACACCCGCGAGATCACAACAGAGGCAAAGATCCTAGAACTGCCGGGTAATCTATAGTGTTACGCCAAAGAGCTAGTGTGACAGAGAAGGGGCACCACGACTCAAGTGATTCCAGCAATTTGTCATTAATGGGACATCTGCACAGTGTGGATTTCTTCTCAGACACATGCGCGATAAGTTACATTTGGCCCCTGCACCAGTCATCAATACTTTTCAGGTCCTCTTGCAAATCTGTTCAGACTTCTGACGTTGCTACTTCCTTGTAAACATTTTAATCTCGGGTTCTTCGTATATAGATCGAGACAATACTGTGAATTATAGTAATGAATATTAAATAGAGATCAAAGAAGTTTACGGATTGGTAAAATATGTTTCATACAATCTCGCGGCGCTTGAGCATGGCTTTTTTCGTTAAAGGTTTGTTCATATATTTTTAACCGTATTTCTTCCCTCTGTGTTTTCACTAATATCGGACTTCGTAACAAGACAGCGCCCGAAGACGACGATGCATAGTGCTGGACGACATTTTGCTTAGAAGTTCGGAACCTTTTGCCATGTCAAGTCCCCAACAGTCTTACAATGACTAAAGATATAAAATAAAATAAAATAATATATATTAGCAATAACAGTACAGTCTGAAATGAAGCACAATTACGACACTTTCATTGAGACTGGCATTATGCGTTTACGAGTGCCGTTTGGTTGCTACTTGTGAAGGTATTAATAAAATAATGTAGTATTAATGGCGGTGTGCCAAATTACGTCCGATCTGGACATGATCTGAAAAACAAAAGGGACCCTCATATTCTGCCCATAATCTGACGATCAAAAATCTTCAAATGTTTCCGACGGCTGCATAAAATATTTACACAGTCGTGCACTATATCTATGGCCCAAATTATTTATTTATTTAATTACTTATAAACACGTTTTCTTCCAATAAAAACTCAGCATGCAAATGTGCCTTTGAACTGCCCCCTGAGTTGCGAGGCGACAGGACACACCTGCAGGCGAGCAACTCACTCTAAAGCACATTGAATACATAAGTCTACAAACACACATACATATCGTATATAACATACGTATCATAACATAATATTTAGACAAAATAGTTTTTCAATTTTTGTATGTTGCGTGTGCGCCTTTAACAGTTTTATGTTGGTATTGCACGTACCGCGCATGCGCAGTCGGGTGAAGTTCAGTACTAGCGCGGCCGTTGCGAAGCGAGTTCATCACACCACATAGTGATACATATTTTTTGCTCAGTTCGTATGCAGAAGACGCTGCAGAGACAAGATTTATCATCATACATTTGGCAAATGTGAATTAACATTTACAACAGGTACAAAATCTTAAAATTACACCATTCGTTAACATAAAATTACAAGTTATTGTTGCTGATAGCCTCTTTCGCTCTGACTTGCACCTGAAACGTCTGTTGTTTCAGATATAACGTCTTTTCACGACGTGTCGCAGTTCACAGCTCCAAGAACCGAAAACATACGATAACATTGTAAAGGTAAGCATTGCTTATGACAGTTAAATGTTACGTAAATGCCGTTGGAACTAGGTTGTCACAGTTTGCAGTTTTGATACAGATACGTGTACACGATCGCTCGAAGCACAGTTTATAGTTTTGCACTGGTTACACTTTTTATTTAGGTTCATGTCACTGGTTTGTTCCCCCTAGGTCTTGCATCGCCTGATAGAAGACTAGTGGATTCCCATTCCACAACATAAGTTTGTGAAGGCATGGAAGCAGAACTTCGGACGGCACGAGTCGATCCTCGTTTAGACGAGGTAAGAGCGCCCATCCTTCCCGAGAACATTTTGCTCCCTAAGGACCCGTCCAAAACTCCTCCACCCCTCGAGTGGTCTTCGTCGTTTTGGAGCAAAGTGACCGTAGGTGCAGTAGTGAACCAGATCTTGCTTTTCAGACTTGCAGAGATGCAGACATACAGAGATACAGCGCAGTACATGTCAATTTGCGGTCCACTCAAAAGTGTCGGTCCACTTCACTATGACAGTTTTTTCAGGTACTCTGTTTGTCTGGCGATACATAAATATTCGTAGACAAGTAGTTGTGACGTAGAACAAATGTCTGTTGACAAGTGTTTACGCAAACGATTCGTAACACGAATTTACATTAACAGTTTGTAAACAAATTTCAAACATAAATAGCTCATCATGTCTATACACATAGCAATATATCATGAATAGTCTTCTTCAATTATGCGGCTTCGTACATCAGTTTCCTCGTAGTTACAAGTTGACCGACATATATTAAACGTCCACAATTAGGTATATGATGTGATTCTTCAGTTTCTCCCGGCGTATTTGTTGCTCGAACAGTCCACGGGTATACTGCCTGTTCAGTGTCCAACGGACACAATATTTCGGCGCACCTGACGATGGCGACATGTCTGATCGCCGAAATATTGTGCCCGTTGGACACTGAACGGGCAGTATACCCGTGGACTGTTCGAATCCACAAATAGTTTCAGGTTATGCAAGTCTCATAGCTTTTCACACTGGGCACATGTAAAAAGTACAATAACATAGAGAAGTGAGCATATATGATTAAGCTATACCAAAATACAGATAAATACATAGTAACATGTTAAACATGTTAAATAAAGGTTTTTACATAGGTACAAATACATACAAACATGTTACATATTGTCTGTACAAAAACATAGAAACATATTTCTCTTGTCTTCAAACAAGTATGGTTGGTAACGTAGAAACATTTTTCATATAGCTTTGATAAGATTACGATATTTACAATCATTACAGATTTAGATCCATGTTTTGCTTTTGAAAATGACGCCACCTGAAATAGAGGAGGATTAGACACGACTTCCCAAACCAGCAATAAGCTAAGGGCACAACTACAAACAAAAGCACTGAACTAACATCAGACACAAAAATACTCACGACACGAGTGTAAGTGTGCAGTGTAAGCATAGTCTTAGCTAATCGTTAAGTGTGTGTTCAGTGATGAGATGCGTATCCAATCAGTTTCAAGGTGAAAGTGTAATGGGGTAGAATGATTAGGTACTCACGTCAATCAGTCGTTAGTTGTCGAAGACTGACGGTGCCGATAGTAAATCTCGTAGGCTGAAAACGTATCTTCTTCACACCTGTATAAAAGTTAATAGAAAATTTACTTTAAAATTTTAAGTGGTTGCTGTGAGTATTCTTTCTCTTTCTGCTGTTGACACGAACAGCTGAAATAAAACTCTTGTACTCCGTAGCTTCTTTGTATAGTTGCTGTGAGGTACGTACATTTAATAGTTGTGTATAACTTACGCATGATCCATAGATGTGAATAAAATTCTTCGGGGTATTATGCCGCGTCATTGCTGAAAACTAACAACAATAATAAACTGAAACCGACGTTTCGGCCGAATTGCAACGGCCTTGCTCAGGGCTCGACTAGTTTTGCTTGGGGATAGGTGCTTCTACTTCTTACAGACTATCGATGTCTGACGTCACTGTTACAAAACTTTTAATATGACGCGGCATAATACCCAGAAGAATTTTATTCACTATGACACCGGCCGCGGAAGCCTACGCTCTTATATCCATAGATGTGTTTACCGTTCAGCGTGGTATCCTCTAAGATCACGGTGAGCATAAAATCCAATAATTCTGTTTGTTTTAGTATGCTGCAGCAGATATGCGGAATGCTGACAATAACATAAAAACCGTCGTACAGCAGACTCCGCCTTGCGCCGCTGAAGAGCGGACGACTTATGGTGAGTACGCAAAAGCACTAACATACCAACTTTAAATTCCTGCTTCCTCTCGACAGTGCGCGGATAAGTTTGTTCCTAATTTTGACTTCCGCAGTCAGCGTCGCACAGTATTCCCTTACCCTTTCATCGTATGTTATTTGATGAAAATAAAGTTTTGGTAACGGCGTTGTCCAATGGTTGTCTTCCTCGCGATCGAACATGAGCTCGTTAGGAGTGGACGGAGCTTCATAAACATTGAGGTTGTTGCATACCTCTTCAAATAAAGACAAATATCTTACCAAACTGCTATGTTTGGTAGAAATGTAAGTTCTCATCAATCTGTTAATTTCACGGAACTCAAGGCAGTGGGATTACACTGGGGACTATACCTTGATATAAAAATAGTCCTAATACTATTGTCATTAAGAAATTTACGCCACTTGTACTCAGTATAGTATGCAGCATTGTCAGATAAAATAGCTTTTGGTTTTCCCATGTGAAGTATGGAGTCACATGAGAAACGACGAATGATGGCAATGGCTGTAGCAGATGTTATAGCATACAGATTAACACGCATGTAGAACAAATCGTTAAATGCAAAAATATATTTCACACCACCGCTGCTTGTGGGATGTGGACCGCATATGTCAGAACTTACAATTTCTAGAGGTTTACTGGGTAGAATAGAACGCAAATCAGTCACCGTAGAAAAGTTCAGTTGCTTAGATTTTTGACAAATCGCACATGTTTTAATACACTGTGGATCTGGCGTACAGTATTGCTAAGGCAATCGTAGGTACTAAGCGTTTCTAGACACTTCTTGGTACCAAATTAGGTTGCGTTCAGAATCCTTAGGAATACAATAGTGGCTTGAGGATGGCGGCGATAAAATAACATGTGTATAAAATATCCGTTAGACAGAGGATGGTCAGGTTGATTTGTGAGCAAAACTGTTATCTTATTCCACTGAGGATCAGAGTTCTGCCACGTTGACATATTTCTACGTAAGTCGGTATAATACTGGTGAAATTGCTTATCCTGCGTAAGGAGTATCCGGTAATCATTCACATTCTCCAGATCAGAGTTACACCTATTCAGGCTCTCAGGAAGACGAGACGAAGATTCGGCAGTGATATTGTCTTCACCCTTAATATATACAATTTCAGTGGAATAGTTTTGCAAACATGAAGCCCAGCGTGGTATTCTGGTATGTACAAGCTTACAAGTTAACAGAAATGTGAGAATTTGGTGGTCTGTATAAGTCTCAGTGTGCTTACCATACAAATAATAATTGAATTTCTTAAAACGCCGCACAATAGAGAGTGTTTCAAGTTCTGTGGTAGAGTAAGTGCGTTCACATTCACTAAGTGTGCGGCTGGAAAAACCAATAATGTTCACATGTTCTTATTCTCCATTCCTCACAACTTGAAACAAACAACAGCCTAAGCCAAAGGATGAGGCATCACATGTTATACAAAAATCTATATTAAAATCTGGGTGATCTAAAAGTTTGCGCTAACCAAAGCATGCTTAATACTATCATAATCTTTCTGACACTGGGCAGACAACATCCATATCTTATTCTTTTTTAGTAGGTGGTGTGATAAAAATCGTCGAAAGAAAGGACAAAGTCCAAGGAAAGATTTCAAATTTTTTCTAGTCTGTGGACTAGGAAAATTCCTGATTGCGTCTAATTTACCTGGGTCAGGTCGTACACCTTGAACATTAATAGTATTTCCAAGACACTTGATTTCACTGCAAGCAAGTTTCGAATTTTTGAGATTGCCTGTCACTCCAGCTTTTGCGAATTTATGCAGAAACTTTTGTAAAGTGTCAATGTGTTCAGACCAAGTCTTACTAACTAAGAGAAGGTCATCAATGTAGTGAATAACTGATTCAACCAATTCATTACCGAGTATAGTGTCCAATGCGGTGATAAACACTCCTGAACCGACGTTCAGACCAAAGGGAAGGTTCGCCACCCCTCCCCCCGAACATAAATGGAGTATACTGTCTAGAATCTGGCGTGATTGCGACTTGCCAGAACAAATTGGTCATATCTATCGTAGTAAAACACTTAGAATCTAAATATTTCTGGAGTTGCTCCTCTACATTCTCAGGTTTCGTCCGAACAGATAAAATAATCTCATTAATTACAGGAGCATCCAAAACTACTCTGAAGTTCCCGTTGGGTTTCTCTACAACAAGTAAAGGACTGGAGTAAGGTGACTTAGAAGGTTCGGTGATTTTTCCACTTTAACATTTATTTCAACTCGTGCCACACAGAAAGTCGTTGGGATAATAATTATAGGTTTTGTGGGAGAAAATCTGGTGACCCTTAACTTCTATTTTATACACATTTGTGTTGATCACACCTCGTCGTTTGCTAAATCCTAGTATATACTTGGACAAAACATCATAAAGTTCATTGCGTTCATCATGTGTGACAGTTGTGGTTTCTGATAACTTATTACTAGTTACAGTTTTCAAGTCCTCAAACTCGGCGTCAGGTGCGTGTGTCTGTGTGTCAACATAAAATCAGTGTCCTGTATCAACTGCATCTTGTACCATGGACAATATTTTTCGTGCTTCATAGTCGTGGTATCCAGGTCAATTGAAATTTCACTGCCCTTATCTCTAAGTATATATTTACGTTGTGTGAAGTCAATAGTGTTGTCCTTCTCGCACAATATGTCTAAACCTAAAATATAATTAGTGGCCAGGTTTTGACGACGAGGAATGGGCATTGTACCATTCCATTCCCTACCTTTACTGTCATAGATACCTGTTTCTTAAGCCTAGAAGACTCATTGCCTACGGCAGTTAAAATTGTACATTTCTGGTTCGGGTTCAAACTCACACATTTGCTTGTAAAACTCATAGGACAAGACACTAAGAGCCCCTCCTGTGTCCAGAAAAATAGTAGTGGGAATACCACCGCCAACACCAGTAGTTGAGTCCAAAACAATTTCATTGGATGATGAATAACAGTGTGTTTTCTCTTGTAGCAGTTCATGAGACAAGTTTTCGTCATGATTATACCTTATGAACAAAATGGTTGCTGTATACAATTGTCAGGTACATGATCATTGTGCAGTTGCACAGTGGGTGTGTCAGATAATTAGTTTAAATTGAAGTCGACCCCCCCCCCCCCCCCCAAATCTTCCACAGCCTCGACCTGGGGCACAGTAGTAGCTGTTTCTAGTCTGACGTCGTCACATTTGTTGTGGGTGCAGGCACAGACGGAGGTGGAATATCACTAGGTACTTTCATAATATTTACGTTAGGGTATTGTTTATTCCAGTCACCAAACTATAGCGGTTCTTGCGTTTCCACGTTTAGACTCACCTGCGGGTTCATAGCTGCATTATAGTTCTGAGTTTGCATTTGCGGCGGTGGCAATTGCCACTTGCCTGTGTTATTGTGTTGCTGCGGTGGTGTCGCAGTGTTTTGATACTGAGCAACTTAGTGGTTATTAGTCGAGCTCTGTTGCTGGTTTTTTGTTACTATTCTGATAATTAGTATTACCGTTGTAGTTGTTGTTGGGCCGTCTCTTGTTTGGATTGCCACCAGTATAATAGGAAATATTATAACTTCTGTTTGTGCCGTGTTGACTTTGTTGGTTCTGTTGTGTACATACTTTTGCCATGTGAAGCGGTTGATTCTGTTGGCTTGCGTGTCCGACAGCAGCCGGCGTGGACTAGCATGCGTATTTTGCATGCCGCTGGTGTAAATATTATAGCAATTGTTTTGCCGTACTGAACGCTGGTCCTCTTAAAGTATATCAACAGAGTCGATCACTGTGACAAAATACTATGCGTCGTTGTCTGGGATGTGCAGAAGTTTTTCTTTGATATTAAACGGCAGTCATGCTTTCAATGCGCTTAGGATGTCGCCGGTTGCAACCGACTCGTCAAGGAAATGTCCCATATTTAAATATTTCTCAAATTACCGGCGCAGATTGCTGTGCTTAAGATTTAATGGTTCAGGATCCAAAATCTTCCTACGAAATCGTACCTGTACGTACTGTGATCAAAATTTAGATAAAAAGGTGCTCTCAAATTTTTCGTATGTGACGCATCTGTCGGCTTCATTATACGTCCATACAGCTCCGTCGCCTTGGTTAAAACCGACAACCTAAGATATTCTCTTACGGTCACTCCATGTACGAGGAAATGCGTTTCTGAAGGCTTTAAGAAAGATAACAGAATGTACGGCTCATTTTACATCTGCATCTACATCTACTTGATTGCTCTGCTATTCACAATAAACTGCCTGGCATAGGGTTCAATGAACCACCTTCATGCTGTCCACCTACCGTTCCAATCTCGAACGGCACGAGGGACAAACGAACACTTAAATTTTTCTGTGCGAGCCTTGATTTCTCTTAGTTTATCGTGTTGATCATTTCTCCCTATGTAGGTGGGTGCCAATAGAGTATTTTCGCAATCGGAGGAGAAACCTGGTGATTGAAATTTCATGAGAAGATCCCGTAACAACGAAAAAAGCCTTTGTTTTAATGATTGCCACTCCAATTCACGTATCATGTCTGTGACACTATCTCCCCTATTTCGCGATAATACAAAACGAGCTGCCCTTCTTTGTCCTTTTTCGATGTCATCCGTCAGTCCCACTTGATGCGGATCCCTCACCGCACAGCAATACTCCAGAATAGGGCGGACAAGCGTAGTGTAACCAGTGTCTTTGGTAGACCTGTTACACCTTCTAAGTGTTCTGCCAATGAATCGCAGTCTTTGGTTTGCTCTACCCACAATATTATCTATGTGATCGTTCCAATTTAGGCTATTTGTGTTATTTTTCAGGTATAAATGGCTGAAATTATCTGTGTTTTATGAGGCTCTCGTCTTCCTTGGAATTATAATGATGTTTACTTTCAGAATGATTACTGCACGGTTCCACTGGCCAATGGCAAGGAAAATGTTGTTGATAATTATATGTAAGGATTTTTAACTACCGCTACCAGTCACTAAATTTGTTAACTGATGTATTATTTATTTATTGTGCGACATGTTACAAGGAATAACTCATCATCAGTTTATATGGCATTACAAATACATTTTCACAATTAGATTATACAGATGTTAAACAGTCTTTTCATAAATGATGGGGTTATTCTGTGGAAGAAGAGGAACCCCAGTAAGAGGCGATGTCACTTTGTAAGCTGGCCTGATGTTTGCATGAAAATGTTTTGTAACAATAACTCACTTTGTTCTTATGGCGTGGCAGTCTCGTTGTGATGAGCTGAGGTGTTTCCATTTCTGTGGCTCATCACAATGAGACTGCCAAGCCATGAGAACAAAGTGAATGACGGTCGAAAAAAATAGTCAAAATGACTTCACATTCCTGTTGATAATTGTCACCACTGCAGTTCAGTGTGTAATGCCGAGGTGCGTACTGTTGTTCTTGTGAGTACGCTGTGTGCAGTGTGTTTGCGTCATAAATGTACTTGTATTCATTGCCAGACAGTGTGTTTGGTTGCTATTACGGTAATTGCACACTGGTTGCACGTAATTGTCAAACCTGATTACGTGTTTGTTGTTGTTTATAAATTCGGTGACAGTGTCGTGGACAACAGCAGGCAATTTTTCTTGTAAACACTCGTCGAAATTTTTGTCCTTTTGCTTTATCCGTGACATTCTCTATTGATGCGTGAGAAATTGTTGTCAGTCCGTGGCCTTACTTCTTCAGAAAGCTGTTTGTCAATTGTGTCAACCTTATTTTCGACATCGGCAATACGCGTTTTCATATCATCATGCACTGCCGGATAAGATTTCATCTGAGTAACTACAGACTCGCATGTTATACTAAAATTGTTTACTTGTGCTTCGATGTCTGTCACATCCGTATTTGTAATTTCCTGTTGTGATATAAGCTCTGGAAATTTCCCGTTGATGTTAAACACTTGTCCAGTCAGTCTGTTATTTATCTCATCAACAGGGCTACACAATGTGTCATTTGATCTTTCATGTGCAGCTAAATCTGATTTAATTTCATCTTGTCGTGTTTTCATCTCGTCATGAGGTGTTTAGAAAGTGGCGCGTTTAAAGGTCATCTGTTGGTCGAAACGTGCGTCGGTGTCCTGTTTATATTGTGTCATTTGATTCTGAATGGATTCCATCTGATTTTTTTTTTTTTTGTCTGTCATCATGTGATTTTTTCTTTCATCTGTTTCATAATAGCAACGAACATACTGGGAATACTAGTGATGTGCAACTCTTCCGCCCCCGTCACGTCATTAGACGTGACGCCAGACACCAAAATGGGTTGAGAACTCGATTTAGGCCTATTACTGATGGACGGTCTATTTTCTAAAATTACGTCACCAGAATAGTCAATAACATGTCGCTCGTTAGTATTCGAGTGAACAGTAACGTCACTTTCATTGTTTAATGGCATGAGTAAGATTATTCTGTGTTTGCAGTCTCTGGTTCTCCATCTTTGCATTTTTGCTAATTGTTTTCTGGTCAGTACCATTCCACACGTAATGTATAATACAATAAAAATTTAAACTCGTATGGGTAATAAGAACACATGCAAAAATTAATCTCGTTGTGCGACAATGTCTGAACAAGAAAATAAGTGTCGTAAGTAATGGTGGAATTTTGAACACTAATGGCTGCATGCCATATTACGTCGCACAGAACTAAAGTCGGCCATATTTTGAACTGATAAATTGTACTGTTGCACTGTATGAATGATGATGATGGTGTCCCATACTTCGAGGAGCGTAGGGAACGATGCGGGAGACCCACACCGCCGACTAGGCAAGGTCCTAGTGGAGGTGGTTTGCCATTGCATTCCTCCGACCGTAATGGGGATGAATGATGATGATGAAGACAACACAACAACACCCACTCATCCGGAGGCACGGAAAATCCCTGACCCCGCCGAGAATCGAAACCGGAACCTCCTGTGCGGGAAACGAGAACGCTACCGCTAGACCACGAACTGCGGACCTGTATGAATAATGAAAATAATTTTGGAAACCACGACGCAGCCTAAAATCACTGCTACGGAAACGGAAAAAATTGTGACAGATCTACCAAGCAACCTACGATACTACAAAACGCTTGGGAAAGATTGCTGATGTATAGATGCGGTGCCGTACCTTGTATCCGTGATTGCAGCGGAATTTCAGTTGTCGACGTACAATCCAGTAATTCGTCTTACCTCAGTGTATTCTAATGGTCAATTATAGAATCTTGTATCCAGTTTGTAGTATCCAAAAAACACGTAACAAAAGGAAGACAATATGGTACATATAACAATGTGTCCAGGCGCGAAGTTGCCAATTTCATTTTAGCTCATTAGTATCTGGATCGAGACAATGCCATGAATTATAGTGATGAATAATAAATAGAGATCAATTAAGTTTAGGGGTTGATAAAATATGTTTCATACAAACTCACGGCGCTTGAGAATGGCCGTTTTTGTTAAAGGTCCGTTCATGTATTTTTAACAGTGTTTCTTCTCTCTGTGTTTTCACTAAAATCGGACTTCGTAATAAGACAGCGCCCGAAGACGACGGTGGATCCAGCTGGACGACGTTTTGCTTAGAACTACGGAACCTATTGCCATGCCAAGTCATCCAACAATCTTACAAATCCTTTACAAATAGCTTCAGGTTGCATGGGGGCTTAATTAAATACAATGCAAATAATTTTAATTTTAGTTGCTGTTTGTCCGGTTACGCATTCTCATAACCGGTTGGCCCTGAATAATATTAGTACTCAATCTGACTGCATAGAATAACAACAAAGAATGAAAGGAAATTTCCGTTAACACAATTAATTTATTAAGTCCCCAGCAACTATAAAAGCTACGAAACAACAAAGCACTAATGTAACTGTTCTGTGTGTGGAAGTGTGATTCAACGTACATAAATCAACTTATTAACCCACTCATCAGGAATGCAAACTAACCAGAGTTGTCGACCGATTTTCGTTTGAAAAGAATATCATTGCGAACTAAATAATACTATCTAATCGCTACGCTTTCCTTTCTCCTCCCCTTCTCCTTAACGTCCTTGCAGATTGGATCCTTGTTTTGCTCCTTAGCGATGTCCTGGAGCGAAGACGAAATAAAATTTTCGAACACAACACCTTGAATATAAGTCAAACAATAATAGTTTTCTTTGCAGTCCTCCTCAGCACTTTGTTTCAAACCCATAGGTGCACGTGATAAAGCATTAGGAATAATATTTGAACAACCCTGTATGTAAACAATACTAAAATTAAATTCCTGTAGATACAGCGCCCATCGTAACAAACTTCCAAGTGTTAATTTTGTTGACATAACATATTCCAGAGCTCGATGATCGGTGTAAACCTTAATATGTCTGCCATACAAAAATATGGGAAATTTTGTGAAAGCGCAAACAACAACCAAGGCTTCAAGTTCCGTAATCGAATAATTCTTTTCTGATTTAGAGAGAACACGACTTCTAAATGCAATAGTTTTCTGTACTACAACGCCGTTTTCTTCTATCTCTTGAAATAAGTGTGCACCTAGGCATTTGTATGATGAATCCGTCGCCAAACAAAAAACTTTAGATAAATCCGGATGTGAAAGAAGTGGAGCAGCAACTAAAGCATCACGAAGTTCTTAAAATTCTGATTGAGCTTCCTCATCCCAACACCAATTATAATTTTTTCCGGTCAGTTCACACAAGCGAGGTGTGGCCAAATCATCCAATCTAACAAAACGTCTAAGAAAATTACAGACACCAAGTAAACTACGAACATCACGTTTTGTAGTAGGAACAGTATAATTACGAATAGCGTCTAGTTTCTCTGGATCAGAAGGATACCTTCTTTAGAAATAATATGACCAAGAAATTTCACCTGAGAACGACTAAATTCAAATTTTTTTCAAGTTCACTGTGATGCCAACTCTTGCAAAAATACGTAATAATGAATCCAACATTTTGTTGTGCTCACTCCAAGAACGTATAGCAATAAGAATATCGTCAACATATGAAGTAATATTGTCACAATGATAAAGAGGTATAATTTCGTTTAAACTACGAATGAATGCTGCTGAAGATACAGTAAGTCCAAACGGTAATTTCCGAAATCATTTTTGTGAAAAATAGTCATATCCGGTTATTCTTTACCGACTATCTAGATAGATTGAGAGTTGAAGAGTTGTTTTGATAGATACAAAGAATAGCAAAAGAGTAGGCAGCGGTGCAGAAAACTAAAAGGGAAATAGCACCACTACAGCTCGGGGCCCTGTGCACGCTACGGCACATATTCACTTAGTGTAGCGAATCCCCTGACGACTTAAATACCCGCACATAAATTCCAGTTTGTGACTTAGTGGCCAATTTGGTAGAAGTACGAACATAATAAATTGATCCAACCATGAACATGGATGTATGTCATTCTTAGAATTGCGAAAGATCTTAAATTTCCGAACAGTTAAGAAGTGTTTATAGTCAAAGTTTTCGCCTCGTGGCGACAAAGACCTACCGCGTCTGTCCCAGTCAGAATGTCGATTATTGTCAAGTTCTCGTGCCTGGCACTCTCTTGTTGTATCTCGTGAATGAAATAAATTATTTATTTCAAAGCCCTCTGCAATCTGTGATTCTAAATTTCTTCTGCTGTCTTTTCCCACAATTTCGCTTTCAATTTGTTTGACTTGCTTTCGTAAAACTTCAAATCCCCTTTTAACGCGTTCATCAAATTTTCCCTGATTTTCAACAAGTTTATTTATGTTCCGGTACTCTTCGGTTTCTGCAAATGGCAACGGAGCTGTATCGTCTGAATCTCTGTCCCCATTTAAACTAAGACTTGTCAAGTTATGTGAAATCTCCTCAACTCTTTCCGATAAGTCACCTATTTGTTCTTTCTGTTTATTTACGTCTTCCGTAAGTGTCGCGACTCGGGTTTCAGTATTGACACATTTAGTAGTTAACTGTTCATACTGTTGTGTTAGGTTATTTTTTCTGTCATTTGGTACAGATTTCTCGATTCTTTCAAATATTTTTTCGTTATCGCGTGCGCGTTGCAAATTTAACTCTGAAAAATTTTCCCGACTTATTAAATTGTTTTCTACTTCATTATTCATCATACTGTTTTCCTGTGTTGGCGAGTACGCCATGTTAACAATTTCGTCATTCTCACTACCGATCATTTTTGCCTTTTTCATCGATCGCGTAATCATTTACAAAACATACAAAACTCGTTACTATACGAAAATTACACTCAATATAACACTTTATCACCAACAATACCATTCACACGAAATGCTTCCCGACCAACACGATTAACGATCTATTGAAATCCTCATAATTGCACAAAATTGTCAAACCCGTATACAAGACATCAAAAATTAAATTCTGCAAAAATACCATTAGAAGAAAGACAAGACAACTACAAATGTTCATTACCAAATCTACACATGCAATATAGACTACAATTACTAAACTACAAATTACTACAACAATACTACTGTCTGCTATTTTTACTATCAAAAGAATTCCAAGGGACGATCCGAAGCAGCGGTCACCACGTGCATGGGGGCAAAATTAAATACAATGCAAATAATTTTAATTTTAGTCGCTGTTTGTCCGGTTACGCATTCCCATAACCGGTTGGCCCTGATTAATATTAGTACGAAATCTGACTGCATAGAATAACAACAAAAAACGAAAGGAAATTTCCGTTAACACAATTAATTAATTAAGTCCCCACCAACTATAAAAGCTACGAAACAACAAAGCACTAATGTAACTGTTCTGTGTGTGGTAGTGTGATTCAACGTACACATCTGGCATGGTTCTTCCTCAATACGACAAGATGCTTTAAACGCCATTTACAATGAAGTAATTAAAATAAAACCAGAAATACAATGATTGCACATAGAAACCAGAATTACAGTCTAACACAAGAACACGAGCCAGACGCTTTGTTGACTGAACCTGTGACCAAGAGGCATAAGACATTTGAAATAAAAAAATTTCTTTACCTTCATACATATTGACGAAAAATACACTCTGATTATTACAACATCCTCAATCCAACATCTGGTGTCTTGCCCAACAGAACAACTGCACACGACATGGTCACAATTAGTATTCTAACTACGGCTCGCTCAGAACTACTACTGCCCCCAGCAACTTCTCAGCCACAACTGCCTGTGGAGGCGGCTGAATGATACTCTTTGGTGCAATCTCTGGCGCTGTGACTCAGTGTAGCCACCTTTCAAGGTACATGAAAATGTCACTCACTTCACCAAAAGAAATAACTTCCATAATAAAATCTTTAAAAACAAAGCATTCTAGTGGTTACGATGAAATATCAACAAAGTTAATTAAGGCATGTTCTTGTTAGTTTAGTAAAATTTAAATTTACTTGTGTAAACCAATCGATTATAACTTGGACATTTCCTGACTGGCTAAAATATACAGATGTTAAGCCTCTATTCAAGCAAGGGGATAAAGAGATACCATCAAACTACAGACCGATTTCACTTTTGCAAGCATTCTCTAAAATTTTAGGAAAAGTTATGTGAAGGCAGCTTCTCAACCATCTGACAGCAAATAACATATTATCAAGAACATAGTTGGGATTTCTGAAGGGTTCTGATATCGAGAAGGCTATTTACACCTACTGTGAAAATGTACTTAATTCGTTAAATAAAAAATTACAATCAGCAGGTATTTTTTGTTATTTGTCAAAGACATTTGATTGTGTGAAGCACAACATCTTTTTAAATAAATTAGAATTCTATGGTGTCACGGCTAGTGCTGCAAAATACTTCAAGTCATACCTCGCTAATATGAAGCAAAGGATGTCAGTGCAAGGGACTAGTGAGTTAAGTCATCAGTCCTCATCAGAATGGGGAGAAATTACATGTGATGTCCCACAGGGACCCATCTTAGGGCCATTGCTTTTTCTGGTGTATATTAATGATCTCTCATCAGTTACACTGCTAGAACCAGAGTTCGTTTTGTTTGCAGATGACAAAAGTATTACAATAAATAGTATGTCTAGTGTAGTTCTAGAACGATCTGCTAAAGATATTTTCATGGATATTAATAAATGGTTTAAAGCCAACTCACTGACATTGAACTTCGAAAAGACTCACTGTATGAAATTCAGAACCTGTAAGAAGTTTCCACCCAGCATATGCATAAAGTATGAAGAAGAGCAGATAGAAGAGGTTGACAGTCTTAAATTCCTAGGATTACAGCTTGATAATAAATTCGGTTGGGGGGAGCACACCACAGAACTGCAGAAACTTTTTAACAAATCTGTATTTGCAATTCGAGTGTCAGCTGCCAAAGGCAACATAAAAGTGAAAAAGCTTGCATACTTTGCCTACTTTCATTCCATAATGTCGTATGGTATAATATTTTGGTGTAACTCTTCAAGTCAAACAAAAGTTTTCAGAGTCAAAAAGCTTGTAATACGTATTATTTGTGGAGTAAATTCACAGACGTCCTGTAGAAACCTCTTCAAAGAACTGGGTATACTAACTACTGCCTCTCAGTATATTTACTCCTTAATGAAATTTGTCCTAAATAATATATCCCTTTTACCAACAAACATCTCATTTCATACATACAATACCAGGAATAAAAATGATCTGCACAAGGACTTAAAAGCACTTACTTTAGTTCAGAAATGGGTCCATTACTCAGGAACACTCATCTTCAATAATCTGCCTGCAAACATAAAAAATTTAGTTACAAATAAAGATCAGATTAAAAGGAGCCAGAAAGACTTACTAGTGGCAAACTCCTTCTACTCCATTGACGATTTTTTAATAGAAACAAATGAGGTATTGTATATATTCACACTATTAGTATTGTATTTTCAGCTTTAAAAAAATGACATGTTCCACATCCACGAGGATCTCCTCAGCATCGATCTATGGAACGAAAAACTAATCTAATCTAATCTAATCTCTAATCTTGCAATGACTAAAGACCAAGCGAGGTGGCGCAGTGGACTCGCATTCGGTAGGACGACGGTTCAATCCCGCTGCCGCCATCCTGATTTAGGTTTTCCGTGGTTTCCCTAAATCGCTCCAGGCAAATGCCGGGATGATTGCTTTGAAAGCGCACGGCCGACTTCCTTCACCATCCTTCCCTAATCCGATGAGACCGATGACCTCGCTGTCTGGTCTCCTTCCCCAAACAACCCAACCCCCAATGACTAAAGATACAAAATAAAACATACGTAGATTTGTAATAACAGTACATTCTGAAATAAAACATAATTAAATAACGACACTTACATTGAGACTGGCATTAAGCATTCACGAGTGCCGTTTGGTGGCAACTCGTGAATGTATTAATAAAATAATGTAGTATTAATGGCGGTGTGCCAAAATACGTCCGATCTGGACAAGACCTAGAAAACAAAAGGGTGCCTCTTACTCCACCAATAATCTGACGATCAAAAATCTTCAATTGTTTCCAGCGGCTGCATACAATATTTACAAAGCCGTGAACTATATCTATGGCTTAAATTATTTCTTTATTCATTACTTATAATTAAGTTTTCTCCTAATAAAAGCTCAGCATGCAATGTGCCTTTAAACATCCACATCATCGGTGAATAGATGGAGCTTCCGAAATTGTCTACTACACTCCTGGAAATGGAAAAAAGAACACATTGACACTGGTGTGTCAGACCCACCATACTTACTCCGGACACTGCGAGAGGGCTGTACAAGCAATGATCACACGCACGGCACAGCGGACACACCAGGAACCGCGGTGTTGGCCGTCGAATGGCGCTATCTGCGCAGCATTTGTACACCGCCGCCGTCAGTCTCAGCCAGTTTGCCGTGGCATACTGAGCTCCATCGCAGGCTTTAACACTGGTAGCATACCACGACAGCGTGGACGTGAACCGTATGTGCAGTTGACGGACTTTGAGCGAGGGCGTATAGTGGGCATGCGGGAGGCCGGGTGGACGTACCGCCGAATTGCTCAACACGTGGGGCGTGAGGTCTCCACCGTACATCGATGTTGTCGCCAGTGGTCGGTGGAAGTTGCACGTGCCCGTCGACCTGGGACCGGACCGCAGCGACGCACGGATGCACGCCAAGACCGTAGGATCCTACGCAGTGCCGTAGGGGACCGCACCGCCAGTTCCCAGCAAATTAGGGACACTGTTGCTCCTGGGGTATCGGCGAGGACCATTCGCAACCGTCTCCATGAAGCTGGGCTACGGTCCCGCACACCGTTAGGCCGTCTTCCGCTCACGCCCCAACATCGTGCAGCCCGCCTCCACTGGTGTCGCGACAGGCGTGAATGGAGGGACGAATGGAGACGTGTCGTCTTCAGCGATGAGAGTCGCTTCTGCCTTGGTGCCAATGATGGTCGTATGCGTGTTTGGAGCCGTGCAGGTGAGCGCCACAATCAGGACTGCATACGACCGAGGCACACAGGGCCAACACCCGGCATCATGGTGTGGGGAGCGATCTCCTACACTGGCCGTACATCTCTGGTGATCGTCGAGGGGACACTGAATAGTGCACGGTACATCCAAACCGTCATCGAACCCATCGTTCTACCATTCCTAGACCGGCAAGGGAACTTGCTGTTCCAACAGGACAATGCACGTCCGCATGTATCCTGTGCCACCCAACGTGCTCTAGAAGGTGTAAGTCAACTACCCTGGCCAGCAAGATCTCCGGATCTGTCCCCCATTGAGCATGTTTGGGACCGGATGAAGCGTCGTCTCACGCGGTCTGCACGTCCAGCACGAATGCTGGTCCAACTGAGGCGCCAGGTGGAAATGGCATGGCAAGCCGTTCCACAGGACTACATCCAGCATCTCTACGATCGTCTCCATGGGAGAATAGCAGCCTGCATTGCTGCGAAAGGTGGATATACACTGAACTAGTGCCGACATTGTGCATGCTCTGTTGCCTGTGTGCATGTGCCTGTGGTTCTGTCAGTGTGATCATGTGATGTATCTGACCCCAGGAATGTGTCAATAAAGTTTCCCCATCCTGGGACAATGAATTCACGGTGTTCTTATTTCAATTTCCAGGAGTGTACATCATTTATCCATACTGTAAACAGTAACCACCCTATCACACTTACCTAGGATGCGCCTAAAATTATGAAGAGCACTCAAATGAAGACCAAACAACCTGGGAGAGTATCAGTTTCTTTTTCGTAGACCGTGATCGGCAGCTGACGGATCCAGAACCGCACACAGTGTTCCAGTTCTTCATTCCAATGAAACTGAGGGCCACGCATGCCCTTCTTCATGTCGCCAAAGACGTGAAAATCACTTGTTGAGACAACTGGGCTGTGTAGAGGTTGTTACAGAGTTTCCCAATCAAATAGCTAAAGTGTAGTCTTCGTGGGATTTGAAGTGCGGGGGTGACTGTTATAGTGCAACAGGATGATTCAGTCTGACAGCATTTCGATATCCCTAGAGTAAATGGCAAAGTCAGCAGTGGAAACATTAAAGATCTCTGCCGGCAAAGAAATTTAAAGCCATTCAGACAAGTTCTGGTAAGGCCAGAATGGCTTCTTCTTCGACTGCAGGGGCCTTCTACTTGTTGGGTTGCTCGAGTGTGAAACTCCAATCAATGGACAGAGCTGACGAGTAATTCTCAGAAACTATGATCCGCCTTAAAGTCAAACGTCCTTGAATGCCGTCGGACGGAACTCCCTGTTGCCCGATAACGGCCGCCCTCACATGTACATCTACTTTCTTACTCCGCAAGCCACCTGACGGTGTGTGGAGGAGGGTACTTTGAGTACCTCTATCGGTTCTCCATTCTGTTCCATTCTCGTATTGTTCGTGGAAAGAAAGATTGTCGGTATGCCTATGTGTGGGCTCTAATCTCTCTGATATTATCCGCATGATACCTTCCCCAACGGCTATGCGGGACGATGTCTAATGCCCTCCAGGAGTCTATGGACTTGATATATGAGCCCTGATGTCCATAATACTGTGGATGTCTTGGACGAACCGAGTTTCGTAGGAATCCATGTTGATTTTTATGGAGAAGCCTTTCGATCTCCAAAAAAGTCATGATACAAAATGTTACAGGTATCTCATCTGCCCCTGATGCCTCTTCACTACAATGTGATTGTAACTGATTTTCTATACCGCGATCGGTTATCTTAGTATCTGCCATTTCGACGTTCGTGCGATGACTAAAAAGACGAAACGTATTAAGATCTACCGTAGCGAAACAGTTTCGGAATACCAAATTCAGTATTTCATCCTTCTCTCTGTTCTTTTCCGTTTTGGTCCCAGTAATGTGTCCATGAGTGATCGAAAGTTCACATTGTATATGGAAGACAATATTAGGCCTAAGAGTAATTTCAGACTTTAGTATGTAATGAAGTACTGCCGTAAATAAGCAACACAGATATCAAGTAGGATCTTGTTGAGATTCCAAATCGTTGCATAGATTGACAGCTTCCCGTTACTATACGGAAATGTAATAGTGAGGATTTGACAAAACTAAAAGACGGTAGTATCCCATGACTGCAATTTCAATGATCCACATTTAGAATCAATCCACTTACTCAGTTACGTGGATGTAACTACTTTTCGGATTTGAAATGGAATGACAGCACAGGCTGAATCGTCGGCAAGGAATGTAGCGGACTTAGATTCATTGATTGGAGAGAGGCAAAATGCAGGCATCATTAAATGCGCCAGCCAAATCTGCATGCCGTTTTCATCAAAATCAGAGTAAGATTTTGTTTCAGAAGTTGACAACAGGGTAAACCAATACTGATGACCTGGAATCGTAGTGACTGGCAGTACGGCGCTCTACGTCATTGTTTTTTTTCTTTATTAATATGGTAATGGTCTCATAGGGTTGTGAAAGCGTTTGGTTAACATGCGAGTAATTAGCGCGGTGGTTATATCTTACAACGGAGGCCGGAAAGCCCGTCCCCACCAATGCACCTGCGCAGGGTAATGTAGAGTTTAATTACTATTGTACTTTATTTGAGCATAAATTCTCAAGTGTTCAAGTAGTAAAACAGAGATTGGTAAGTAACACTGGTATGCGCTTGAACTTACACATGAGTTAGGAAATGGAACTGTTTCATTTTGGTAGTTGCATTTATATCCAGTTAGTTGATGTATTAGTGAGTAAATCTGAGTACTTAACAAATCAATTTTTCTATTTGGTATCTTTGTCAATCTAGACGAAATTAACCAGTGTTCAGAGGGATACCTTCAACTATAGTAAATCATATGCAAATAAAATATTCCAGTTATATACCGTCAATCATACTCAGATTCATGCAAATTCCCATCTTTAAGATCTGTGCCAAGGGTGGTAATTTCGCACTACCCATGTTTACCTTCGTGCATAATTGTAATTTACAGGGTAGACCTTAATAGGGCGGCCTGCCCGAAATTGGTTTTTAGGTGTCATAATGATACTAATATAGCGTCATTTACACACTATACTCAGTTTCAGCGTAGTGAACGTGTTAAAATGAAAATTACCATGCGAATATCGCAAAATATAACAATGTTCACCACCTGCAAAAATGTGATTCTTTTTTTCATTTCGGTTATGCTGCTATGTGTGTTGTTTGCCGACCTTGAGAAAGCTTTCGGCAATGTAACGTTCAGCTAGGTGACTGACACCCTCAGATATAACAGTTGTGCATATATATAGACACACATACTCTGTCAACTACAGTGAAGTGCATGACTGTTGTTACTTAGCGTGGAACCACATAATAGGGTTTCTTCTCTTTCCAACTGCCTGTTTAGCGCAAGAAGAATGAATGTTTTAATGGTTGTGTCACGCTCTGTAACTATCATTGGATTCTTTTCGCGCTCCCTACGAGGCCGTATGTAGGGGATTGAAAATATCTTTAGAAGCGTCACTTAGTGCTGTTTCTTGAAATTTGATGAGTAAGCATTCCTGTGGTAATTGCTGCCTAGCTTCAACAGTCTGGCAATACAGGTTAACCAACAGTTCCGTAACGCTCTCCAATGGGTCAAACAAACTTGTGACTATTCGTACTGTTGTTATTTGTATACAATCAACATCCCATGTTAGTCGTTTTTAGTATAGCTCCCATATAATTAAGCACTGTTCGAAAATGGGGAACATGAATGTTATGTAAACCGTCTCCTTTTTAGACTTGTAAACCTCCACATTAATCTGCAGATGTGCTGAATTTATTCGAATCAAGGAAAATTATTTCAGTGCTTTTTGGTTTAATAGTGATATTCTGTCGCAAATACAGCATTAATTTGCTTTTGTAAAACGTTGTTTCCGTATCTGACAGTTTTATATAACTGCCTTGCACTATTAATACTATACGTCTGACGATTGCACTTGTTTTATAGCAGTGGCAAGCTTTTCTCCAAACTGTGGACGGAGATGTATCAAACAAAGCATCCTCATTAGTTCAGAAATGTTTTAGGTGTTTTCTTGTTTATATTGTAATTTAATGTTTTAATTTTACCATTTCGGTTGCTCATCATATAGGTAATTTTGTGCAGAGGAAACATATCTGCAATTAATGCAGCTATTCCAACTTCTATTATGATGGATAAAACAATAAACATTTCGTTCAGAAGATACGTTAGTATTTTCTTTCATTCTCGAGGAAAGAAGATAAGCCCAGACGGAAGTAGCAGAGTTGAGCAGTAGTAATATAAACTAAATTATAATTATTTTGTATTGCCTTTGTTCTGAATGAGGGCATCCTTGATTCTGTTACACAAATCAATCATATCATCAACAGAATAATGAACATGCGAATTAAGCAAAACAGTTAGACATATACAGATATTAATGTTCACGTACCTACTGGCACCGACAGCAAAAAGGAACCTGAGAAGACAGAAAAATTTCGGAAAAAACGTGAAATTGAAATGTCCACAATTCCGAAGGAGTGCGTAAAATATCTTCTTGGTGATTTCAACGCACAAATTGGCAAAGATAGAAAATATAAAAAGCAGTCGGCAATAACCGTCCACATAAATTCAAGAACAAGAATGGGGTCAGGATCATCAAGCTGTGCCAACAAAACAATCTAAAAATCATCACTTCAAGAGAACCCTAAGAAGCTAAAAACTTGGCGATGCCCGATTTTTCAGCTAGGTGAATTTCAAATAGACAACGTTGCGATCTCTTATGATTTCTGGGCAAATATAGCTCCTGATAACTACCTTACCAGAGTCAAAATTAAATTTAAGCAAAAAGGAAATGGCGAAAAAGTACCACAACCCAAATTTGATTTAAAACTGAATCAAGAATCGAAAATTACAGAATTTTGGGAAAATAACCTACAAGCAGCTAGAAAGATTTGCAGACAAAAATTATACAGAATTCTAGAGAACAGATACCATTACAGACAAATTCTAAGCACCCACGTTGGAATTCAAATTGTGATAATGCTATGGAAGTGAGACAAAGAGTCTTCTTAAACCATAAATCTAACAAATCAGAAAAAAAGAAGAGAATTTTTTAAGTTAGAAAACAGCTATAATGCTTAGACAAACTAAAAGAAAATATCGTAATGAACAAGTAAAATCAACTGAAGAAGAGCTTAGGAACCACAAAACGTTAGCAAATTAAATCAAAGGCTATACACCACTAAACGTCCCTTTCAGAAAATAAAATGGAAAACTGCACTAATTATCAAAGAAAATTGTGAAGAATGAGCCAAATATTTCTCACAGCTTCTAAACTGCTCAAAACCAAGTACGAGATTCCCCAGGATACAGCCACAAGACACGAATGAAACTTCACTACCGCCAACTCAAGACGAAATTCTTAGTCGCATTAAAAGGTCAAAAGTCATAGGGAGAAGATGGAATAGTAGCTGAACTACTGAAGAACCTTGGTCAAAATTCCTTAAAAGAGATCAGTCAAATTTGGCAAACGGAAAAAATTCCAGAGGATTGTAAATGTGCACTAATTCATTCATTGCCCAAAAAGGGAGACTGATCAAAAAATGCGGTCAAAAAATTTTATTCGCCTGTCTTCTAAAGAGAGCACAAGAACAACTAGAACTTTAACTACCCCGGTGAAATTATTGAAGCAACAGCACTTGAAAAAAATAGCACAAAGAAAAACAGATTTCAGAAAATAAACAAAGCGTCCGGATTTGTTTCAGATTTGTATAACTAGAAATGCCTTTCAAACCGCACTAAAATCAAACACCACAACACAGTAATAAAAACGACAGTAACATATGCAAGAGAAACATTCATTGAATGGAACTCTACATTTACACGAAATCAAGAAAGTAGGGAAAAAGATTATTAGAAAAATTCTGTGACAATGATACACACAATATGGATACAGTCTGAAAACCATCGATACAACAGAAAAGTATCAAACATTGAAATTGACATCAGAAAGAGGCTAATGAATTTCTGCCTAGAAACAGACTACATGAACGTCTATAGGACTATGTGACTTCCCTTAAAGCATCAGTACCTTGGGTAACTGGAACAAACACATCAGACAGGGTTATATTCAGAAGCGAAATTGATAAATGGAAGTTTATTCCAGAGATGGAACCAAAAACATACCAACCATAGCAGACTGAACAAAGAAAGAAGGCCTTCCGGGAAAAAATAAAAAAAATATTGGGAAAATAAAAATAACCCTAAGAAAGATTGAAAATCACCTGCTTATAGATCTCCAGTGGGGACATTTGCTAATAATAATAATAAAACAGAACTATAAAGATTAAAAGTAAAGTACTCCTCTGAAAACTGTAGGCAGAATCAAGATTTCGTTATATATTTATATATACCAAACATTGACGAAACGTGGACGAAAAAAGAAATTTTCCCTTAGAACACTGAGAAAATATACCACCAAATGCATGACCTAGGTGGTCAATTTTCAACCGTAACCGTAACAGTAGTAGACCCGCGACGAATATGGCAGAGTTGTTACATAATTCAGATCAACTAAGTAAATATGTTTTGCATTCACTATATACAAGAGGATTTTGCTAAACAGGGATAATGCAGGAAACTGTAACGTTCTTTTTGGCAGCACGCATCCAAAGTGAAAGTTAGAAGAACATTTCGATGTATAATGCTCATTGTAACAAATAATTTATAGGTATTTCTGTCAATTGAGTTTCAAAAGGACACTTAATTTTGTGAGGAATAAGATAATTATGAATTTTGCTATTATAAATGACTATTCAAAGAGTGTGAAATACTTTCTGTGGCGGAGGATGCCACAGAAGACACGATATGTAATCAAAATGACAAAGACTGTACAAGAATTAGTTAAGATATAAATACGCAATATATTGTAATAGAATCGCTTGTCTTCTACACGGACTGAATGGGAGAGGAACCCGTTACGTTGCATTAGGCTCATAAGTGGTCTTCTTTTGTCATAAGTCGGTGATCGACGCCATTTGTAGCTGGGATTGTGAAAGGTGTGTAACGATTTTAATTGTTTCTGTTAAAATATAGTTATCTAGTAAAATCTGTTTGTCACAATTACTGTAAAGTTCACACGGGACATTACCCATTTTATTTAGGAAATTTCAGCATTTTATTGGATATCGCTGGTGGTGCGGAGATGCGTCGCGAGCGAGCAGTCTGCAGCTGCGGCAGATATAAATATACGACCGCAATAACGACCACAGCCTAAAAAGGGTACAGGTAATGGTGAACGAAAATAATAAAGTGTTATTTTCACAGCATTCCAGACGCTAAATAAAAAGAGAATGTAGATTTTATCTTGCGCATTCACAGGTGGACACAAGCTGCAGCTTTTGTAAATTTTCATTCAAAAAAGTGATAAATTCGGAACATACCTTAGAGTGTATTTAAAAGTGGATAATTTTCAGGGGAGCTTATCAGTATTAAAAGAGAAAACTTTTTCATATGGTAAAGATAATCTTACGCTTCAAAGCTAGTCGGGGTATATTCAGGTAAACAAAAAGTTTGATGGACAATAATATTTTCATTCTTGTAAAACAGCTTTAGTACTTGAATAAAAGTAAAACTTGAATCAATAGTTTGGAATATTCAAAGAAATTCATTTTTATTAATCTGCAACAGAATATTTCATACGTAAAGTAATAACCACAGATGAAACATTTATTGCAACCTTTCGTTTCTCATGTCCATCCATGTATATGTTAAGTTCAATCTCAACGGTTCCCCAATCAAATTAAACGCAAAAAGCACAGAAAGTTTAAAACCAGACGGTCAACTCCTGAATAATTAAAACAGACGGAATCGCATTAAAAAACCATCCAAGAGACATTGAAGAGCATAAAAAGGCATAAGGACACATGGCGAGAAATGCGATCCTAGAGAGCAACACCAACTTAAAGATGTGTAAGTAACCTGTTAATATGTTTCTATGGCGACAGCGCTGCAAACCGCATTAATATCACTGGCAGCGCTCTGCGCCCTCGCTAAGAGTCTCTGTGGCTGGTAGGACTCCCAGTTGAGGTTAATAATTAGCAGTGAGGGAGGTTGGCAGTGTTGGCGCGAGGGGACGGTTTAGACGTGTGTCTGTCATGGAGATTTTGTATTGCTTGGAAATGGATTGTAAAATGATGATTGATGTATTTGCTAATGTCTGGGATGTGGAATTTTTTATGATTATAGAATTCGTGGAACTGGATGTCACATGAATAAGGTAAAATGTGTTAAATACGTTGTTTCCTCTTCAACCAGACCTATCCTTTGCTAACAACATGATTATTAGTAGTTAGCGGCTGTAGTAGTTGGAATCTTTTTATTCAGCTGGCTGTAGATGCTGCTTGCTGTAGTTTGTGTCATGAAGATCTTTGTGAGGTAAGTGACTTATAAAAAAGTGCAGGTTATTGTTAAGTCTTCTTCGTATTCAGGACCATTCTTTTGTGTTAATTATTTGATGTCACATTGCGTGGGGCTTGGATATTGTGGGCAATAACTGAATAGAAAAAGTCTGAGTTCTATTTGTCAGGGAAAATTCCGTAGGTCAGTGAAATGAAATGATAAAAAATAGCAGAGACAGTTGGTTCACTTATTTCAGCAGTTCAAGTAAAAAACTTAGAAGTTTCAGGTGGAGAAAAAACATCTTTGACAGTGTAGATTTCAATGATAGGAAGCACCCTCGCGAACACACAAAGGAAGTGAAATGTTCTCTCTGTGCTAGTGTCTTAGTGGTATGACGGCAGCAACTACAAGACAGAGCCGATATCTTGGAAGTAAACAAAACGTGATTCCTTGAATGTAAACACTGTCCGGCCTACACATGAAATTGAAAAATGGTTTAGAAGTTCTACATATCTCAACGTGTACTTTACGTAGCAGAATATTGTAAATATGACAATTAAGGTTGTCTACGTTGTCACTAGTACATTAAACATAATTAACACGCACATAAAATGTAAGACCAAAAACCATCTGTTGACGGCGTTGCTGCAGTGTACATGTTGTTGTTGTTGTATCTGTAGTGGTCTTCAGTCCTGAGACTAGTCTGTTGCAGCTCTCTATGCTACTCTATTCTGTGCAAAGCTTCTGCATCTCCCAGTACCTACTGCAACCTACGTGCTTCTGAATCTGCTTGTGTACTCATCCCTTCCTCTCCCTCTACGATTTTTACGCTCCACGCTACCCTCCAATACTAAATTGGTGATCCATTTATGCCTCAGAACATGTCCTACCAACCGATCCCTTCTTCTAGTCAAGTTGTGTCACAGATTCCTCTTCTCCCCATTTCTATTCAATACCTCCTCATTAGTTATATGATCTACCCAACTAATCTTCAGCATTCTTCTATAGCATCATATTTCGACAGCTTCTATTCTCTTCTTGTGCAAACTATTTATCGTCCACGTTTCACTTCCATACATGGCTACACTCCATACAAATACACTCCTGGAAATGGAAAAAAGAACACATTGACACCGGTGCGTCAGACCCACCATACTTGCTCCGGACACTGCGAGAGGGCTGTACAAGCAATGATCACACGCACGGCACAGCGGACACACCAGGAACCGCGGTGTTGGCCATCGAATGGCGCTAGCTGCGCAGCATTTGTGCACCGCCGCCGTCAGTGTCAGCCAGTTTGCCGTGGCATACGGAGCTCCAACGCAGTCTTTAACACTGGTAGCATGCCGCGACAGCGTGGATGTGAACCGTATGTGCAGTTGACGGACTTTGAGCGAGGGCGTATAGTGGGCATGCGGGAGGCCGGGTGGACGTACCACCGAATTGCTCGACACGTGGGGCGTGAGGTCTCCACAGTACATCGATGTTGTCGCCAGTGGTCGGCGGAAGGTGCACGTGCCCGTCGACCTGGGACCGGACCGCAGCGACGCACGGATGCACGCCAAGACCGTAGGATCCTACGCAGTGCCGTAGGGGACCGCACCGCCACTTCCCAGCAAATTAGGGACACTGTTGCTCCTGCGGTATCGGCGAGGACCATTCGCAACCGTCTCCATCAAGCTGGGCTACGGTCCCGCACACCGTTAGGCCGTCTTCCGCTCACGCCCCAACATCGTGCAGCCCGCCTCCAGTGGTGTCGCGACAGGCGTGAATGGAGGGACGAATGGAGACGTGTCGTCTTCAGCGATGAGAGTCGCTTCTGCCTTGGTGCCAATGATGGTCGTATGCGTGTTTGGCGTCGTGTAGGTGAGCGCCACAATCAGGACTGCATACGACCGAGGCACACAGGGCCAACACCCGGCATCATGGTGTGGGGAGCGATCTCCTACGCTGGCCATACACCTCTGATGATCGTCGAGGGGACACTGAATAGTGCACGGTACATCCAAACCGTCATCGAACCCATCGTTCTACCATTCCTAGACCGGCAAGGGAACTTGCTGTTCCAACAGGACAATGCACGTCCACATGTATCCCGTGCCACCCAATGTGCTCTAGAAGGTGTAAGTCAACTACCCTGGCCAGCAAGATCTCCGGATCTGTCCCCCATTGAGCATGTTTGGGACTGGATGAAGCGTCGTCTCACGCGGACTGCACGTCCAGCACGAACGCTGGTCCAACTGAGGCGCCAGGTGGAAATGGCATGGCAAGCCGTTCCACAGGACTACATCCAGCATCTCTACGATCGTCTCCATGGGAGAATAGCAGCCTGCATTGCTGCGAAAGGTGGATATACACTGTACTAGTGCCGACATTGTGCATGCTCTGTTGCCTGTGTCTATGTGCCTGTGGTTCTGTCAGTGTGATCATGTGATGTATCTGACCCCAGGAATGTGTCAATAAAGTTTCCCCTTCCTGGGACAATGAATTCACGGTGTTCTTATTTCAATTTCCAGGAGTGTACTTTCAGAAACGATTTCCTGACACTTAAATCTATACGTGATGTTAGCAAATTTCTCTTCTTTCGAAATGCTTTCCTTGCCATTGTCAGTCTACAATTTATATCCTCTCTGCTTCGACAGTCATCAGTTATTTTGCTCCCTAAATAGCAAAACGCACGTACTACTTTAAGCGCCTCATTTCCTTATCTAGTTCCCTCAGCATCACCCGACCTAATTCGACTACACTCTATTATCCTCGTTTTGCTTTTGTTGGTGTTCGTTTTATATCCTCCTTTCAAGACACTGTCCATTCCGTTCAACTGCTCTTCCAAGACCTTTGCTGTCTCTGACAGAATTACAATGTCATCGGCGAACCTCAAAGATTTTAGTTCTTCTCCATGGATTTTAATTCCTACTCCAAATTTTTCTTCTTTTTCCTTTACTGCTTGCTGAATATACAGATGGAATAACATCGGAGATAGGCCACAAACCTGTCTCACTCCCTTCCCAACCACTGCTTCCTTTTCATGTCCCTCGACTCTTATAACTGCCATCTGGTTTCTGTGCAAATTGTAAACAGGCTTTCGCCCCCCGTAGTTTACCCCTGCCACCTTCAGAATTTGAAAGAGAGTATGCCAGTCAACATTGTCAAAAGCTTACTCTATGTCTACAAATGCTACAAACGTAGGTTGGCCTTTTCCTAACCTATTTTCTAAGATAAGTCATAGGGTCACGTGTTCCAATATTTATACAGAATCCAAACTGATCCTCCCCGACGTTGGCTTTCCCAGTTTTTCCATTCGTCTGTAAAGAATTCGCGTTAGTATTTTGCAGATCTGACTTATTAAACTGATAGTTCGCTAATTTTCACATCTCTCAACACCTGCTTTCTTTAAGATAGGAATTATTACATTCTTCTTGAAGTCTGAGGGTATTTCGTCTGTCTCATACATCTTGCTCACCAGATGGTAGAGTTTTGTCAGGACTGTCTCTCCCAAGGTTGTCAGTAATTTTAATGGAACGTTGTCTACTTCCGGGTACATGTAACGTAACGAAACCGTGAAGTACGCCGATGTTATTACCGAATGCGTCCAAACGGGACCAATGTTCTCTTACCTTGTTTTGGCTCCCGATTGACAAACACTTGTAGACATCTATTGGAAAAAGGTGAATGTCTAAAGGCGTCATGTCTGTGGAAAACAATCATTGTGTAATGGTGCTTCAAGTGCCGTGCTGGTCGCGATTCGACACAAAACGCCTGTCGATATGGGAGTAAGGCCTCATATATTACACCATGAATCTAACGCAAGTGGGACACACTTGATCACCCGCCCTATTATCCTGAACTCTTCCTATGCGGTTATCAAGCCTTCGATCCATTAAAAATGTTCTTGCAGGGTCAACGATTGCTGTCAGAGAAGGATGTGCAGCAGGCCGGTACGGAGTTCTTCACACTGCACGACATGATGTTTTACTGAATGGGTATGTCCAACCTGGTGCGTATGTTTGATGATTTTCTCAATCCTTAAGGCGATTTTGCCTGACTGGGATACGGATTCTGGCTGTACGGCCTTCTTTCGAGAAGTTTTTGGTCGTCCCTTAGAGGTAATCCAAAATAAATGAATGTTATTGCTATCTGACAAACACAGAAGAATAAAGCCATTTTGACTATCTTCCGACCGTGACTGTTTCAAGAAATATGTAAAGGTTTTTTTTAAGTTACCGTTGTCAGTCACAAATTTGGTCAACAATTGTATTATTTATTTATTTAGCGACATGTTTCGAGGAAATCCCTCATCTTCAGGCTAATTGGAATTAGAGAAACAACTTTACAATAAAGTCATACCGATGTTACACAGTCCTTTCGTCAACGTGTCTCTAAATAAATTAGTAGTACAATAAGTTTCCTTTAGTTTAGTAAATCGTCACAAACTTTTTTTAAACAGATTACCGGTTTCGGTCTTTAATGAGCATCATCAGATCTACAGCAGAAATGGGAAAAATTACTTTTCATTATGGTCTATGTATTGTTTTTAAGCTGTATAAAATCTGAGACTGTATTTATGATTTCCCATTTTTGCTACAGATCTGTTGATGGTCATTAAAGACCGAAACCGGTCTTGCTACTCTACTCATCTCAACCACTGTAACTATAACGTTTATACAAGCGACCGTCGGCTTCAATAAAGAATAGTGACGTGCATGTTCCTGTATACTGGGGCATCTAAAGAACTCTTCAGTTCTGTCTTCCAGACACACGCGCCACAGTGACTGGATACGATGTCGTTTCACACCTTAATAACTAAATGAGGAAAATACTTCAAAAGTGAAATACTATCTGGTTGAATGGTAAACGTGTATGTCAAGGAGACGTGATGGAGTGAACATAAAGTATCAATATATTCAATACTGCAGCATAGCTTTTAGACAGAACGATTTTTATCAATGTTGAAGAAATGCGAACAATACAAAAAACGTAAGCAAAACGAACCCGTCGGCCATTGAATAAACTGCTACTCGAATCTTAGACCCTGACTTTGTCTTACGTTAATAAGACACAAAAAACTTGACTATTTTATTGAAAACCAAGTTATATATTACATGTTATATCCCCTCAATATACATCTGTTACACTTGACGGCCACAGACAAGGGTAATCTAAAATTGTCGCATTTAAAATTAACTGCTTCTATTTTAGATTTAACATCTTACTGAAAATATACAGGCACATCCTAAAAAATGTATAAAAGATGGTCCATTGATAGCGACCGGGTCAAATATATCACGAAATAAGTATCAAACGAAAAAACTACAAAGAACGAAACGCGTCTAGCTTGAAGGGGGAACCAGATGGCGCTATGGTTGGCCCGCTAGGTGGCGCTGCCATAAGTCAAACGGTTATCAACTGCGTTTTTTAAAATAGGAACCCCCATTTCTTATTACATATTCGTGTAGTACGTAAAGGAATATGAATGTTTTAGTTGGAGCACTTTTTTCGCTTTGTGATGGATTGCGCTCTAATAGTCACAAACGTATAAGTACGTGGTATCACGTAACATTCCGCCAGTGAGGACGGTCTTTGCTTCGTGATACATTACCCGTGTTAAAATGGACCGTTTACCAGTTGCGTAAAAGTTCAATATCGTGTTAATGTATGGCTATTGTGGTCAATATGCCGAACGGACTTGTGCTATGTATGCTGCTCGGTATCCTGGACGACATCATCCAAGTGTCAGGACCGTTCGCCGGATAGTTACGTTATTTAAGGAAACAGGAAGTGTTCAGCCACGTGTGAGACGTCAACCACGACCTGCAACAAATGATGATGCCCAAGTAGGTGTTTTAGGTGCTGTCGTGGCTAATAAAATATCAGTAGCAGACAAATTGCGCGAGAATCGGGAATCTCAAAAAAAGTAGGTCTGGAGAATGCTACATCAGCATCGGTTGCACCCGTACCATATTTATTTGCACCAGGAATTGCATGGTGACGACTCTGAACGTCGTGTACAGTTCTGCCACTGGGCACAAGAGAAATTACGGGACGATGACAGAGTTTTTGCACGCGTTCTATTCAGCGACGCAGCGTCGTTCACCAACAGCGGTAACGTAACCCGGCATAATATGCACTATTGGGCAACGGAAAATCCACGATCGCTGCGACAAGTGGACCATCAGCGACCATGACTGTGTGGTGCGGCATTATGGGAGGAAGGATAATTGGCCCCCATTTTATCGATGGCAATCTAAATGGTGCAATGTATGCTGATTTCCTCCGTAATGTTCTACCGATGTTACTACAAGACGTTTCACTGCATGACAGAGGGCGATGCACTTCCAACATGATAAATGTCCGGCACATACCTCGCGTGCAGTTGAAGCGGTGTTGAATAGCATATTTCATGACAGGTGGATTTGTCGTGGAAGTACCATACCCGCACGGTTACCAGATCTGACGTCCCCGGATTGCTTTCTGTGCGGGAAGTTGAAGGTTATTTGCTATCGTGATCCACCGACAACGCCTGACAACAGGCGTCAGCGCATTGTCAATGCATGTGCGAACATTACGGAAGGCGAAATACTCGCTGTTAAGGGGAATGTCGTTACACGCATTGCCAAATGCATTGAGGTTGACGGACATCATTTTGAGGATTTTTGCATTAATGTGGTATTTACAGTTAGTCATGCTGTAACAGCCTGCGTTCTCAGAAACGATGAGTTCACGAAGGTACATTTATCACATTGGAACAACCGAAATAAAATGTTCAAACGTACCTATGTTCTGTATTTTCATTTAAAAAACCTACCTGTTACTAACTGTTCGTCTAAAATTGTGAGCCATATGTTTGTGACTATTACAGCGCCATCACAAAGCGAAGAAAGTGGTCCAACTAAAACATTCATATTTTTTTACGTACTACACGAATATGTAATGAAAATGGGGATTCCTGTTTTAAAAAACGAAGTTGACATCCGTTTGGCCTATGGCAGCGCCATCTAGCGGGCCAACCGTAGCGCCATCTGGTTTCCCCCCCTCAAGCTATGCAAGTTTCGTTCTTTGTAGTTTTTTCGTTTGACGCTTATTTCGTGACATATTTGGCCCGGTCACGATCAATGGATCACCTTGTATACTCCTCAAACATAAATACTTCTTAAGTGAAGCATATAGAAATAAAGAGTTTTTCGTTTTATACACATGAAACTGTAATTTAAAGTGGTATGCGCCCAAAGTGAACAACTTCCACCGCATCTGCATCGTCGACAACGACTCAGAAGAGAGCGGTATTTCAGTTGTATGGATTCCAATAGAATGGCATCGAAGGCTTGCTCCAGTTGCTTCCTTAGATCATCCAGTGTTTCTGATTCTACAATGTACACACTTCTTGACTGTGCCTCACAGATAGAACGAAAAATGTCCAAAGAAATTAAATTCGGTGATCGAGCTGGATATTCCACTGTATTTCCTCTCCGTGCTGTCCACCTACATCGAAAAGTGAGATTGACAAATTGCCTCAGGTCAAGTGGAAAGTGAGTTGACAGCCATTTTGTTGAAATTAATATTATTTTTTTTTTCGAGAATTTCATTAAGATCTTAGTTATCAGGTGCGTTATTGTTAACTAAGGGAAACCAGTAACAGTTTCTTCAACGAAGTATGGCCCAATTATTACGCTAGACCACGGCTGAGCAGCCGGATTCGGACCACAATTAATTTCAACCGATCCCCGGAAGAAATTCGTATGAGAGCGAGAGTGAGGCTTTTGGATAATATTTATTTATCGTTACAGAAGTAAACCATCCTAATACTATCAGTAATCGTAAGTATTTTAGGACAAATATTTTTAAAAATGCACGGAAATTTGATTTGTGGCTACTAACACAAAAAATGTGTGTGTGAAATCTAATGGGACTCCCAACTTCGGCGATTGTCCTCTTTAGAGATATCCAGTCTTCTTCAACTGTACTGCCTTCTCAGCTATTCCTTATAGCTGTATCTGTAGCCTTAGAGAATGTCAAACGTATCTTGCCATTCCTTAGTACTTCCGTATCCCACTTTAGGGTATTGATTGTTCCTGAGTAATGCCTTAAGCTTCAGCCTATTCGTCATTAGTACTGCAATATAATCTGAGTCAGTATCTGCTCATGCGGACGCCTCAAAAATGTGTGTGAAATCTTATGAGACTTAACTGCTAAGGTCATCAGTCCCTAAGCTTACACACTGCTTAACCTAAATTATCCTGAGCACAAACACACACACCCATGCCCGAGGGAGGACTCGAACCTCCGCCGGGACCAGCCATACAGTCCATGACTGCAGCGCCTGCGATCGCTCGGCTAATCCCGCGCGGCGCTATTAACAGACTAAATTTCAAACATTCAAATTAGCTGTGTGTAGGGAAAAATCGTAATTTACTCGTAATGTCTGGAATTGCTTATCTCATTTCCATATTTTGTTTTTCTACCCTTTCTCGTCTTAACATCAATAAAGAATTATTGTTTGTTAAGGACATGTCGAATATGAAGGTGATTTATCATGAATTAATTGCAACCAAGTGTTTTTATGGGCGTTTATTTTTCACGAAGGCATTTGAAGATGTTTTGTATTCCATTTTCAGATGCCTAGATTAATTTACATGTCGTGTTCATCATTTCTTCACTAACGGCATTGGAGAATTTTATGCAACACAAATTTTTAAGACAGTTATTGTAAAACGGCTTTAATAAAGAAAAAGTGTTCACGACTTGTAAGTAAATATAAACACCTGAAGGTGAGGGAAACTTAAATCGAATGTACCTTCAAAATAAGCGTACTTTGAGGCACCATTTATTGGCGTGTCGTGTCGGGAAGGGAGTGACATTCGCATTAGCGTGTTGTATAAACAGTAACGTCATGTCGCTATTGTTTTGGCTTTATACACTACGAGCGCTGCTGTCGTCTCTAAAGGTCGGGTCACTAAAGGTTGTCCATGCCTGCTCCAGACAATGGATCACACCAGACTGATACACGTGCAAGTTTAACAATCCTTTATTCAGCTGCGGATTACTTCTAGCTAGCCCAGTAAACCTAATTATGGCCATTAATTTTGTTTTGAGTCATCAGTCCTCTGACTAGTATGATGCGACCGACCACGAATTCCTCTCTTGTGTCAACCTCTTCTTCTCAGGGTAGCGCTAGCAACCTACCTCTCAATTACTTGCAGTATGTATTCCTATCTCTGTCTTCCTCTATAGTTTTTGTCCTCTACAGCTCCCTATAGTACCAAGGAAGTCATTCCCGGAAGTCTTAACAGATGTCCTATAATCCTGTCGCTTCTTCTTGTCCATATTTTCCATATATTACTTTCCACTCCGATTCTGAGCAGAACCACCTCATTCCTTACCATATCAGTCCACCTAATTTCGAACATTCGTCTGTAGCACCACTTCTCAAATGCTTCGTTTCTCTTCTGCTCCGGTTTTCCCACAGTCCTGATTTACTACCATACAATGCTGTGTTCGAAACGCACAATCTCATAAATTTCTTCCTAAAATTAAGGCCTATGTTCGATACTAGTAGACTTCCCTTAGCCAGGAATGCCCTTTTTGCCAGTGCTACCCTGCTTTTGATGTCCTCCTTGTTCCGTCGGTCATTGGTTATTTTGCTGCCAAGGTAGCAGAATTCCTTAACTTCATCTACTTCGTGACCATTAGTCCTGACCTTCAGCTCCTCGCTTTTCTCATTTCAGCTACTTCACATTACTTTGGTCTTTCTTCGACATTCTCTCAGTCCATATTATATCTCATTAGATTGTTCATTCCGTTCAGCATATCATGTAATTCTTCTTTACTTTCACTCAGGATAGCAATGCCATCAGCCAATAGTGTCATTAGTATCCTTTCACCTTGAATTTTAATCTCACTCCTGAACCTATCTTTTATTTCCATCATTGCTTCTTCTACACAGATTGAACAGTAAGGGTGAAAGATTAAATCCCTGTCTTGGTCCATTTTTAATCCGAGTAATTTGTTCTTGGTCATCCAATCTTATTATCCCCTGTTTGCTCTTGTACGTATTGTATATTATCGGCCTCTCCCCATAGTTTACCCATATCTTTCACAGAATCCCGACCACCTTGCACCATTTTACACTGTCGAATCCTTTTTCCAAATCCTATGCAAGTGTCTTGATTTTTCTTTAGTCTTGCGTAACTGTGAAGTGTAAAGGCCACTTCATCTTACTAAAGAATAAAACTTAGGGATGTTCATCTTATTTCACACACTGAAGAATCACTCACAATATTTTATTTCCGTATTGGGCGCATATTTTTTCAGAGTATCGAAAAGTTTCGGAATGTTCAGCTTCCATCTCTGAATCGTGAAAATTCTGTGAATCGTAGTTTTGCTAATCCCAGTCAGAAGAAGGCATTACCTGACCGTCCTTTACATGGACTGTGTGTACGTCTGAACTACTGAATCAATGTTTCCGTTGTCTGCTGAAAGTCTCTCTCGCCCACCACTTCTCTTCTTCACACGACGCACTGTCCTATCGACTTCAAACGACCTTCGGAGTGTTTTAATTGTTAACTGTACAGGTAGTGGTGTTGTAAACTCAGCTCTCTAATATTATAGAGTACGACTCATATTCTCTGTTTTCTAGTAACATTTTAGCTCCCACATCCATCCTCCTAAAGATAACTACAGTTTATTCTCAGGACTGCAACTAATTAGGGTCGTTTTTAAGTTTGTCAACGTCGCGTGAATCATCAGCCTTGAAGTCATGCCTTAGATCAAGCCTTAAATAATAACATGTCGCCAGTTAGCATTTTTGTGATCTTTCCAAGGCGTTTGATTCTGTAGATCATATTACTCCCCGGGGAAAACTCAGCAATTATGGTGTTTATGGCGCTCCGCACAGCTGGTTTCAACCATGTTTAACAAACAGAATGCAAAAGGGGGTGCTGAATAATTCATTGTCGCATTGGAAGAAAATTTTGTAACTGTGGAACAATCAGGAAGGGAATTTCACAGAGTTCAATGATGGGTCCACTCCTATTGCTTATATACGTGATTGACTTTCCACTTGTCCGCCCCCAGTAGCTGAGTGGTCAGCGCCACAGAATGTAACTCCTAAGGGCCCGGTTTCGATTCCCGTCTGGGTCGGAGATTTTCTCCGGTCAGGGACTGGGTGTTGTGTTGTCCTAATCATCATCATTTCATCCCCATCGACGCTCAAGTTGCCGACGTGGCGTCAAATCGAAACACTGTCAGCAGGCGAACGAACTACCCGACGGGGGGAGGGGGGGGGGTTAGTCACACCTTACACCCTTACACTTATCATTCAGCAAGCAAAACTGATACTTTTCGCAGACGATACTACTGTAATAACAAATGGCGCCAGAGAGAAAGCAACGGAAGAGTCGGTAAATGATATGTCAGACAATTATTAAATAGTTCTGTGATAATGGACTCTCCCTAAATTTTGAAAAAAGGAAGGAAGAAAGGACAGTATTTTCAATTCTGTACAACAAATAGAATCGTACCAACAACTGGTATAGCACGTGATTATGAGCCAGTACATTGGGTAGAACGCTACAAGTTCTTCAGTGTACACACTGACGAAAACTTGAACAGGAAGAAGCATATTATTGAACGTCTCAAATAATTACGAACATCTACTTTTCCTCTTCGTATAACTGCTAATCTTGGGAACAAGTGTATCAGTTCCTCTCAACTATGTCATACGAAACAATTGGCTGGGGTAACTCATCAATTGTAAAGAATGTATTGATTGCACAAGAGCCGACAGTAAGAATAATACGTGATGTTCAGCCACGGACGTAACGTAGATACCTTTCCAAGGGGCTAGGCATTTTAAGTACATATATTCGCTAGCAATATTCGTCATAATCAATTCATCACAATCTGAGAAGAACAGTGATGTCCATAACTACTGCACTAGACAGAAAATTGACCTTTGTTATCCACTATTAAAGCTTGCACAATAACAAAAAGTGTCTGACTTGTAGTGAAGCAAATGTTAAATCTAATTTAAAATGAATTTCTCCTGTACTACTTCTACTCCACTGCCGAATTTATACTTTGGTAGCCAGTAAAAAGAAAGAAAATTGAAGAAAAAAGGTGTTGTCGATTAAGCACGAACACAAATAACTATGTTTTATTAATGTGAACAATAATCGTGAATACAGATCCTGTAAACCGACTCGTTCTACGTCAGATCGATAAAAGAAACCTTCAAATGATCTATGGAGCATGTAACTAACTGCCCACGAAAATTATTTCCATCTGTTTTAATAGAAGAGAGATTCAGTTTCAAAGGCTGTGTATTTTAGTTTGGGGCAGCCTGTATTTTCTAAGGAACTTGAGTCTGGTAATCTGGCGCAACTGGTGGATTCATAACAAGGCAGCACCAGTATCTACAGTGTGTGCCCTCTCCTCGTAGTGAGACAGTTCACACTGTCGCCTGGGTGCTGTACATCGATTTCCGATTAGAAGCAAGGCTTCCATCAGGCGGTGGCGGCGGCGGCGGCGGCGGCGTCTCGCAGAATATGGAGCGACGCGTCGCAGCAGCGGCTGGAGCCTCCAGGAGGCTGGGCGGCCGCCCCGCGGCTGCACGTCGGCGTCGCGACGCGCCGAGCCGAGCTGTCTGCCAAGTGAGGACCCGGGCGTCGCGGCGCGTCGCGCTGAATTATGCTCTAATTAACCGAGGCAGGCCGGGGACTCCTGCAGGCGTCGCTGTAATCGACGGGTGCTAGACGCGCCTCAAGCTACGCCGTTGGAGGCCGTCTCTTCACGCTGCCAGCTCGAGTGTCGTCGAGCAGAGTATCTTTCGCTATACGCCAGCAGCATACACTAACAGTCACCACATGCTTACAACATGCTACCCAGAAAAGTGTCACTGCAGAAAAACTTAGTTACCCTCCTTTCTGAAGCCTCAAGGCAATTCTTCATTACCTTTGCAAATATCACTAACGAAACTTAAATTTTTCACAGAATTGTTGCAGAAATAAGTTTCGCTTTTACCAAAATTATCCTTCTTTTCCCGTAGACCAAGCTGCACAAAATATTGTGTCTACGAGACGGTAGAAAATGAATTATACACTACTGACCATTAAAATTGCTAGACCACGAAGATGACGTGCTACAGACGCAAAATTTAACCGAGAGGAAGAATATGCTGTGATATGGAAATGTTGCAGGTCCTATAAGGGCCTTTCTGGGTACAGAAAATGTTCAACTGCTGCCCTGGCCAGCACATTCTCCGGACCCCCCACCAATTGAAAACGCCTGGTCAATAGTCACCGAGCAACAGGCTCGTCACAATACGCCAGTCTCTACTTTTGATGACCTGTGGTATAGTGTTGAAGCTGCATGGGCAGCTGTACCTGTGCACGCCATTCAAGCTCTGTTTGACTCAATGCCCAGGCTTATCAAGGCCGTTATTACGGTCAGAGGTGGTTTTTCTGGTTACTGATTTCTCAGGATCTACGCACCCAAATTGAGTGAAAATGTAATAACGTGTCAGTTCTAGTATAATATATTTGTCCAATGAATATTCGTTTATCATCTGCATTTCTTCTAGGTGTAGCTATTTTAATGGCCAGTAGTGTAACTTTCTTTTTGTTGCGGTGGGGTTTAAGGCACAGAGTAGTAAGGGGTAGAAATTAGAAAAAAAAGTTAAATCTCATTCATACTGCCACAGACAAAATCGATTCATTCCAGAGACAGAGTTATAAGCAGGAAGCGATTCATTTTAGTGTCAGTGGCTTAGGTTGTCGACACACTAGGGAGTATTCACATTTAGCAAAAACGAGACTGCTGCAGAAAGCGAAAAGAAATTATACAAGCATGTTCGTTACCACGTAAAACAGGCTGCAAGAAACTCCATCTCCTTCACAAGAGCACACAGTGAGAAACTGACACAGCAGTTAATATTCTGTTAAGTGAATATAGCAGAACTAGGAGGTCACAAGAATTCTTTATGAACTGAGTGTTGCATTGTAGCCTCACACTAGCTGCCTGTAAGTACTCCAGTTCTCTAGCTCTTGTCATGAGTTGACCATTGGGATCGATGTCATTCACCGTAACAACACTCTATTCCAAGATTACGATAGTAATCAATGTCCTAGGTGCTACACCACAGTCATTGTAGTAGTTAATGATGTACCCTAAATGATGGTCTTCAGTGATGAACTACATTCTGAGCGCCATCTACTGACGGAGGAAATGGCTCTCTTCTAACAACGCTATGTCACAGGGTGCTTCCAGCACTAATCTTCAGCATGGAAGCCAGCGTCATGGCGTCTTGCGATCCGCAGTGCTGTTCAACACTCAGGCACCTCTGGGTACTGAAGCCTACAAGGGGTTACGGGGAGAACACCTGACCACACGATTACGAACACCAGTTACACTGAGAGTGGGTCCTCAAGGATCATTATAGAATTCAGAGTGGAATGCAGGACACTCCAGCAGCCAGCCGAGGACCACTATGTGTTGGGTAAGAACTGCTCTCCAGCAACTCGTCATGGCGCCGAGGTTGCTAAACCTCCGCTGAGCATGTAACCACAAAGCTGACTCGACAGACGTCAGCCTGAATCCAACATACAACTGAATGAGCAACAGCTGAGACTGGTACGGAAAAAGAACTACTTTCAGACACTGTTAATAAACGACTGAACTCTAATAATGTTTTACTAGTGTCGTTGACGCTTTACAGGTTCCCAACTGCTATCCTGACTTCACGTACAAGCGTCTCCACTTTTCCCTCTGTAATATTCGTGTTATGGCAGACTACTAACCAAATTTATTAATATTATGAACAGAGCAGGAATTACCCAACACATATCTGTGATGATACTGTTTTAATAGCTGCCCACAATGGAGTACGTCATTCTTGCCCTGTTTCTGCAAAAAGTGGATACCCAGTTGTGACTCACACATGAAGGACCCAGTGCGATATGTTGTGGTACATGGACTTCTTAGATTTACAACGTGTATCATCACGTTCAACTAGTACTTACGTACTTTCAAAGTATTGCGTTATACGTATGATATTTTTTACCAAATCTGTAAATCAAATGGTTCAAATGGCTCTAAGCACTATGGGACTTAACATCTGAGGTCATCAGTCCCTTTACAACTTCTTAAACCTAACTAACATAAGGACAGCACACACATCAATGTCCGAGGCAGGATTCGAACCTGCGACCGTAGCAGCAGCGCGGTTCCGTACTGAAACTCCTACAAATGCTCGGCCACAGCGGCCGGCAATCTATAATTATTAAGTTCTCTAGCTAATTGGTTAACTGCAAAGGCCAATAAATTAAATAAAGAAAGAAATAAAAATTAAGTGCCACTCTGCAGCTGGAGTCGTCTCTCCGACAGTTAAAAGGTAATTTAAGACATGGAGAGTTTTGAGGAGAGAGCATTGGAGACAGCCACATTTAAACCCATATGCTTCTTTAGGTATGTGGATGACACCTTCGTGATCTGGCCACATGGGATGGACAGGCTCAATGAGTTTCTTGAAAATCTTAACTCATGTCACCCTAACATCAAGTTCACCATGGAACTGGAGAAGAATGGCCAGCTGCCATTTCCGGATGTACTAGTCCAGAGTAAAGCAGATGGATCAATTGGCTACAGTGTGCACCGAAATCCAACACACACTGATTTATATATGCAGGCCAGCAGCTGTCACCACCCTGTGCACAACAATGGGGTTCTGAAGACCTTGGTCCACAGAGCACGTGCCCTGTCAGATCAAGAGAATCAACCTATAGAGATAGAACGTCTCAAAACAGTTTTCTCCAAGAATGGATACACGGACAGACAAATTGAGAGGGCACTCCAACCAGCCGCTATACCACAGGTTCCGGAAGAAGACCAAGATGAAGCAAAGAAGGTGGCATATCTGCCCTATGCTGGCTCTATTTCTGCCAGAATAAGTAGGATCCTCCGTAAACATAATATCAAGTGTGTTTTCTGTCCATCCAACAAGATCGGGCGACTTCTGGGGAGTGTCAAAGACGACCTGGGGTTACGAAAACCAGGGATTTACAATATACCTTGTCAACGTGGTATGTCCTACATTGGCCAGACGACAAGAACTGTGGAGATCAGGTGCAAAGAACATCAGAGGCACAGTAGATTAAGGTGACTAAGTCAGCCATTGCTGAGCACTGTCTAGAACTAGATCATGCCATGAAGTACGAGGGTCGGTCAAAAAGTAATGCCTCCCATTTTTTTTCTATTTAAAAAAATTAAGTTAAGTGAAAAATTTGAATTTGGCGCCATTCCTCAAACCTTCTTCTGCAATCCACTGCTGTAGTAACTTTCTGTGTCAACAGGTGGCAGCACAGCAGAAGTTTGTAAGATGGCCGACATCGATGTTCGTTTGAGACAGCGTTGTGTGATTCAATTCTTGAATGCAGAAGGTGAAACGCCCATACGCATTCATGAAAGACTGAAGAAGGTGTATGGTGTTGTGACAGTGGATGTCAGCACTGTTAGACGATGGGTTCGTCGTTGTAAGGAAGCTGAAGGGCAAACACCGTTGACTGACGAAAAGCGGAGCGGCAGGCCGGTGAGTGCAGTGACTCCACACAACGTTCAGCAAGTTGATGACATCATTCGTGGTGACAGTCGGGTGACTGCAGATGAAATGTGTCGCATTATTTCTCTTAGTAAAGGCAGTGTGATCACGATTATTAAACAATTGGGGTACTCAAAAGTTTGTGCACGGTGGGTTCCAAGAATGTTAACCGATCAGAATAAAGAGGCAAGGAAAACAATAGCCTCCCAACACTTGCAGCGCTTCTGTTTGGAGGGAGATGAGTATCTGAAAAAAATTGTGACCGGGGACGAAACATGGGTGCATTTTTTTGAACCCGAATCAAAGAGGCAGTCAATGGAGTGGCGTCACACAAGCTCGCCGAGGAAGAAAAAATTCAAAACTGTGCGATCGGCAGGGAAAGTTATGGCAACAGTTTTCTGGGATACAGAGGGTGTGATTCTGGTTGATTTTTTGGAGCAGGGATGCACAATAAATTCTATTCAATACGTCACAACCCTCAAAAAACTTAAAGCACGTCTTCAGCGAGTTCGCCCAACAAAATCAATGGCAGATGTTCTTCTTTTGCATGACAATGTAAGACCACACACCAGTCGTCACACCTCTGACGAGATTGTCAAAATTGGATGGGAAGTTTTGCCTCATCCCCCATACAGCCCTGACCTGGCACCATCAGACTTCCATCTGTTCGGGCCACTAAAAGAAGCTCATCGTGGGATTCATTTTGAAGATGAGGAGGCCGTCAAAACATCCGTGCGTCAATGGCTTAGGAAGCAGAGCTGTGATTTTTACCGTGCTGGGATACATGTCCTTGTTCAAAGATGGACCAAAACTGTAGAGATTGGCGGAGATTACATTAAAAAATGACAAAATGATCCTCAATGTTGTGGTTTTCAACCTATGTAATTGCATTTAAATTTCCTGACAATTAAACGTAGAAAAAAAAATAGGAGGCATTACTTTTTGACTGACCCTCGTATGAGGATACCAAGATTCTAGCACAATCACCCAGATTTTGGGACAGTGTTATAAGAGAATCGATAGAAATAAAAATGTCTGACGATCTTATGAACCGTAACACAGGGTACCAGCTAAGCAGAGTCTGGGATCCGGCTCTGGAATTGTTAAAGGAGCAACGGGGCCAGATGCAACACTACACTAGCAAAAGAAACAGAGACATGGAGATGGAAAACGAGCCCCTGACGGACTACCAGGCACACCAGACCGAAGATGGAACACCCAGAAGTGGGACTGGTGGGCGCGGACCGCAGAGGGAACTTCCAGAGCCGCAGCGGACGAAAAACGGAGCAGCAACGCTCCAGCACGTCACAGGGAAAGGGCGCGAACGACAGAGGAAGCGCCTGCAGCCGTTGGTGGAGGAGGAAGGCCAAAGGCATAAATACTGGACCAGGTCCACTCGAGGAGCAGTCTCAGGTCACACCTGATGAAGATTACCAGCTACGTGACCGAAATATCGTGCAAGTACGGAGCTGATATCCGGCAGAACACCCGACAACCCAAGAGGTCATTAGATCGCCGGGAAAGCCTGAAGAGTTACAGGTAATTTAAGACTTTTTCTGATGATGCCGTTATCTACATGAAAGAATTATCTGAAAAATTTGGGAAAAATTCCGGTTGGATCTTCATTGGATTTTAAAGTGGTTCTATTGAAACCAACTGGCTTGAAATTTTACACATGACAAACGCAAGAGGACACTATCCTTTAGCTAACATGTCAGACAATCAGAATTTTACTAGCCAACTCGTACAGATACCTGTGTGTAAAATTTTATGGAGATGCGAAACTAAGCGATCACTTAGGATCAGTTTTGGGTAGCACAGGAGGTGGATTTCGCTTCATTCATAAGATGTTGTCTACAACTGGGGATCAGTTGTATAACACCTGTGGGGGATATCCTAAGATATTCCTAAAGTGTGTAGGATCTATACTACATACGATTAATGTATGATGCTGAATGTGTGGAAAGGAAGGTAGCGCCCTTGGACACATGTTTCTTTATTCACAGGAGAGCTTCCAGGAGATGGTGATGGTCCTGAAACTTTCAAGATTAATTATTACGTGAGGCATCTAGGAACACAATACAGCTCGTAGGCATCACCCATGTCCAGTCAGTGAAGACAGGACTGGACTAACTGTAGTGCGACAGTGCGCACAGAGATATTTAAGCGGTCACAATTACCTATCTCCGTGTATGACTGGAACAGGAAAAAACCTTTATGTTTGGTACAACTGAAAGTACCTTTTGACATTCAGTGCTTTACAAGTGTAGTTGCAGATAGAGATGAGAACTTCTTGTTAAGGCGAGAGTTCTGTGAGGGCGTATTTTTTTTCTGAAAGCAGATAAGTTTTATTCACGATTCCAGTGTACCACATTATTCCTCATTCTTTTGGGTACAAAACTCTGTTTTTCAATATACTGCCCGTTCAGTGGGACGGCCTTACGCCGCCTTATTGGGAGGATCTGTATACCCGCATCGTATCACTCTACAGGTCGACGTCTTGCCGCTTCAGTAACCTCCCCATCTTGCATGTACTGCTCCCCTCGGAGTTCATCCTTCGTTGGATCGGACATGTGATGTAGGGTGGATGTCGAAGAACACTCCAGTGACGTTTGGTGGGTTTCTCTCGGGTGCGCAGATCTATGCGAGGCCTTGTGTTTGCTCTTTTGTGGCAATGAACACTCTGAAGTAGTCTCTGCAGTTTCCTGGGGGAAGCACAACACACTTCAGCGTTGATCGTTGCACCATGAGGGAGGACATCAAACATAATGACCCCTTAACAGTCACAAAAGACCGTCGCCATGACTTTACCGGCTGAAAGTGCGTCTTTGAATTATTTCTTCCGGCGATAAGTAGTACTTCAGTTTCCGATGTTAACCTACTGGTGATTTTAATGCGTAATAAGGAAAGTATCATCACCGATGTAATTATGAAAGCATCTATTTATTATTACCAGTCTTAACGGCTTCGTACACCCATGATCTTTTTCTTTGTGCGCATCTATTACAAAGTACGTTTTGAATTATGTAAATTTCATTGACCTCCTTGTGTAACTTATATTAAAAATCGGTACTTCAATTTACGTGTTCAGGTATTAATATTATGGTTTTGCTGTGTGTATGAACAATCTAAAAACATAAAATTTCGTTTGCAGCTGATTTGACCTGTTACAGTGCGAATACGTAACTCGAGGTTTCTATCGCCTGAAAAAAGTACAAAACATTAAAATAGATTTACAACCAATTTTATTCTGTGTCACTGAGAAATTCAAAATCTAAAATATGTCTAAAATGTAACTGATGTGAATGCGTTAGCTTGGCTTCATTACCCTCAGAAAACGTAAATTCATTGCACAATTGAAACTGTACAAATTCCTCAGCATTGTTAGAGTGTATGTAATAACCGTAATACTATTATGCTGAACTGTGCATGCACCTGTGTTTGGTAAGACTATGAACAAGAGGAACTACTGCAACACCAAGTAATAATTGGTTCTAGTATGCCATCTACAGCTCTGTCAGCTTTGGCCTGTGACTATACTTAGTAAATTTTATATGCTCATTCTTCCCAATAGATGTGATACTGTTGACTGGGTTAAATTACATGCAGTCATGTAAATGTAGATTCAAGTTTCATAATGAAATACTTTTTTAATAAAATTTAGATATACAGCGTTTTTCAATCATTTTTGGTCCTCATATTCCTTTTGTATTATACAGGTTGATAAATAATGTATACCACAACTTTAAAAATGTGTATTTAATGAAAGAAACATAATGTAACCTTCTGCTATACATCATTACAAAGAGTATTTAAAAAAGTTTTTTTAACTCAAAAACCAGTTCAGAGATGTTCAATATGGCCCCCTCCAGACACTCGAGCAATATCAACCCGATACTCCCAACTCGTTCCTCACTCTCTGTAGCATATGAGGCATAACAGTTTGGATAGCTGCTGTTATTTCTCGTTTCAAATCATCAATGGTGGCTGGGAGACGTGGCCGAAACACCATATCCTTAATATACCCCCATAAATAAAAATCGCAGGGGGTAAGATCAGGGCTACATTTTCATCACTCGTTCTCGGCCGTCCAGAATTTTTCCCTTTGCACAAACACCCAGTCTCTGTAAACTGTTTATACCAACGTTTAATACACAACCTGTCAGGAGGTTTAACACCATACTTCGTTCGAAATGCACGCTGAACAACTTCCGTCGATTCACTTCTGCCGTACTCAATAACACATAAAGCTTTCTGTTGAGCGGTCGCCATCTTAGCATCAACCGACTCTGACGCCTAGTCAACAGCGCCTCAAGCGAACAAATGTACAACTAAATTAAACTTTATAGCTCCCTTAATTCGCCGACAGATAGTGCTTAGCTCTGCCTTTTGTCGTTGCAGAGTAAAAAATTCCTAAAGTTGTGGTATTCTTTTTGAATCACCCTGTATTATATTGTTGATGCCTCATTCAAGTAACCATTGTAAAGAGAGAGACGGAGAAAAAGAGAGCGTACAGTATTCGACATTAACATTATAGTAGTCTACAACACACACACACGCACACACACGAGCGCGCGCAAGTACACGCAGAGAGAGTGTGACCGGGGGGGGGGGGGAGTTGAATGTATTTGGCATAAACATTTTTGATTAATGAATTACGAAATCAGAGGGAGATGGTACAGAGAGGTTAAATATTATGAAATATATAAATATGTAAGTGAGTGTGTATGTGTGTGTGTGTGTGTGTGTGTGTGTGTGTGTGTGTGTGTATGTGTGCGTTTGTGAGTGAGTGTGTGTATGTGTGAGCATGCGTGATGAATGGTACTACATTACTCAGTTCAATTACAGCTAATGCAATTTAGGAAATACCGTAGCATTGGTCACATTTTTTTCAACTTGTCACGTTTTACGCAATTCACGTGATGCTTATGAATACTTTTGATGCTGTGTGTGCACATGGGAGATGATAAGTACAGAATTTGAAATGAACGTTGCTGTTAAACAATGCAGGGGTTGACTCATCGTATTGTCACATATGTTTGAAGATGGTGCTAAAAATTCTGGTAATTTAGAAAATTTCGATTGACTTAAGGTTAGTTGTTTCACTTCAGTAATTTACCAGGCAGTAATTGATTTTTTTTAATGGCCATTGAAATGGTTATATGTGATTGGACGTTTGGCTGCAATAGCTGTGGAAACAGGGTTAGGCTTCTTGGATAATGAACGACGTCATAGATAAGGGGTATGTGACTTGTCATGTGATGATGGAGACATCATATATTGTATAAGGGAAAGGAGTTTGGCTTGAGCGTGTAATGTCACAGTTGGGGACACGTGGTGAGCATATAAGACTTTCAGCATATGGTCAAAGGTCAAATTATGCTAGACAGTGTATTGTTATATTACTTCCAAGTATACTAACCTGCGAATTGTCATAGCCTATGAGAGAAATAAAGTATTTTGTACCTTCGTTTCTCGAATTTAAAGATCCTTTCATTCAAGTCACGTGATCAGTGCCAAACTACTGTAAGTGCTTCACAGAAGTGGTAAGTGTAAAATTTTTTGTTGGTACTTATTTCTTCAGACTGAGAGGAAACGTGGTGGGATTCAGGTTTCCAAGTTGAGAATAGGTCGGCTTACTTTTTTACAATATTTATAATCTGTATTTGTGGGTCTGAATGGTCCAGAGTGCATATGTCATACATTTAATTACTTTTGTAATTTTGTAATTTTTGTTGTGACCAGTTATGACTTAAAAATAATGTAAAAATTTATGTGCTATTTGTCAGTCTGCTCATGCTCTAACCTATCGTGCTAATAATGGTCTTATTATAAAAGTCACAAACCATTTTGTAACTGCATAAACTCAAATGTATTTTTGGTTGTAGAACCAAAATGCACACATAGAAATACGTTATCATGTAGAGTTTTTGAAATATTTCAATTTTTATTATTTATTTACGTTTTTGCAGATTTTCTTATTTTATTTCTTAATATTTTTATTAGCCTAGATACTCTGAACGTACTACTTCAATTCATCTGCGAACAGATCTGATTTGAGCAAGATTTTGCTTTTCAGTGTAACCTTCAAATTTGGCCATTCTTTATTAATGCATATAAGTGCAGATTACAGGCGATGAAATCGCATAATAACAATCCACTCTCATCAGTACCTTTGGTTCATTAAGTGGGTATGAGGGTAACTTAATTATGGTAATGCAAACCTGCATTGTAGTCCTTAAATTCACACAGGTTTACCTGTTGGTTTCGCAAAATGTTGTTTTTTGTTTTTTTTTTTTGTTTGTGGGGCAGTGGAGACATTAAAAACAACTGAAATGGCAAGCAATAACGAATAAAACATACATGTAATGCAAGAAAAGATAATGTCAAGAACAAACCATTAGTTGTTCCAAGTAATCATACTACGTCCACTGCATATTAAATTAAAACTAATGAAGTATTTTGTGAAGACTTTTGACGAACAGAGTGGTAATTCAATTATTTTAAAGACCTTTTTACCATGACCAGTGGAACCAAGTTACAACAAAGTGTGTTTATCAAATAAGGAAACAGGAAACACTTAACCGGTGAGTTCTTTGATTCAATTGTCAAGAATATGAAGTTGCATCCTTGGGCTTGTTTCAGAGATCTCTTGCATGGCAATTTGGCTATCAGAATATAATATGATTTCCATAGTGACTGAACTGATGCGCAATTATAAAAATATCGTATGTTGAATGTCACGAAACTATCACACTCTGTTTTTTTCTGTAAAACGTGGATGCAGTGAGAGACGAGGAGAATGAATGAGTCTATGAAGACATTCGTATCATGGAACTTAGCTATCTAGGAATACTTCAACATAAGTGTTTACCACTGACATCTGTTTAGAGAGACTGATTAAACATCTGACAAAAGAAAACATCCCCGTACTTTTTCTCCAAGTAAACTAACATTAAATTTTGTAAATGAGTAACATCTCTAATTACGATAATTATACTGATCGCATGTGTCGCTATTAGTACAAAATGACGATTATTTTGATGTTTTGTAGCTATGTTTGAATAATGTTTGAGTTACCTGCACTTTACTTCGGTTTTATTAATTTTCACCATATATCGGATATAAAATTGATACAGCTTTAGTGCCGGCCGTAGTGGTCGAACGGTTCTAGGCCTTAAATCTGGAACCGCGCGACCGCAACCGTCGCAGGTTTTAATCCTGCCTCGGGAATGGATGTGTGTGATGTCCTTAGGTTAGTTAGGTCTAAGTACTTCTAAGTTCTAGGGGACTGATGACCTCAGATCTTAAGTCAGATAGTGCTCAGAGCCATAGGAACCATTTTTGATACAGTTTTATTATTATTTTGTGTCTCGTAAATGTGAAATGTTAAATAAACTTCTGGTTATACAAATGAATTGTGCATCCTGCAGCTAGGTAAAATCTTAGAAATGAGATGCCGATAAAAAGGTTTAGTTTGTTGAACAGTTTCATAAAGCAACGCCCAGCCCTGTCTACTGTCCACGTTCAGTATGTGTTTACGTTTCTATGTAGTCGTGTTCTGAATCTCCGGTGGTCCTTATGAATAGCAGTGCAGTTCATTAAAGTTAAGAATCATTTTTTGTTTGTTTCGATGAGTGCTTTGATGTTTTACGTGTTTCATTAAAATTCCATTTTTGCTTACTATACTTCGGTTTTATTAACGTTTATTACACATTGAAAGTACAATCGATGCGATTTTATTAGCTAGTCTCTAAGCAATATAGGTTACTAGAGAAAAATCAGATTGTATCTCTGAAATCGGTATCTTAATGTTAGTTAAATACAATCACATAGAAAGCAGGTGCTTGTACATCTACAACTACATCTACGCTACGCAAGTCACCTTACCGTGTGTGGTGGAGCGTACTTTGTGTGCAACAGTGTACTTCCCCATTACCTACTCCAGTCGCGTGTGACTCGCGGGAAGAACGGTTATTAATAAGCCACCGTTTGGTCTCTAATCTCTAGCTTTGTCTTCATGGTCATTTTGCCAGTATGTTTAAGAGGAAACAATATATTGGTTGACTGTTCTACGAATGTACGCTTTCGTAACATCGACACTAGACCAAATCATGTTGCAGAAGCATGTCTTGCAGTGTTTGCCATTGAAGTTGGCTGGACATCTACCTTTTCACTGTTGCGCTTACTAAATGAAACTGTAACGAAATGTGTTGCTCTTCTTTGCATTCTATTTCCGCTGTCAGTCCTATCTGGTATATACTGACGAGCAATGTTCACTTATTTGTTAGATATTTTCTTTTTTGATGGACTACATTTCCTGAGGATTTGCCAATGAATCACAGCCTGATGTCTGCCTTTCTAACGATTAATTTTATTTGGTCGTTTCATTTCAGATCGCTCTCCACACGTACTCCAAGGTATTTTGTGGAAGAGACTGCTTCCAGTAGTATTCCGCAGTCGTGTAATTATGCAGTAAAGATTCTTTCTGTATCTGTGTTCACAATACGTTAAATTTAGTTATGTTGAGGGTCAATCGCCATTCCCTGCGCCAAGCGTACAACCTCTGCTGGACTCCCTGTATTTCGCTGCAATTTCCCAGCGTCTTCACTTCCCTGTATACGTACAAAAGCATCATTCGCGAAGAGCCTCTCGAAATTACAGCCTTTATGTACTAGTTTAGTGAGACACATTGTAAAAGTAGTGCCCCTTGCGGCACGAAGCTACACGACCGAAGTTAGTTTTATGTCTGAAGTCCTCCCTTCGTTCGGTACAACGCGCTGTGTTCTGTTTGCCTGAAACTCTTCAATCCGACCACACAGTTGGTATGATATTCCGTATGCTCGTATTCTGCTGTCCGTACAGTGTCGAGAGCCTTTCGTTAGTCAAGGGACATGGTATTTACCTGGGTGCCTGTATCTACTCCTCTCCGTGACTTGTAGGCAAAGAGAGCGTACCGGAACCCACATGGTCGTTATTTTTGGAATCTATTTTGGTTCCTACAGAGGACATTTTCGGTCTACAGAAATGTCGTAATAGGCAGAATCCAGAAAGGTATTTCAGTTTCTGGACGGCTGTTACAAGGCAGCATCCAACCACATACTCTCCGGTTAGGACAAGGATGTATTTTAGGGAAACTAAACTTAACTCCGCGATAAGGCCTTGAGGACGCCGCAATGCCTTCCGGCTGCTGTATCATCCTCTGCCTTCTTGAAGAGTCATGCTAATGTGGTATGGGACCATAGAGTCAGCACACTGCTCTAAAAGTCATTATCAAGTTTTCAGACTTTATAGCCGCTAATTCCCGTTTAAGCAGCTCCTTAAGTAGGCGCCAAGAGGCCTAGTGAACCATGTTCGAATCCTTCCACCAAAAAAAAATCCTTAGTAGCACCAAAACTCCAACTTGGATTGTTCGCCATGCTGACTGCTTCGCCACAGAGGCGGACTTAATTAAGAAATGTTAATCACAGTATCGCGTTGCACAACAGGAAATACCCAAAATTCTGCAAGCGTATTGACTGCCGAAAGAAAAAACAGCACACCCGCTTCAAGATTTCTAAATTCACTCAAGGTTCTTTGTTGTAAGAGGTCATATGGGGTACATGAAATGATTGCATTTACACATCAATGGCACAAGGTGTTTTGAGGTACCAGGTACGGATGCACGCTGAAACACCAATATTAGTGCGTGGTCTAGCCTCCACAAGCGGCGATGCACTCGCTGACTCTGGTATACAGTCGATCGTACAGAAGTCGAGTACTGTCCTGGGATACATTACACCACGCCAGTTCGACATGTTCACGTAGTTCTGTAAGAACTGTCGGTTAACGAATCGTACGAGTCACTTGCCATCACATCGTTACCCACACGTTCTCGATTGGAGACACGTCGTGATATCATGCACGCCAGTGAAGTTGCTGCATGTCTTTCAGAGCACATTCATTTTCACAGGGTGCGTGTAGGCGGGCATTATGCACTTGGAACAACGCCTCGCCTTCGTTTTGCATCAAATTGCGATAAAACGGGTGTAATATTTTGTACGTACCGAAGAGTTTTAGAGTATCCCGTCCAGAAACACCAAAAGTTGTTGCTAACTGCACCCCAGACCTTAGACCTGATGTGGGCCAGGGCGTCTTGGACACATGGACACTAAGACACAATGGTCACCAGGTCTAGGTCGCATGTGGAAACGACCGAATTTTTTTTTTTCATCGCTAAGACCACGGCGCGGCATTCCACCTTCACAGTGTTCTTCTGACGCTATCAGTCCATCCGCTCTCGTCGATAGTGTGGCGTGAATGGAGAATGAGCTGGAATTATGTGTTCCTTTAGTCCCACTGCTGATAACCAGTTCGCAACAAAAATGTTCAGATGTGTGTGAAATCTCATGGGACTTAACTGCTAAGGCCGTCAGTCCCTAAGCTTACACACTACTCAACCTAAATTATCCTAAGGACAAACACACACACCTATGCCCGAGGGAGGACTCGAACCTCCGCCGGAATCAGCCGCACAGTCCATGACTGCAGCGACTGAGACCGCTCGGCCAATCCCGCGCGGCAGTGCGGAACAATTCCTGTTGACACGTCTGGGCTCAAGAAACCTCTTTTCTGTGGTGTGGTAGGTGTATGACTTGCCACTACTGCACTTACAATAAGACGATCCTGGCTGGCCTCTGTGCTGCCTACAACTCCAGAACCATGCCTACATGTGTGACAAGGTTCACTTGACCAGTGATACCAGCGTCGTTGCACGACTGACACAGCTCGTCCAACTTGTGTAGCAGTTCTCCGAAAGGACCATCCCGCCGCTCGGAAGACAAATATTAGACCACTTTCAAACTCGCTCACTTAGCTGTAGTAAGCACGAGTATGTTTCCTGAACCTTCTGACTGAGAGAATTCCCTGTTTAAGGGTAGACACAGATGGCATTCTGGTGACTATGCCACTATGCTATCTGTTGGCGGACGACATTGGAACCATTATCAATACATCTGCTATCCTGCAAGTGGCACATGCCTTCATCGCATCAAAATCGTCGACTTTCCAGGAGTATTAATTTATATCCCGCCAGTTTATTTTTGTTTTTTCAAAATAAAGATACTTTTTTAAACGGCAAGTATTTTCCGGACATGTCTTGCGACAGTCCTTAGAAAACCGAGCTGTAGTTTCTACGCCCTCTAATCTGGCCCCCGGCCCCACTGTCTGAGGAAAGACGAGGTGTAGCTGACCGAAGAATGGCTCCAGACTCCGGTCCGCCCGCCTAGCCACCCACTACCCCGCCGACACTGGCGACTAATAAGAAGGCGCGGTCCTTTTTAATTGCGCCCGCGCGCTTCTTGTGCGCCCCTCCCTCCCCCTCTCTCACCACCTCCTCCTCCTCCTCCTCCTCCTCCTCCTCCTCCTCCACCCCTGCCTCCTTCCCGTCGCCCAACTCCTCGTACAGACAGCAAAGCGCGGCCGGCCGTTTTCCGCTTCTTGCTCGCCATCCGTTTAATTAAGCCCTCGCTGCCACCCGCCCAGTAGCACGGATGGCCGGTGGATTCTTCTGGCCGCTGGCCGCGCCCCGCGCTACCGCCCTCGGATTTAGAGATTTTAATTTCGCCCCATCTCGCCCCCCGCTGCCCCCCCCCCCCCCCCCCCCCCCCTCCCCGGCTCATTCTCGTAACCGTCTTCAGAACTCGACGCCGTTGTGGTCCTGTGAACGAGCGCCTGTAATATGTGACGGAGACGGCGTGCTTATTCTCGCGAAATGAGCCGACAACGCGCGGTCGCCATACAGGCATGTTGGAGACATGGAGGAATGGCGACAACGGCAGTTATCTTTTCGCGGCTATACCAGTGGAGGGACTTGCGTAAACGGGGCGCAACCGCTCTGGGTGTTCTGGCGATGTGGGAAATGTATAAATACTGCATTTCTGTCGTAAAGGAGGAAAGGTAGCAGACCTTGTTCGTTACTTTAGTATTATTATTATTTCGTTTCGGCATTCAAAAGATGACAAAGAAGTACTTGTTGAATTTAAGAAGGGGACGTTATAGAGTGCTCCTCTTCGATTTGCATCACACACAATCTGCTCAAAAGTATCCGGATACCAATTCCTCTCTTTAGTGTTAAACTCTTCTGCGAAGAGCTTCTGTGAAGTTTGGAAGGTAGGAGACGGGGTACTCGCAGAATTGAAGCCGTAAGGACGAGTCGTGAGTTGTGCTTGGGTAGCTCAGTTGGTAGAGCACTTGCCCGCGAAAGGCGAAGGTCCCGAATTTCGAGTGTCGGCCCGCACACAGTTCTAATCTGTCAGGAAGTTTCATATCAGCGCACACTCCGCTGCAGAGTGAAAATGTCATTCTGGAAACCTGATTTTGCACAAATATGAGTGTAGCCGAAATGTGTATGCGACTCTAGATTATTAATTAACTCATCTTGGACCACCAATAGCTATTGACAAGTCCTTAGATCTTGTTGCTTAAAAAGTAAATTTTCTTTCCGTATATAATAATGGTACAAGGTTGCTTGTTTTTTGTTTCACTTTTATCAGCACCAGATCTTTTTCTTGTCAGCAGGCAATTTGTTCCCAATAGGGAGCTTAAAATATATATACATTTGTTAAATTCACATTCGGTATGTATCAGAGACCAAAGTCATTCTCCTTCTGCTAGCCTTCAGAACAGCGTGACAAACTGTTCGGGTTGCATGACAATATATATGTCACTAAAGTCTTACTACCTGGGATGCACTCTATTGTGAATTGATATTGTTGCATATAGAGTAACGAATCACTAAGCTCCCACAGGTTAGTTTTGCCAACATCAAAAACTGTAGAGCTCAATGATTCATTTATACCTTTGCCTTTCTATTGAAGATGGAGAAGCAAACCTTTTTGAATGCTAAAACAATTGCAAGCACCTCAAGTTCGCTAACAGAATTGTTCTGCTCAATCCGCAAGAGTACATGATTCGCAAAGGAGATGGTTTCCCTTGACTGTATCTCACTACACTCATATTACTGTATCAAAACAGTGCCTACCCTTCATTTGACAAAATATCTTATATAGATCTGTATGTACTAGTATCGGTGCATCGAGTAAGCCATCCAATTTTTCTTGCATTTCTGTATCCAGTTTCCAAGACTACATTTAGCCCTTTAAACTGCTCTATATATATATATATATATATATATATATATATATATATATATATATATATATATATATATATATATAATTTAAAAAACATTAAAAAAGTAATTAAAGCTGGAAAATGTATTAATTGCTTTCCAACACTAGGAACTGGATATTCTTTTACTGCCTGACTTTTTTCCAGATTTTATTGAGATGATATGACCTATAAACTTAATAACGTGCCTACCAAAACGTGATTTTTCTGTACTTATTGTGATCCCAGCCTGTTCAATTACTTTCAGAAATCGCCCCAACACCTCCCTGTGGTCTGCACATAATTTCCCAGTAACCAAAATGTCATTAACATATATGGTAATACTGTGCTTCAAATCATCGTAGAAGTACGTGTTCAGTCCCCTAATAAATGCCGAAGAAGAAACATTTCACCGCTGGGTAGCCACAAAATGTGCACATGTGCACAACATGTGCCATGCCCTAGCTTATTCGTAAGTTTGTGGAACATAACTTTTGTACTCCCAAAAATTTTCAAGACGTCTCCTCCAAACCATAAAGCGCATCGATCTCATTAAGATGATTCTACTAAAATGACACCAATTCATGACGAGTCCTACATAGGCATCTTTTTTCTGAAGTAACAGAAGGGGGTTATTATATTAACTAACTGCTGTTTTTTGCACCAACATGTCTTGAACCTCTTCTCCATCTTTGCTTAATACACAAGAGGAATCGGGTAAGACTTAACAAAAAACTTATAATTACACCAAGAGAGTCATAAAATAACACCTACACTTCTATAACCACTATACAGCTCGTCTCGATCACCCTATGAAGTACTTTCCACACCACACTTTCACCTACCACACCTGCAAGATATGCATCTCACTGCTGATCAGAGGGCGAACTACTTCGACCACACTCACCAGCGTCAGACTGTTCAAACACTAGTTGCAGCTCCACTTCAGTAATAAATTTAAGGCAATTCATTTCATACCTTTCTCTTACAACATAATCTTCAGACAGTATCCTCTCAATAATCCTCGTAACGTTCATCGACATTTCACTTCCATCCAAGTGGTGGGAAATAAAAAAAAATTACACCCTAAATCATCGAATTGGCTTCAAATTCGATGATCAGGCAAATAAACACTAGATTAGTCTATATCTTCAGCTCAATAATTTTGCTCGACACCGCACCCTTAATTCTGCCTGCTTTTAATACCAAAATTGAAGTTTCTGCTTACTCACTACTCTGAAAAGTGTTTTCGCTGACAACAGAAAACGAACTGCCAATGACGAAACACAGTTCTAAACACTGTCTGGACCTAATGGGTCCACAGGTGTCGATACAACCAGATTTACAGCTAGAAACTTTCCTTCCATGTCTGCGTCTAAACGCGACTCATTATAGACATAATTAACACCACACTCCGACACTGTTTCTACCTATGCTGCCCGTACTTCTTCTGTTGCTGATATTCGTCATTGCTCGTGTTCTGGCTTGTTCCCTGGCGAATTCCTACGTCGAGTCGCAGGGCGTATCACCACACGTTGAGGAACAATTACTTTGTTACCATTTCTTGCCTCAGACCGGTAGCTGGTTTTAGTTCCCGTAACTCTGTTCTCTCCAGTTTCTCCTATCTGGGCTCTCCCGCCATACATTTCTCCAACGCTTGTAACGCTTAAAAATCAACACAGTTATGTTGGTATGGTTGGTACAGCCAATCAAAATAATTTCACCTTCGTCTTCTTTTCCTCATATCGCATCTGCTTCTACTTCGTCCTCTATTTCGTGTTACTCATAATGGTTTTGTGGAGCCAGATTGTTACATACATTATTTTTCCTTGAATCATATTCTGTTTCTTCCAACACATTCTTGAAAACTTTCACATCACTGTTACATCCTCCAGCGCAAATAATACGCCTAAGAAGTACAGGTAGTATCGTAATGCAGCTTGTAATTAGCTTGGCGGTTCAGTAAGGGTTGTACAGAAACTGATTCTTCTGAACCACGTGACGTAGTGTTCAACAAGATGTGGCACAGCCTTAGACCAGCATGCTGATAAGAACGATTCACAAAATTCTCAACACATAGCACCATCTCATGCAATTGGTCTCATTTGGTTAGCCAGTTCTTCCTATAAATATCCCTACACGCATTCAGTCCTATACTCAATAATCCATGTAGGAGGCTTTTGAATAACAGAACTGTTTCAACAACTCCTTGAAATGGACGCCATTGAAGAAACAACTGGAATCTTCACATTTATGCACTGACAAGAAATAATTACAGTCAAAGACATCCATTTCTTGCCATGGCAATTATCTTGACATATTTGTGATGTACATGGGTCTGTATACTACGGGTACACAATCCTCTTTGTCTTCATATCTTCATCTCAATCTACACCTTGAGACATAGCACTTTCATTGCAATCCTCTATTTCGCAGCTGTGACCTAATCTCTTTTCTACCACCATAACATAATCATGAAACTCTTAGCTTTAGCCTATGAAGCCGCAGTTTAGTATCACATTGCTTTTCTACAAACAATAATGAAAAGGGAATCTACCTCAGTATATGCCACTGCAATAGGTACTATACCTTAACTAGTTTCTTTAATTCCCCCCTTGTTTCCTGAAAATTTTCCGAATTCGACCTATAAAATGCAGTTCACTTCAAGTTAGGTTAATTTTAGTGTTTCAAATCTCTGTCCTGGTTCTCCTTTCATTGTTCCAGAAAGTGCTCCTGCATATTCGATTCTTGTGTCTGTACTGTTCTAGTTCACATCGTAGAGTTAGGTCACATTTCCTCCTCTCCTTGTCTAATTTTACCAGGTCTACTTCTACCGTCTTTGTATGTTGCTCTGACCATGATTCATAGGTTAGCTGGTTACTGAGTACTCTGAGTCTTCCAGACTATATCACATCTCTCCCATTTCCTTGATTAAATTTTCCTCTTGTTCCCTTAGCCTATCACAGATATCAGCGTCTAATTCTTCATACTGTTTCCACATTTTCCCTGATACTTTTTGTGTTGCTTAGTTAGCCGATTGTCGATACCTCCGTGCTCATAAGAAAAACTATCATCATGCTTCTCAGTTTGTTTCGGTCTGACGCCCGTGACACTCTCTAAAAATACCATGACTGATTCTTGGCTGAAGACTAGATCCATTTGTGGTCCATTTTCATACAAATGCATATTTCTCGAGCCTGAACTCAGGATTGTAATTCTAGAAATGACGTCTAAACCATCGCTATCGTTACAACAGACGTAAAGGACCAGTAGACTGTAGAGACTTCAATTCTATTTCTTAAATGATACAGGTCGTTTTTTACAACTGGTGTGGAGCAAGATACTAGGACACTAACTGATAACACAAGGGCTGAAAAATTTCACCCTGTTGTTAATCGACTATCTATCATGACGCATAATTGACGAAAATAAACAATATTGTATTCCTGAGGCAGGTACATACAAAGCAGCAACGTGTCGCAATGAGAAAAGGATAAAATGTTTTAAGAGTACCTTAAAAGATGTGGTATGGGATTAGATGTACATGGAAAGAGATTCTAATGTCAAATCGAGCTTATTCCACAGCAAAGTTATGTCACTATTCTAAAGTTACACTTAACAAATCGCTTACCGCTTTTAGATCTGTTCTGAATCGTTATTTCACATCGAAATTAGAGGTCTACCAAAAATATTCCAGAAACCCACAAAAGGAAGAAGAAAATAATATCTGTACAAATTTCCACTTTCTAACACGTTAATACAAGCTACATCGTACGGAAACTCCCCGTGGCTTCGGCAAAAAAATTAATTTCTGTAGTAGTCTTTCCATCGCACATAAAACCCATCCTAAACAATATACATATCTCGTCACAATTTAGCATCTAAGAGAATATATGGCAGGTATAATGCAATAACCTCCACAGTGATATGCACATATCAAAAACAATAACCACTTGAAACATCGCAAACAACGCCAATAATCAATACTGAAGAAAAAATTTTTGATCGTGCAAGAAATATTTTGTTTATTATACAACCCATCTTTCCTACCTATCTGTTCCACGAACTACCACACTATAACTCGAAGCTACTGGACGAGGTTATACCAACTGAAAGACTGCTGTTAGTTACAGGTTCTTGAGGTTAACTTAGTCTGTGGCTCATCCTGTATATACTGGGTGACAGAATCATTATCAGCAACAATTTGGCCATGTAAAATTAATATTTTCATTTAAATTTATATTCAGTTCTTTACACAGGTACATTAATACCATCTGAATGGATCATGGTGGGGTGTGGTTTGCACAGCAAAATATCTATTGATTGTTTAATATTTCGTAAATTCAGTTATTTTCAAGTCTGTTAAAACGAAAATCGACATGAGGTAATCAATACATTACGCTAGGCAATAATATTCATTCATATTAAGAATAGCCGTAGACATACAACTACAGGGAATGTACTCCCGTTTATTTCAAATATAAGCTGAGATCTTCGCATCGAAATGTTAGTGTTGGGAAGGAAATATGTGGGTTAATAAGGTAAACGATAAAATATCGGACCAAACAGTTGATCTCTCTTACAAAAATAGGTGTAGCAAGAGAGAAGCTACCAATCAACCATATTAGGTGTAACAACTGTAAACTGATCAGAGAAGCAAATCTTTACAATGAATAAATACGAATATCGCAAAAATTCGTGAACTAGATAAAAGTTAATAAAAACGCCCTACACATAATAGTATTCGTTCTGTATCACAGAACGAGGACGTGAAGTCAGTTGCAGGTAGAGTAAAGGCCACGTTTGGGTTTAGTCTGCTGCTTAAAAAGTAACCACATCTGGATGACAAAATACGGATTCGCGGCTGCGAATGTTACATTATTAGGCAAAAGAGATAAACTGCTACATTGACCGACGATCTAAGAAGAAGTTACTAAATTGTCGTATCTTGGACATAGAACTGTATCCGATTCATACATAGACTCATGGAGAACAACAGACGAGGTGAGTCCAGTCCTAAGACAGACTAACAAAGATTTACAAAAGTGATTTCGTCGGTAATAAATTTAAATGTGAGATCTTACCACCGTTTCAGAAATAGAAGCATAGAAATTTCACAGTTATCAATGTGAACGTCATGTCTAATCACACACGGGTTCGGTTGGCAAGTAACTCTCACCAAGTCACGTCAGGGATCTGGGTATGAATGGGTACTTCAACGCGCTTTCGCTATCTTTCCTTGGTCTCACGAAACAGAAACAGGTAGGATCTGTTACTGTCGAATTCTGAAAAGAACGTTTCATTTGTGAATACTTCTGAGGGGAGTGGCCGTGTTTGCGTGGTGGTATCCGTCGATCAACGCCGAAGGTACAGATTCATAGATACCTGGTTACTGATACAGTGCAGAAGAGGGATCATTTTATTAACCAGCTATTTCGTTATAATTATCCTCTGCCATCAGATGTGGTGTTTACCCAAATTAGAAAATGTTTGGATTTAAGTTTTCCGCCGTAGCTGTCTCAATGAATCATGACTGGCTGAGCAAATAACATATTAACTGAATTAAACAAGCTGCGAGATTGGAAGTCCTAGTCGATCTCAGTGGCAGCATAAAATTTCTTGCATCTCCTCATTGTGTCTGTTGACTTATCCAAACGAAAATAAGTTTACCTAATATTCTTTCCGTCATTGGCTAATGCTGTGGTATAATAGCTGCAGCGGTATGTAAACGTACCCTTTCCTGTTGGTCGATGCCAAAATTACACAATAAGCTTTCCTTTATGATTTTTCTTTCTTTTCCTGCTTTTCGTTTCCTTTCTCTTTCATTTTTCTTTCCTTTCCTGCCCTTCTAAGCTAACATATGTTAGTGGCAGTGACACCGCAGCTATTCTGATAAATACCGCAGTGTTTGGTTCCGTCCGATAGAATGTCATTGAAGCTTCTTGTAGCATTTCCATCGTAAGCTCAGGCTGTCATAACCACTTTTCCAGTGTCAAAAGACATATGTCATTTCTTCAGATATCTAATTGACGTTAATGAGTCCAGCCTAACGTACATGTATTCGTTTTCTATTTAAAACGGTGAATAAGGCGTTCTTGTGCCAATGGCCAGACAAGTTTCTGAGTAACACGCCTAAATTTTCTTTGACAGGGATGTGCATTCCAATATCTCTTTTAACTTTACAAGGAAATGATGGTGGTTTCGCCCAAACATATTACTGCGAATGCAACTGAGTACCTGTGCACCAAGTATAATACCCTAACGTTACATAATTTGGTGTTATAGCTACAATTACTTTGGTCTCATCCTCACATAGGAAACTGTATGGCAAACAGAGGAAAATCAGTCAATGTGAAGAAGAAAATGGAAGGAATGGGGATTATGGTTTTACCTCATGTCATAGAAGAGGACATCTGAGACGGAGCACAAGCTCACACTGTTGAGAGAAGTTTTCCTAGCCCTTTCAAATAAATCGTCTCGACATTTCCACTAATTTATTTTTGGAAGTCACTGACAACCTTAATTTGTAGAGGGGGGCGGATATTTGAATTACAGTCGTCCCATATGTGACGTTAGTATTTTGCCACTGAGCCACCTTGATCGGCCGCAAGATGGAGGACGGTGAGAAGAAGATAATAAGGAGGAAAGATATGTAAATTTGCAGAGTCCGAGAGAATGTGTGTGTGTGTGTGTGTGTGTGTGTGTGTGTGTGTGTGTGTGTGAGAGAGAGAGAGAGAGAGAGAGAGAGAGAGAGAGTATGTATGTGTGTTCATTGTGGAGAGATGGAATATGGAAACAGGCAGAAGTGAAGAAAGACAAAAAAAGTGATTGAATGTCAAGAAACGGTATTTTTCAGATGTGGGTTGGAGTTGCTTTAAAATAGAAAATTGTGTTTGAAAGACGCCGAATCTGCGAATGGAAAGGACAAGTACGAGGTGTGTTCAATAAGTAATACAACACATTTTGTATCTGAAAGCACTTTGGTTTTTATCTAGGATTCCAATACAACATATTATTCCCCATTTCTGTTTTTCAACATAATCCCCGCTCATTGAGACGGCATTAAGCAACCATACTGGGAGGAGCTCTATTTCCTCATGGTACGACTTTACTGGTCGACTTACGGAGACAGCCTTTTGCTACATCAGTAACCTCCCCATCATCCACTAACTGTTTCCTGCAGATTGTGTCCTTCTGTGGCCCAGACAGATGTAAGTCGGTCTTGTGTAAGGCCTTGCGTTGTCAGGAAGAAAGAGAAGTTCGTTTGCATGTTTATGGCCTTCCAGCATCGCAGGAGTCACAGTTGTGTGCGGTCGGCCGGAACGTGGGGGATCGGTCAGGTTTGCACAGTCTTGTTGCGATGATGAGAGACACCGCGCCCAACGACTCATCGTGCTTTTGTTCAGTGGCATGTTTCCGTAGACATTCTGCAAGCCTGTGAATATGTGAGATTCTCTGGTGTCCCACAGAAGAAATTCAGAGACAGATCTCTGCTTAAAACGCATCTCCGTTACAATTTTGAAGGCTACTTATAGCGCCGATACCTATCGGAACTTCATGAAACTGTAGGGGCTGAAGCGGAATATTACACGATGTTCCACAACAAATTACAAATTTTTTCAACTTAAATTGGTCGAACGAAAGGATTGTTGCGTTAGTTACTGAAAGCGATTCGTACAAGTATTCCTTTTTTTTTTTTTTTTGGTCAAACGATGACTAAGAAGTCATATTCCCTGTGTAAATCGCAAACTAAGTTCTCTCTACAGTTTCTATGTAACATGCCTAAATTTTCACTGAAAAGATGTTCCATTACCGATATCCTTTTTAACATTGAAATAAAATGACGATGGTGTGTCGCGAACGTATTACTGCTAACACAACTGACGACCAAAGGAACAGGGCTACTCTAACGTTATGTAACTTGGCCTTGAAGCTACGATTACTTAGTTATCATCCTTATCTAGGAAACTGGACAGCAACTAGAGGAAAACCAACAGAGGTAAAGAAGAACATGGAATGAAGAAAACTGGGGCTTTAACGTCAGATGAGAAGCGGAGCACAAGCTCGATGTCCTTTCAAATCAACCCACTCGGTATTTCCTTTAATTGATTACTGGAAGTCATGAAAATCCTAATCTGGAAAGGCAGACGGAGATTTATTACGGGTTTGTCTTTTCGACTGGATGGAAGATGAGGAAGGTCAGGTGGTGACAGGAAGGGAACGTAGATGAAATAGCACAGTCTGAGAGGAGAGGAAATGAAATAGTGCGAAGTCCAAGTGAGGACACACAAACACACGCACACATACACATACATACACACACACACACACACACACACACACATACACATACACACACATATACACACACACACACACACACACAAACAAACAAACAAACAAACCAAGAGAGAGGGAATAAGGAAAACTGAAAACAGAGAGAGATCAAGAGAGATTGGAAGAACTGGTTGCAAATGAAACGTTATTATTAAGACGGTGGGTTAGAGTTGCTTGAAAACTGTGTGAGAGATGCACATGGAGTCCTTTGTGGTGTGAAAGAACAAATATTTTCGAAATTTTCAATATGTGAAATTGTTATTGGTAATTTTACTTCGTGTTATTCTGGTGACTAGTGCAGACAGGCTGAGCTAATAGCTACACGGAGTGCACTTTTATACGTTAAGTGACATTCCACCGCGACGTTCACTGTCATAACTACACTGCAGCAAATCCTTCGGGTACGGCGAAGAATATAAGAGAGCTGCCGACAATGGAAACCATTGTGCGCGATGGATTGTGTGTGGAGGAGCGCCGACACAATAGCGCAACACGAGCTTGATGAATTTTCCAATAAACAAAGTCGCTGAGACCGGAGCGGCGGCGGCGACCGTGTGGGCTTTTCCGCGAGCGCTTTTGCCCGAAGGTCGGCGCGCGACTTATTGAAAATTCCTGCAAGAGCGTCGCCGAGTCATTATGCCCGCCGAGCGAGCTCCGACGCCTCCATTGTAACGCGACGCTTCTCAAAGGGCCGAAGGGATTATGAATAAATGCCGCGCGTGGCGACCCCGGTGCAGTGAGGGCCTGCTACAGCGCTCCAAAGGGACTCCGAAATGCATCTGCAGCCGCTCGGCGGCGCTGCATGCGCGGATAGAGAACTGCTCGTCACCGGCGCCATAGTCAACCGAGCGAAGTGTTACAGAAAGGTATGCCGCGCGCGGGAATGTGTGTCTCCGCTACTGAAACGGCTAAATCGTACAAAGAGAGGGTAGTTTTCCGTTTGAAGCTTTAACGATACAGCGTAGCTATCAAAAGTAAATTGAAGATGCTACGCGCTTGTATTCTGCATGTTAGATCCTCTGCACTGCCCCACGTGGGTGTCTCGAATGGCTCGCGGTGCCACTTTCTCAAAGACACAGCAGAGTTTCGGAAATGACCACTCAAAAGGCCAGGAAATTTGCGCTGATGGACTTCCGCCAACAGCAGTGACATTTATCGCCCTCCGAAGGGGTGGCTTGCAATGAGTGAGAGCCAAGTACAGTGTCAGTAAATAGTAGACAAAATCAAGCTCGGACTGACTCATATTTGATTTGTCTGTAGACTGACACAGAAATATTGTACTCAGAGTATTTCTATCCCGTCAACAGAGATAAAACGTTTTTTCTTTTGTGACATTAAAGATGACCTACGAGGTGGGACAATAAAGTAATGAGACGGACGTGAAAAAAATGTTACTTAACGTTTTAGTCAAGTTTAGTGTTGTCTCCCTCAACGTTGTTCCCTTCTGCTTGCACACACTTTTTGCAGCGCTTCTGCCATTGATGGTAACATTTCTGGAACTCACCTTCTGCAATATCCTCCCGTCACAGCATTTTGTACATCTTGTGTTGTATTAAAATGGTGTCCCTTCACCGCCGTTTTGACTCTTGAAAGTAGAAAAAAGTCGCACGGAGAGATCTGGTGAATAAGGTAGCTTTTGTAGTACTGAAATTTGTATTGAGGTTAAAAATTGCTTTACTGACAGAGCAGTATGGGATGGCGCATTATCGTGATGCAGAATCCATACCAAGATCCTCAGTTATTACTAGACGAAACATTTCTCGATTGATGTTCAGTTCTTCTGCAGTCATTTTCACGGAAAATCTTCGATCAGATCGTAAGAGTTCACGCATCCTGGCCAAGTTGACATCCGTCCGTGAGAGTGATGGTCGTCCACTACGTCTTCATCTTCAACATTCGTTCTGCCTTCACTAAACATTTTACACCAACGACAAACTTCAGCTCTTGACATAACCTCCTCTCCAAAAGCTTTCTGAAGCTTACTGTAAATTGTCGTCACGTTTTCACCCAAGTCAACGCAAAAAGAAATGGCATACCATTGCGCAATACTATGCATTTCCATTTCCGTGACTAGAGACACAAACACGTGTTAACTTACTACAGCATAACTCACGAGTGAGCAGTTACACTGATGTGCTGCTTGGACTAGAAGCAGCTTCTAGACCAAGGTCAAAAACATTGTGCCTACACAAGCCTTCAAGGTTGCCACATCTTGCAAAGAAAATGAGTCTCATTACTTTATTGTCGCACCTCGTAGATCTTTCGAAAGCGGAATGTGTACCACGGTCCTGAAGAACATGAAGCATTTCTCGAAGAGCCTGTTACACAGTGTGTTCCAGTTCCGTTAGGACTGCTTGTGTGAAATTACAAATTGGAATACTGTCTCGTGGCGTAACGATCATGGAATATTCAACAACAGCCATATAGAAGGTCAGAGGACAAGCTTCATTGCAGCAGGCGTCCGATCGCGATTGCACAGTACGTGCCTGACACTTGCAAAACGGCTGTGGAACAGTGAGGCAACATAAAGTTTTTTGAGTCCTCCATCGTTTGTGGGCTAGAGTTCATTCATCGCATCTGAAGACCGGGGGTCAGGTTCCTGGTTGCTCCTCCACGACAATGAGCCAGCCCAAAGGTGAAGATTTTGTGCAGCAAATGGATCATTGTCGTGGATCACTTTTCGTTTCTCGAATTTGGCAATAAAGGACAAAATTACGATGCAGATGAGCACGTCCTAGAAAATTGTAATGAAGTACTAAATACACTTCCGAAAAAGGATTGTACTGTCTGCCCCAGAACAATTTTAATATGATTTTGGGTATGTCTTGATTCATGGGGAGGCTTTTTTGAATAAACACACAGTGATTTTGTTAACATAACATATGACCTTCATTTTTCATATCTACAATCGTAATGGAAATGGAACACATGGTGCATTGCAGTTGTTGATGGGAGTCGCAAGGGAGACTAGCTACACACCTGGCCAAAAATCCGTAACAAATGAGGTGTCTCCGAGTACTGCCACGAATATAACCGATGAGTTCTATCCAGTCACTCGTCGACCATTAACGTGTAACCACAAATGACAGCAAAATGAAAGCTGCAGTTTTACTTCCAAGAAACCATTCGTACAAGAGGACCGTACAAACGTACCGTCGTTTGAACGTGGCACTGACTCCTGTATTGAAGACATAGTAATAGGAATCCAAACAGTAGAGAAGCAACTGAATGAGTTGAAATCAAGTTAGACGCCACGTTCGGATGGAATCTCGTTTTGATTTTGCAGCGGGTACTCTGTGGCATCGGCCGCTTACTTCATTTGCATTTATCGCGAATCTCTGCCCCAATATAAAGTCCCAATTGAGTTCACATAAGCACAGGTCACTCTTGAATATATAAAGGGTAAAAGAACGGGCCTGCCAAATGACAGACCAGTTTCCTTAATATCACTTTGCTATGAAAATGTTCAACATATTCTGCGTTCGAATCGAATACCTTTCTTTGAGACAGGCAAGCTTCTGTTCAGAAATCAGCACGGATTTAGAAAGAAACGCTCGTGTGAAACTCAATTTGCCATTTTCTCACATTACATTCTGTAAATCATAGCTGCAAGGCATATTTCTAGATTTCCGGAAGGTGTTTGACGTGGTGCCCGACAGTGGACTCTTAACATGTATATTTTTCTAACAGCTCGTGCTCATCAGAGACAAGAAAATTGGCAAGGAAACCTAAAAAAAGATTGACTTGTTTTCTGTATGGGTAAATGATCTGACGTAAAGGCAGTTTGTTGACGACGCTGTTGTGTACCGGAAGGTGTCGTCATACACTGACTGACTGCAAGGTAATACAAGATGGCTTGCACAGGATTTCTTGTTTGGATCATGAGTCGTGCGCGGCTCGTGTTCATCCCGTATATTGCTTGGCATCTTCTTATTGCGGCTATGGCATCTCGTTTCTTATTCGGTTTACTGGCGTAACTAAGTTGCTGGCTTGCCTGCCCTTGAGTGGCAGCACCAGCGCTACTGTGATACTATCTTTAAAGAGGCCTCTGGTATTTCCGGGTAGTCATATGTCGAGAGAGGGGAGTTGGGACGGAGCAGCATTGAGGTCCGGACAGCCAGTACTCACCCGACCGCTGGCGACACACACGTACTGTCCGACAGATAGATGTGGACGTGAGACCGCACGACCACGCAAGGACCGGTTGCAGTGACTTTTAGTTGGACGGACCGTTATATTCGAGTATTGCCACTTTCACTTGTGTGTGTGTGTGTGTGTGTGTGTGTGTGTATCCGCCCGTCGAAGTGCACTCATGGCAATAAGTTGTCAGAAGACGATCTATACTGGGATCTTTCCCTAGCCTGAATTGAGTAGCGACGACCGTTGGTTGGTCGTTCGGTCGGTCGTCGCAGCGGACGACTTGCATTTGGTCCTCCGACCGCTTCTGGCTTTTTCCGTGTTTGTGCCGACTTATAAACGACCGTGTTGTTTCACAGTGACTGGTTTTATTACTGTGAGTTGTTAGTGGAATTTTTTTCACGGATCCGTGTGTATCTCGTGGTTTTGAATGAGCAGTTATTTTAATGCTTTCTGCGTACTGGATTTGGTGAGGAGATGCGAACGGAGGTCAGTTCGGTTGGGGCGCAGCAACGAGCAGCTCCGGGCAGCACGTGGGCAAGCCGGGGCCGCTAGTGGGGTGCTACCACTGCCGGATCGAGGAGGGGAAGCTGCGAGAACGACGACTTCGTTGCACACTGAAACTTGGACGTTTAAGTTGAGTGAAGTGCTAATGCAAACTCGACTATTCTGAGATCTCGCCTTTGGTTGGAGGGTTGTTGCTCGCAGAGCGACTGAGCCAGGTGGCGGCGAGTGAAGTGTTTCGAGGCGGTGAAATGTTGCAGCCTTCTTTCTCTATTTGTTACTCATCTTTGAATTTAGTATTATTCTTATTAGTGAAGTGTAACCGACAGTCTTTTCTGCCTTGTGGCCGCTAACGCCCCAGTCACCTGCCCTGGAGGTTAGTGTACTTTTCCGGCAGTGTACCTTTCCTCTTCGTGTTGATGCTGTCCGACACGGCGTGTAGTTTTTGGGAGGTCTACCTTGGTTCTAGTGTTTCCTTAGGGTTTGGGTGTTTTCTGAAGACGTAGTGCTGTCTGTCTCTTCACCATTGCCTAAAAATATTCCATCGTTGTACGTGTGATCGGACGTCAGGCGGATTGATTGTTAGGTCGGTCGGCACGTAAGCTGCCCCTAGTTTGAGTTGCCATCCTCTTACGTGAGTACAACCCTTGGCCGCCTTCCCAGCTTAGCCTTATGTTTGAGTTACCTTCCCAGGTCGATCCTTAGAACTCTTGCTGAGAACCGCTTGTCCTGATTCCCTAGATTGTGACGTTTGTTTTAAGGATATTTGTAATTTTCTAATTATTGTTGGTATGGCCCTCAGCCGAGCAATAATTTCACTTCTTTCGTGATGAGGCCTTCAGGAGTGTTACAGTAAGCTTTTTTTTTAAAGCAAACTTGTTTTAAGCAAGGTTTTTATTTTAAATCTGCTTTTTTCAATTGCTCTTCTGACTTTTAATTAAGGCCTTCAGCCGTTTGTTGTTTGAGGTTACTGTTGGTGGTCTTCGGACCCAAAATTGTGGAATATCTGTGATAAGGCCTTCAGCCGCCATAGAGTCAATTGTATTTTTTAAGAAATTGTTTTAAAATTTTTATTCCTGTAAATAAAGTTTACGTATTTGTTACGCAAAAAAAAAAAAAAAATGGTTCAAATGGCTCTGAGCACTACGGGACTTAACATCTGTAGTCATTAGTCCCCTAGAACTTAAAACTACTTAAACCCAACTAACCTAAGAACATCACACACATCCATGCCCGAGGCAGGATTCGAACCTGCGACCGTATCGGTCACGCGGTTCCCGACTGAAGCGCCTAGAACCGCTCGGCAACACAGATTTTTTGTGCAACCGAGAGTAACTGATTACGGCCCCGTTCACAATAGTAACCTTATCCTAAGCTACTAACTCTCAGATAATGGCCGGCAGATTGATCTAAATGTTGAAAAATCTAAATTAATGCGAAGGTACGGAACTATTCTTCTGCGCCCAAAGTATATTTCGCGTAATGACGGCGAAGATAAGAGGCATTATGCCTCTTATAGATGCGTATAGACAGTCGTTTTCCCCTTGCTCCGTTTGCGAGTGGAACAGGAGAGTATACGTCTGGTAGTAGACAGGGTACACTCCAGCTGTCAGTAGATGAGACGTCAAGTGGAAATGATAGTAGATTTATGGCACAATTAACAGTCCGAATCAAGGCAGGAGATGTAACTCTAAAAACCATCGTCATAATGCACGTGCTAAAGCAACGTGTCTGATCAAAGGCCTTCAGAATGGAATTATTGACACTGCCCGTGATTTGTGAGCCAACAAATTGGTGAGAAAATTAACAAATCCAAGTTTTGCCATATGCTGGCAGATGAAAATGCTGATATTCGTGGTAGAGAAGGGTTTGTGCTTGATATGTTGATAAAGACAAAAATGTTTTCATAATTCGTGAAGACTCCCTCAGATTTGTTCCTGTTTAAGATCCTGGTGGAATGGCTTTGGGTGATGTTTTAAAGTAAAACATTTTATTTCCGATGCTCGTCGTTTGGGATTCGATGGGACAGGAAATATGAGCGGTGTATTTAATGAATGTACTACAAAATTCCTGACATCAAGAACTTTTAGGCAGCATAAACAAAATCATTACATTCCTGAGAGCTTCCTCTAAGAGGCAAAAATTCAGAAGAACAAAGTATTACAGCTCCATGCCAAAGAAAGAACACTGCTTACGAAATTCTACGAGACCCGGTGGGTAGAAAGACTGGATGCAATTTCTTTGTATGTTGAACTCTCTCCTTTTGTCTTTGAGTCTTTATACGAAATACAAGAATTCCCAGATACAGAAGCTTCAAGCCAAGCATTTCAATTTCTGGCAGCAATACGGAAACCCTAATTCCTGGTATGAATAGTTGTAGCCAGTCAGGATTTTAGCCTGTGCATGATTTATCCAGTTCACTACAATCAAACCGGATGGGCCTTAATATACATATTGATTTGTGTGAGAATGGCAGATTATCGACCCGATTTCCATTCAGGCTACAGGGTGGTAGGAAACGTGGCTGAACATTAATCTGAAAATTCCAAGACCCATGGGAAGACAAATACAGCTTCCTAACTTCAACACAGACAATACTGTAGGCTTTCAGTTTTACTTCCTTTATAGACTATCTCATTAGCAAGGTCTAGAACAGGTTTTTAAATAATAAGGGAATCCTAAGAGACATAAAAGCTTCGTTACTGAAAACATAATTGGAACATCAGATGTAAATCAGTGGCCTAATGATGTTGATGCATCACCAGACTTTCTTCAGTGAAGTGGAGGTATGAAGAAGAAATTCCCTAAACCAAAAAGATGTTGAATTACCGCCCACCGATTTCATTACATCTCTCAATATGTGTAATGAAATTACTATTCTCTGTAATCATAAGGCACTGGAGCTTTTCTACAAATTGCCAGTAACTACAGCAACGCCAGACGGTTCGTTCACCACACTGCAGTATTTGAAGAGTTACAATAGGAGAAGCCACGTTAAATGCACTTGCCTAGAAGCACATTGACAAGAATATAGGAATAAAAACTGAGGAACTGCTGGATGAACTACATTAGTTGCCTCGTTGTTTTTTCTGTACCTGATGTTTTCTTATTGTTTCTGTATTAAAGTCATCATAGTAATTGTGAATATATTACTTTAATCCTGGCTAATACATTTTACCAAACATTGAAATCCCCACTAAAAAAAATCCTGCGTCCGCCCCTGAAATAGGCGTCCAAGTAAACTTTTTCCCACTGCTTTTCGTTTCGAGCAGTTAGCAACTGTGTAAACGTCCACCTTCATTATTAGTTTGTCCGGCATTTTCATTTTGATAGAATCCGTATTTACGTTGTCCCAGGAACGAGGCACATACACAGTGGTACTAGTATCGCCTATTTCATTTCATCTACAGCTACGTAATAACCCCGTAATTTCTCTCGTGCGCAAAGGAAAACAGCATTAATAATACGGAAAAGCTTTGCTTTGTTTCTACTTACCGCTTCTTTTCAATTGTGTGTCCAAGTCACTGTTAACAATATCTGTTTTCTTCTGAAACACAAATATAAAACGCTGATTTGGAGTGCCGGCTTTCTTTTCGTAATCGCTGAATTCTTGTTTCGCATTTTTTTCATTTTTTGGATGTTTTTTTTTTTTTTTTACTAACGAGTTCAAAAGGAAATGTGCACTCTACGCCGAGTGGAATACAGTTGCAAAAATAACACACAACATACAGAGAGTACCCTTATTTGCATCTAAATAAGCTCACCAAAGAAACTCTGACAAACACTGATATTATTTTTTTTGTTTTGTTTTGGCCACTAGTAAATCTGTAATTCATAGGAGGAAACCAAGTTTTCATAATACAGTTATATATATCCTGATCCTCATGTCGCCACTTGCGTGAAGAAAAGGTGCCTAGGTTTTCACTGACTGTTGTCTTGTCTAGTTGTGTTGTTCCTGAATGATGTACGATGTCTTTCTCGGGTTCTACAGTCATGTCCACAACACCAGTAAATTTTGTTGGATTAAAACCCCATCTTTGGTTTGCAGACGAAGAAAAACGAACAAACTTGCTTGTCTTTTCTTCTCCGTTGCTAACATTGTAGCTCCACTAATCTCAGCACACTAAACAACAATATACTGTAAAATTTGGCACGCATTTTAGACTCATTCAGAACGGCCAGGCCACTACGACGGCATGCTAATGTGTAACAACACAGAAGCTCGTACGAAACCTGAAAAACTAGGGGATTCCAGCGATTCCGATAATTCGTAACGATAATATCGACTCACACAGCGTCAGTATCATCCTCCGCATTGTTACCAGGAAGTGCCAGATAGCAACTAAAGTTTCGTCATATGAAATGCACATTGGCAAAACTGTAATAAGTACATCGTTTGATATCAGCAGACAAGTCCCATGGGTCCTGAAATCACATTTCCTTACGATAAAATTTTCGACAAATTTTCTGCTCCAAGCTAGTTGTCCTTAGATTAAAAATCCTAATCTTACATGATAAGTCTGCCATAAGTAAGGGTGGCGTTGAAAAGCATACAAGAAATAGATCGTAGTTGCACAAATGTCATTTGATCAAGCATGCACTCACTACGTTGTGAAATGACGTTTCTTAATTATTGAAACTCAGATTAACATTTATCCAAAAATACTTCCAGATGGCACAGAATGAATATCTCATTTGTCAGTTGGTGTGGTACGAGCACAAAACAATTTACATCATTGCTTTTAAAATATAAGACGCACAATGGCGTAGGTTATTCTTAAATCTGCGTGTTATTTATTCTTGCTGCTGTTCCTAATCTCTTGAACAGTTGAGACTGCTATTTTTGTCTTTCAGGAACTGCAGCTGTTAAACAATTTCCTCAGTATTTTCATTTCTTGTCGTTCCACGCTACTGTAAATTCATAAAATGTTCTTACATTTTACAATTTCCGGGTGAAAGTGGGGGAGGGTATTGTCCCCCTGACCTCCGCCCGCATCTCGTGGTCGTGCGGCAGCGTTCTCGCTTCCCGTGCCCGGGTTCCCGGGTTCGATTCCCGGCGGGGTCAGGAATTTTCTCTGCCTCGTGATGGCTGGGTGTTGTGTGCTGTCCTTAGGTTAGTTAGGTTTAAGTAGTTATAAGTTCTAGGGGTCTGATGACCATAGATGTTAAGTCCCATAGTGCTCAGAACCATTTGAAACCCTCACCTCCTCTCCCCTCCCCTCCGCAACATCCAATACTGGTCTACTACGTCTGTAATGAGCCATCCATTGATAAGAAAAATATAATAGTTGCTGCTAATTACTACTTGTCCTATTACTCGTAACTCTGAACCATCTGCAACCACTCAAACACTATACAATTTCGGTTGTAATATAGAATATATATTAACCTTGTCACCGTTTCATGTCTTTTGTGGGTACAGAAGGACTCGTACCCACATAATATTACTTCCCACATTGTAAATAATATATGGAACAAGTTAGTTACAAACTGTTCCAGGTGATGTAAAGCTGTGATGGAACACCTGACGCCATATTTTATTTAACGTGAGAACACAATGAAAATGTTCAGACCATTGCAATGGTAGCTTTTTTAACATCATCCCAGAAGTTCCCTTGTGTATTGCCTGGAAAGTTATATTAAGGCAAGTTGATGACTGTTTAACGTTTTCTTCTTTGGAAAACATGAAACTTGTTTAACTTTTAACGTTTGCACGATAGTCCCAAATTATGACAATATATATACACTCCTGGAAATTGAAATAAGAACACCGTGAATTCATTGTCCCAGGAAGGGGAAACTTTATTGACACATTCCTGGGGTCAGAAACATCACATGATCACACTGACAGAACCACAGGCACACAGACACAGGCAACAGAGCATGCACAATGTCGGCACTAGTTCAGTGTATATCCACCTTTCGCAGCAATGCAGGCTGCTATTCTCCCATGGAGACGATCGTAGAGATGCTGGATGTAGTCCTGTGGAACGGCTTGCCATGCCATTTCCACCTGGCGCATCAGTTAGACCAGCGTTCGTGCTGGACGTGCAGACCGCGTGAGACGACGCTTAATCCAGTCCCAAACATGCTCAATGGGGGACAGATCCGGAGATCTTGCTGGCCAGGGTAGTTGACTTACACCTTCTAGAGCACGTTGGGTGGCACGGGATACATGCGGACGTGCATTGTCCTGTTGGAACAACAAGTTCCCTTGCCGGTCTAGGAATGGTAGAACGATGGGTTCGATGACGGTTTGCATGTACCGTGCACTATTCAGTGTCCCCTCGAAGATCACCAGAGGTGTACGGCCAGTGTAGGAGATCGATCCCCACACCATGATGCTGGGTGTTGGCCCTGTATGCCTCGGTCGTATGCAGTCCTGATTGTGGCGCTCACCTGCACGGCGCCAAACACGCATACGACCATCATTGGCACCAAGGCAGAAGCGACTCTCATCGCTGAAGACGACACGTCTCCATTCGTCCCTCCATTCACGCCTGTCGTGACACCACTGGAGGCGGGCTGCACGATGTTGGGGCGTGAGAGGAAGACGGCCTAACGGTGTGCGGGACCGTAGCCCAGCTTCATGGAGACGGTTGCGAATGGTCCTCGCCGATACCCCAGGAGCAACAGTGTCCCTAATTTGCTGGGAAGTGGCGGTGCGGTCCCCTACGCCACTGCGTAGGATCCTACGGTCTTGGCGTGCATCCGTGCGTCTCTGCGGTCGGGTCCCAGGTCGACGGGGACGTGCACCTTCCGCCGACCACTGGCGACAACATCGATGTACTGTGGAGACCTCACGCCCCACCTGTTGAGCAATTCGGCGGTACGTCCACCCGGCCTCCCGCATGCCCACTATACGCCCTCGCTCAAAGTCCGTCAACTGCACATACGGTTCACGTCCACGCTGTCGCGGCATGCTACCAGTGTTAAAGACTGCGATGGAGCTCCGTATGCCACGGCAAACTGGCTGACACTGACGGCGGCGGTGCACAAATGCTGCGCTGCTAGCGCCATTCGACGGCCAACACCGCGGTTCCTGGTGTGTCCGCTGTGCCGTGCGTGTGATCATTGATTGTACAGCCCTCTCGCAGTGTCCGGAGCAAGTATGGTGGGTCTGACACACCGGTGTCAATGTGTTCTTTTTTCCATTTCCAGAAGTATATATATATATATATATATATATATATATATATATATATATATATGTGTGTGTGTGTGTGTGTGTGTGTGTGTGTGTGTGTGTGTGTGTGTGTGTTTGGCAGCTGATTGGGGGGGGGGGTGTTTGCCCAATTTTGTCCAAACTATGTAATTATTTTAGCTTTTGTTTTTATTTACTTTCCGGACGTTAACATTATGTATACCTTCAGTATCGAAATAATGGTTGGATCTTGCACTAGATTTTGAAGTGATAAGGAATTTCCCTCACTGTCAGAAATCTTAGGACGGCAAACTTATGACTTTGCAACAGCCAAACTGGAAGTAGCTGTTTCAGTAATAACAACGTTTTAAGTGTTCTTTCATCTATGCCCTTGAACGCAATCCATTTATAAATGTAAACGGCTCATAAAGAAACTAGGATCGCTTGGACATATGAAGGACTACGTATTCATTCCTCTCCTTCATCCTGAATTCGCCGAAAGTAGGGACGGAAACTTTACCTTTATTTAAATTTGTTTTTGTAGTTTCTTACGCGTTTCAGAAATATTAATGTGATCACCGACCATGTTTGATGTCTACATGCAATATCCACTCACAGACGGAATTTTCCCGCACTATCAGTGGAGGATATTAAAAAAACTTTGCAGCTGTTGTTGTAATGCGGAAATTCAGTGACTTATCTGACATCTGAATGTGCATGTACTTTGGCTTTCCAAGGGTGGAAGCATTTCCGAAAACACTAACTTTCTGAACTGTTCAGCTGCCGCAGTGCTTAAGGTATACAGTACGCGGCAAGATGGTGATATCCAAAACTGGCGCCAAGGAAACTGTAGTGCATGACGGGCCACACACGAGGGGGTCAATGACGGCTGCAGAGATTCGTACAGGCAAATAGACGTACAACCGTTGAGCAACTGACCACCCAAATGAACCAAGGGGTTACCAATAATGTCTTCTCATCGACTGTTCACCGAACGTTGCTACATATGTGCCTCTGCAGCAGGTGGGTGATTCACGCACCCATGTTAACTGCTGTTCATCGGTGACGAAGGTTTCATTCTGCGCCCAAATACCACACCTGGACTTCCACTGAGCGACGACAGGGGGCCTTTTCAGATGAATCTCCACGGGACAGGAAGCAAACAGCCTGCTGCAATCGTCGGAAGTGTCCAAGCTGGAGGAGAGGGCGCTATGCCCTGGGAAATGTTTTGCTGGCACTCGCTGGGTGATCTCGTCATTCTGGAAACACATGTGTAGTTGTATTGGTCTATTGTATCCTTTGGACCATACGTAGCGCTACATGTAATTTGGGTTTCCTCGACTCTGTGGCTTCTACCAGCAGGATAATGCAATATGCCACACAGGTCGCAGTGTATGTGAGTGGTTCAAAGAGCATCACGTTGAGTGTAGCATACTAACTCGGATATCGAACTCCGCAGATTCTCAATCGAGAATCATGGGACAATCTCGAGCACGATGTTTCTTAACCGCCAAACCCGTCGCGACTGGTACGGTATATCCCCATTGATACCTTCTAGAACCTCTATTCCCCTTTCCCTGAACATCTTCTAGTAGTCCTCATCGGAAAATGTCGTTATTCGCCCATTTGACAGGTGGTCACTTTAATGTCAGTGGACAGTGTATTTGTGAGCAACAGGAATTAGCTAGCTACAGAAAAGGAAATGCACGATAATATTCTTCTAATTCCACGTGTTTCTCATTGGACCACTGGGCCAAAGCCGGCCGTTGTGGCCGAGCAGTTCTATGAGCTTCAGTCCGGAACCGCGCTACTGCTACGGTCGCACGTTCGAATCCTGCCTCGGGCATGGGTGTGTATGTAATGTCCTTAGGGTTGGGGTTGGGTTGTTTGGGGGAGGAGGCCAGACAGCGAGGTAATCGGTCTCATCGGATGAGGGAAGGACGAGGAAGGAAGCCGACAGTGCCCTTCCAAAGGAACCATCCCGGCATTTGCCTGGAGCGATTTAGGGAAATTACGGAAAACCTAAATCAGGATGTCCGGACGCGGGATTGAACCGTCGTCCTCCCGAATGTGTCCTTAGGTTATTCAGGTTTAAGTAGTTGTAAGTCGAGGGGACTGATGACCTCAGATATTAAGTCACAGTGCTTAAATCTATTTGAACCACTGGGCCATAAGTGCTGACGGATAGGAAAATTTTAATTCGTGTGAAAAACTGATCCTCTTAACAGTGAGATGTAGTACAACAAACATCAAATGGACAGAATTGTGAACACGTGTACGACTGTTGCACAAGTCTTCCCGTCTGGGAAGACTATGTATGGTGGCCCAATAGCCCATGCGCACAAGTTAGAGCCAGGCACGACTTTGTACTGCTGTAGGCACGTCCTCGCCTCTTCATGCCATGGCTACATACACCTAGTGCACAGGGAAAGTTGTATAGGTATAACTGCGATTTGATAAAGAGCTTTCTCAATACTGTCTCATTGCTTTTTTTCACTTCATTGTAACAATTAAGCTGTATTTTCACGCAGCCACGGTATCACCAATTCGATTTTCGACAAAACTGCAAAAAGGCAGGTGTTGTTATGTCATTTGCTAGATGCTGTCTCCCGCCCCAATTTTTAAAACAGATTTGTTAGGTCTGTCTGACTGTTGGGAAATAAATTTTGCTATTGAATTTAAACTAACTTCCAGAACTGCATAACAGTACAATATTAACTCGCCTCCGTGTCGGTTTTTTCGGTAAGGGTGTGTTTGGTAATGGAAACGTTTGACAACGTCTCACATCTAGGAAGCTCTGGAGGACCGGCATGTTGTGTAGGTAATGTCAGAATGCTTACCAGGTGGAAGGCAAGTGTATAGGCATGGCTGAGCACTGAGATGAGGGAATAGGACGTGGACTGAGATAGGAAGAAGAGGAGACGTGCACAGTATGTGTGGCACATATATATACGTACACCAAATGGTTATCATTCAACATTCTCTACATAACACGTTATAACACTTAAACTAATAACCGTACGAGTACCAAACGTGGTAGCATTAATGTCCAGAAAATGGGGTACCAGATTTCCATGCGTCACAGTGCCACAGTTCAGTACTAGCTATGGCCACCAGGTGGCGTGATCAGTCACTGTGATTCATAGTCTCACACACGTGACCAGTCTCAGTGCACTTGCTGACGTGTCAACATGAGCTTGGAATGAAGGAGCAGGGCATTACTGGCGAAGCTCCGTTATCAAAACAACAGTAATGCTGCAGCTGCACATCGAGAATATCGCCAGCTGAAAGGATTTCGAAAGGCTCCTCTTTCCCCACCTACTGTGCGAAGCAAGATGAAGAAGTCGAATCAACTGGAGAACTCGGCGTCGCTCTGGGAAGAGGCCATGACCGGTAGCACTACAGTTGATTGATAAAATCGCTGTTGCTATGGTAGATAACGCTGCTCGCAATTCCCGATCGTCAGGTGGTGCGCGTGTTGTGTCATGACAGTTGAACATCCTGCGGTCCACTGTACGAAAGGTGCTCTGAACTTTTCTGAAATGGTATCAGTACTATATCTACGTCGTACAGCAGCTTGCAGCCCAGGACGCAGAACGACGTGCTGACTTCGCTCTCCACTTTCTCGCAATGTTTGAAGTCGGCAAGGGCTTGTCCTGGACCATGTTATGGACAGGCGAAACTCATTTTTCTCTGAAAGGTGAGGTGAACACACAGTATTGCCAAGTGTGGGGATCTTCACCTCCAGGCACTGTGCATGAATTTCCTCTGTATGGTGAACGTGTCACCATATGGTTTGGCTTCGGGCTACGTTCATCATTGGCCGATTCTGTTTTCAACCGGTTGGCGCTCAAGGACCAAAGACGAGCAGGGTGACTGGGCAACGTTACTGCAATATGCTTCGCCAGTATCTTACACCCGCCCTACAGGAGAGAGTTGGACTGACCAGTTTTCATGGGAGATGGGGCCCCACAGCAAATCGCTCGTGAAGTTCACATGCTTCTCCGAAACACATTTGGAAACGATCAAAGTATCAGCTGATCGTTTCAAATGCTTAGCCGGCACGATCACTTTATGTCACTCCCTGTTGTTTCTGGTTGTGGGCCTACCTGAAGGACATGGTTTACCAGGGGAACCTTCACACCTGTGCTGATCTGAAGCGCAGCATATCAAGAGAGGTAGCCAGAATACCTACAGAGATGCTTCGTTCTGCTGTGCAGACTTCAATCCTTCGCTTTCAGGCTCTTCTGGACACTGATGGGCCCAATACTGAGTCCCTTTTGTAGCAGTATTTGCATCCCTATGATGTACCATAGGAGCAAAATTAAAGTGTTTCAATTGAATTGATTCTGCATTATTTCTCTTCCTCGTGTCCTTGGCATTAGTGCTACCAAGTTTGGTACTCATAGAGTAATTAGCTTCCATTTTATAACGTGTTAAATAAAGAAATTTTAACTATAACCTCCAGGTATAAATCTCCTAGACTCACACAGATTCGTAACACCACACAGACGGTCCTTTGTACTGTTGTTGTGGTGGTCTTCAATCCAAAGACTGGTTTGATACAGCTCTCCATGGTTACTCTCCCCTCTCCAAGCCTCTTCGTCTCCAGTTAACTACTGCAGCCCACATCCCTCTGAATCTGCTTACTGTATTCATCTCTTGATCTCCTAATATGATTCATGATCCCCCCCCCCCCACTCGCTTCCCACCAGTACTATATTGGAGATCCCTTGATGCCTCAGAATGTGTCCTGCCAACCGAACCCTTGTGTTAGTCAGGTTGTGCCACAAATTTCTCTTCACCCCAATTGTATTCAGCACCTCCTCATTCGTTACGCTATCTACCCATCTAATCTTCACCTTTCTTCTGTAGCACCACATTTCAAAAGCTTTTATTCTCTTCTTGTCTGAAGTGTTTAACGACCATATTTCACTTCCATATATGGTTACATTTCATACAAATACTTTCAGAAAGGACGTCCTGACACTTTAATCTAAATTCGATGTTACAATATTTCTCTTCTTCAGAAGCGATTGTCTTGCTATTGCCAGTCTACATTCTGTATCCTCCCTACTTCGACCATCATCAGTTCTTTTGCTTCCCAGATAGCAAGACTCATTTACTAGTTTACGTGTCTCATTTCCTAATCTAATTACCTTAACATCAACTGATTTAATTCGACTACAATCCATTACCCTCCTTTTGCTTTTATTGCTTTTTGTCTTATATCCTCCTTCGAAGATACAGTCCTTTCCGTTCAACTGCTATTTCAAGTCCTTTCCTGTCTGTGACAGATTTACAGTGTCATCGGCAAACATCGAAGTAGTCGGCCCAGCGGTTCTAGGCGCTTCAGTCTGGAGCCGCGCGACCGCTACGGTTGCAGGTTCGAATCCTACCTCGGACATGGATGTGTCTGATGTCTGTAAGGATGATAGTTCTAAATTCTAGGGGAGTGATGACATCAGATGTAAAGTCCTATAGTACTCAAAGCTATTTGAACCCAACTTGCTGGGGAAATATAACTTAGGTAAATGTTTTGTTTGTTGCATAAACTTGTTCACTAACCGTTTCTGCCCCTGTCCGGCTTTTTTCTAGTGACAGCTGCCGCACCACTCTATAGCCAACCTCTCCTTACCATTGTGTGCAAAGTTGTACACAACACTTTGTAGCACGATTAAATAAGTATTATATGAAAATTTTGTTTCTATTTAAATAATTATCCCACCTGTGTTGTCCATTAAGCTGGAGACAATATTACTTATTGGATGCTAAGAGCACTCCGGTAAATCGAATATGATGAATAACATTCCGTCTTCAGGCCACAAGGGGCGTATCGGGACCATCCGACCGCCGTGTCATCCTCTGTGGAGGATGCGGATATGAGGGACGTGTGGTCAGCACACCGCTCTCCCGGTCGTCATAATGGTTTTCTTTGACCGGAGCCGCTACTAGTCGGTCGAGTAGCTCCTCAATTGGCGTCACGAGGCTGAGTGCACCCCGGGAAAATAGCAACAGCGCATGGCAGCTGGATGGTCACCCATCCAAGTGCCGGCCACGACCGACAGCGTTTTACGTCGGTTATCTCACGGGAACCGGTGTGATATGATGACTAGGTTGTCCTTTTATCAATTCAGACATTGACTAACAAGAATAACGTGCACCATCCTCAAACCTCTTTCCTTTTTGTGGCATTAAGACGAATTCAAAGAAGTTGAAGTTCGCACATAAGACAAGCGACCTTGCGAAACCATAGCGAGACCAGAGGTGGTGCATTCGTCCCTGACTCCTCCAGCACGGAGGGCGGAGTCGCACCTTCCACGGTCAGTGGGTGAGTAGGCCATCTCAGGGCTTGCGCTGTTAGGCGGGGAGGCGGTGGGCTCACAGCGGCGTCGCGCCTGCGTCCTCCTCGAGCTGACACGGCAGGATGCCACCAAATTGAGCGCACCGTCTCCCCCACGGTGGCTGGCGCTCTGGCGCTCCGATATTGCCCTCGAGCCCGCCACCTATAACGGAGCCATTCAGATGGGTGCTCGCAGGGGGACTTGGCGCGCCAGGGGTGTGCCAGGATGGGAAGGGGAGGGGAGGCGCTCCGCCACCAGCGCCATCGCCGAGCGCGAATATAAAAGAGCACTCCCTCAATAACAGCGCCAGGGGCAACATTTTCCAATGAGAATCAGTCTATTGAATTCTGCTGCGACCCGACCGTCTACCTCGACGCGGCGCGACGCGCGCTGTGCCTCTCTTTTTACGGCGCGGGACACGGGGTTTTACTACTGCGACACGTCGCAAATAATGTCGGAACACCAACCTGTGCTCTACCTCTCTCCTCCCGCCTCCCCCTGCCCCACCCCAACTCCCGTATCTTCCTTCTCCTCCTCCTCCTCCTCCTCCTCCTCCTCCTCCCGAGGAAAAATATCTCATAAAATTCTTTATATTACTGTCACATAACGGGATGAGAAAGGGACGTCCCGTCTCTCTCTTTGTGTATCTCTCTCTTTCTTTCCCTCCGAAGGCTGTCCGCATCGGTATGTAATATGTGAGCCTACAAATTTCCTGAAAGACAGGTATTAAAATCTGATATAGAGCTGAATAAAAATCCCCTTTCTTAGAGGCTCCTGGAATCACTTACACTATCCATTGTAAATGATGGAAAGTTAGGTGCTTTCAATCAATACCTGGGCATCAACATACTTAGACATGCATCTAAATATTGGGACAAATAATGGTAGCAGGAAAACTTTCGAAAATACAGACCAAATTTCAGTTTCTTACAACGAAAAAATTCTTATATGGTTGGTGCACAACTTCGTAACTTTTTTTTTCCATGTTCGTATAATGGGTGCTATGGGAGTATTTATAGATTGTTATTTCTTATTTGTAGCTCACTGTTGCCTTTTGAGTTTACAGATTGTCATTTTGTAATTTGGAGATAAAGGATGGGGCTGTGGTTGCTAGAAACAGGAGTGCCAAGTAGTCAAATCGGAACGCTGTCTGCGTATTCTTCTGTTAGATTTTAATGCAGTAGTGACAGCAGCCGGGGCAGCCAGAAACATTTGTGCTGTTGGATGGATCACGGCAAGGAAAATTGTTTCCTTGTGTTGAGATCCTTCTGGGATTCGTGACTCTCCACTTTCAGGAAGAGCTTGCAGTTTTGACGAAGTTCGTTTAAACGCATTTACCAACAACCATCCACGTCAGTGTGGTCGAAAACTGGCAAATATGGTGAACTGAGAGGATTGCACTATCGTGCGACATTTGCATGCAATGGGGAAGTGCAAAAATCGGGTTTATGTGTACCGGATGCTCTAATCCAACATCACAAAAATCAATAGGTGACGGCTCATCACCAGTTGGCTCGTGAACACGTTGGCCACTCCTATCCTATACCGTTACTAATGGCGAGAAACGCTGTTTTTATGCCAACATAAGGAAGGAAAGGAATGGTTGAGCCCAAACAATGCTGCAGCTTCTTGTACATCGACCTGTGCGCATGTTACGCATCTGGTGCAATAGCGACGGTGTGGTATTCTACGAATTGCTGCCCCAAAGTGTATCCATCACTGCCGACATTTATTTTCAACAACTGAGGCATCATGCAGACGTAGTTCTAGAACAACGACTAGGAAGATTGTGTGAAGTGATGCTGCTCCACGCCTGCCCTCATTCTGCTACAGTGACAGAAAGCACTATGCAGGGTGGGATGTCATTCCGCACCCACCTTATGCACCTAACCTTTCACCCTCAGATTTTCATCTATTCGTTCTCTATCGAACAACCTTCAAGAAACTTCCTTTCTGGATGAAAATGCGCTTCCAATATGGCTCGATGAGTTATTCGTCTTAAAGCCACGTGATATCTGCAGTCGAGGAGTCGAAAAGTTACCCCATCGTTGTTAAACGTTGCTAAATAGTGAAGCAGAATATTACTGGTGATTAAATTCTCTGATCTATATATATGTTGTGTTCACTAAGCTTACGGAGAAACTCTACGAAGTGGGCACCAACCAAATACAATTCCAATAGAAATGGACTTCTCAACACAATCCGCCGCCACATTGTTACGTGTCTAAAGTGTTCTCCATGACTACTACCAGATTCCGACCTTACGCAAGAGAGAACCTGGTGATCACCGCCATTTAATAGTGATTTTGATACCACATGGGACCAAGGATTCTTCCTTGGGGAGAATGCCGAAAAGATGTGTCTTAAAACATCAGATGACAAGCGATAAAAAGCGATTACACTACCGCCGTGAGAGAGACATGCTAATTAAATGGCCGTCAACGCTACCGTTTATAGAACGCCGGAGGTAGATGGATGACAGAACATCCGGGACTGACCCTCTTGCTCTGTCAACGGATTTCTTTCATTTATTTCGGTATTTATTAAAAAGCAATTGCCCTCCAAATGACCTATTTCGCCTAGTCTTACAGCACCAGATGAATCACAACACAGAACTCTCTTTCCCGAATGAATTTTCACTTTCCATAGGTGTGTGCGCTGATTTGAAACTTCCACACAGATCAAAACTGTCTGCCACTCCGGGATTCAAACCTCGAAAGTTTGCGTTTCGTTCGTAAATGCTGTCCGAGTGACCTGTCCGAACACTTAACCCAGAGAGGCGAACGTCCAGTTTCGGATCATGGTCCAACAAACAGTTTTGATCTGCCTGAAACTGTTACAGAAGTTCCTCGTTTGAGATTTATGCTATCTTACTAGCGAATATTCGTGACAAAATAAATGACAGAAGATTAGGGCTTGTAGTGTCATCGACGACTAGATAATCAGAGACGGAGAAAAAGTTCGGTTTGAGGGAGGATTGAGAAAGACATCGGCCGTGCCCTTATTTAAGGAGCAACCTTTCTATTTCCTTCCGTTAGTATAGGAAACTATGGAAAACTAAACCTGGAGGGTCAAACAGGTCTTAGAACCGTCGTCCTCGCTAGTGTGTTGATTCTTATGAGTACTCAGTCTTGTTTAGGAAGATAACTAAATGAATGTCACTTTCAGCATTCATGTAAAATATGCAGCTGACTGTCTGTTGAAACAAATGTATTCCAGGAATGCTGTAACTGTTACTGGAGTAGCAGTGAAAATTTTTCAAGTTTTAAGCATCATGTTTTGCCAACAACATCATATATTACACGTGACTCATTTGTGTGTGTGTGTGTGTGTGTGTGTGTGTGTGTGTGTGTGTGTGTGTGTGTGTGTGTGTCTGCCTTCCTACGGTACATACACCTAAGTAATTAAAAAAGTGTAAGACGTAATACAGTAATGGGAGGTGAATTTTCTGTGTGGTTAATGCTCAGTGACACAGGTGAAGGTTACGGAAGTTCACTGGCCGTACACGGCGGTCAAGAGCCACTTACCTCAGCAAGTATTCTGGGAATTCATTGCAAGAGGCTGCGGGTCGACAAGAGGTTTAGTCTGGCACAAAGAAGAGGACGCCGGCCGTTGTAGCCGAGCGGTTCTAGCGCTTCGGTCCGGAACCGCGCTGCTGCTACGGTCGCAGGTTCGAATCCTGCCTCGGGCATGGATGTTTGTGATGTCCTTACGTTAGTTAGATTTAAGTAGTTCTAAGTTCTAGGGGACTGATGACCTAGGATGTTAAGCCCCATAGTGCTCAGAGCCACTTGAACCGTTTTTAGAAAGAAGAGGGCGCTGTGCAACGGATCTCCATGGAAGAGGCAGGAGAGATTTGCTCCAAAAATAAACTGTACAAATCAGCGAGAAGAAAGGAATGCAAGTAACTGAGATCAAACAGCAATTAACCGAAACAAAACGACAAAGCTATTTAAGACTGAAACAAGGCTTTTCGTATGAGAATAGGAAAACTATAATGTACAGTTCAGTCAGCATAAGTGGATCGGTTCCAGTTTGCATCGTTGTTGTCAGCTTTCAGCTACGAAATGCATATTGTTTCTGACGAAAACAATAGTCGTGTATAGAACTCGGGAAACAATGATACGCTGCTGTAGAGACGTTTACAAAATCGCATAGCGTGGTGGGTTGCAGTAGGCACGCAGAGCTGTTGCAGCCAGGCCACTAGAACTGTTAGGAATCTTCTGACAGCGAATCAACTATGAATGATAAGTTTACTGTATCAACAGCTGTCAGTGTTGCGAAACCTTCTACACGTGACTGGCTGACAATTCCTTCTGCAATGTGGTCATTTTTCGCTAAAACTGTCGACTAACATATTTCAGAGGTTGGTATGATAGTTTCTCTTTATGCGGTAGTCGTTTAGTACACAGCTCTCTAATTGCAGATCTAGATTAGCATTTCCAGTGGCTTTTTTTCGCTTCACTCCTGCCTTTGTTAGGTAGTTGGTAGTGGTTCCGAAGACTGGAATGCTAATAATATCTATGCGTACGAGGGGAGTATCTGTCAAGAGGAATTTACTGCGGTGAAAATGTTGCACTTTGGACAGGCACCTCATCTGCAGGTAGCGAGCCTAGTGTTCTCGTTCATCCAGTCTGATCTGCTGAAAGGATAAGGAACTTGCATTCCTTTCTCCAAGGAGACATGGAATTTTGCTTAAAAGCCCTTCTAGGCAGATAAGAAGTGCCTACGTAGTTGTTGTGTCTCTTGAATCGTGTGAATATTCGTTACGATTGAAACGTCCCCTTAGAAAAATTAATGAATTACTGTACTGATAAACCCCTTACGTTATTTGATTTTCAAACAACTGAGCAGAACTGAACGTACTCAGACATTTCGGTCTTTACTTATTCTATCAACAGTAAACTGACACACAATATTTTTAGCGCAACGCAATCTGACTTTTAATAATCCTTACAAAAGAATGGCCCTGACTAACAATAACCTATACCTTTCATAAATCACTTACCTCATAAAAATCTTCGTTACTCCAACTACTGCAATACAGCGAGCGCCACTACTCCAAGCTAAATAAAAGATTCTAACTACTGAAGGGACTAACTACTGACAGGCATAGTTAGCAAATGAAAGATTTTGATGAAGAACAAATAATGTATATACCTTAATAGTATATATATATATATATATATATATATATATATATATATATATATATATATCAGTTCATGATATCCAGTATTACAAATTTACTCTTTCTGGCGGACACACGACCAGATGGTCCGCTCGTAAAATTCTGCACTCTCTCTCCCCACATCCACCACTGCTGGTGGCTCACCTCCAACACTACAATAACCTTGTTCCAACAATGCAACCCAGCCACAAACGGCACACAGCATGGCCCAGTGATTTTTTATACAGAGCGCTATATGGCGTTGCCAATATAAAAACCTAAACAGCCTACTTACACGATGCCTCGTAGTAAAGAACAGTTTAAACTTCAGAATAACAGCCTGAAAGGTACGACTTCTTTGCCGATAAGAGCGCATTTTACTTTATTCCACTTTTGCTTTTCACATGCGTGAAGTGAATGTATCAGCTCTGCAGTACGTACGGAGTAAGGAGCTAGTGGTAGGTTCACACACTGGTTAGCAGAGGCAGTTGGCCAATGAGAAATTGCTCGTGAGCAAAGAGATGGGTAGGGAAAATGCGTTTATTCTTAGGCGAATCAAGTAATTGTTATTAATAAATATTTCGTAACGAAAAATGCCTTTGGCTACTCAGACATTAGGCGGAGTCTACAGGTCATAAATACTATCTTTCATTAATTTTACAATGCGAGGATACGTTAATATTAAAAAATAAACGAATAAGTTTGCCTTATTCGAGATTTACGATCTTTAACGAAATATACCAATTGTACGCTCGAGTTAGAGATTGTGAGCGGTAATCGGCAGTCGTCATAGGATGCTTTTCGATCTAGTCATGCTGTGGACCATGCTCTCCTACCATTGATAATTAGCTTACAACCTTCTTAAATAAACGCACCATTATGACATTCTGTGAGAAAATTATTTATACAAAAAACTTCTTCTCGCTTCATTGCGTAAAACATAGACATCTGTATTGCACTCTCTGAATCCGACGGCGCTGCTGCAGTTCTGTAAGGGGGCATAGAACTAAGAGAGCGTCTCCACATAAAATGTAAGAATTCGTACGCAGCGGCTAAGTCAGTTCGAGGACGGACTGGCTTGACTGGCTTAATCATCGCAAAACTCGGGTGGAAAGAGTGGCCAGTTATACTATACACCTCTTATACCAATAGATACGGATTCGTCGTCTAAATGGAGACATTTATGGAAGTTGAGTGCGAGTGGGTGATTCCTGAAATCCTCCTGATTGCCTCACACTATCATTTTCGGCAGAGCCCTCGACCTGTTCCCAGGGGCAGAGTCGCTCATTCATTCTTTTTAGAATCATGTAATGGAGTGGGGTAAGCTCCTGGCTCTAGCAGCTGAGCTATTGGCTGAGGTATGGTGAGATAGTAAAGAGTAGGAGATTGTTTGACACTGTTATGCATTGTACATTCGTCGGAAATCAGTATCTTCGCGGTGATTGGGCAGCAGTTCACAGTTCTGGAAGCAAGACAGACGAGTCTCAGGCGGAGCTTCGAGAAAAAACTTGGCCTTATGTCTTCGTTCAGTGATAACCTTGCTTTAGGATTCGGGGCAGGAGAGATGAATGTTGAGACGGGCTTGGCTATCGCTGGGAAGACGTCTGTATTTCAGCTCTAAGTACTAACGAAGGGCTGAAATCACATCTTCTAGCCACGGCTGCCGCCAGTCTGTTTGTGTATGCACTGGCCGATTGGTAAAATGGCACATCGCCGCAATCGCTGAAGCAGCTTGGAAAGGAATATGACACGTTCCTTTTAGGATGCGGGTCCTCGGGCTGAAAGTCACGCATCGAGCTTGTTGTTCACAATGAGCATTTTTTATAATCTAATGATGTTCACTTCTATCTTTCCGTGTACTTTTTACATCTAATTAACAACTCCGCCGTCACTGCAAGTTTCTGCGAAATACTAACGTAATTGTGCTTTCATCATCGCTACTCACCTGTGTCAACGTTATACTTTGAATCACATACTCGTGTTCGATTATTAATAGTCCTTTTTAAGACGTCAGTGGGTAACTATCATGTTTAAAGTCGATAAATCTATTAGCTATAGTGTCCATTTGTTTCCATTCAAACATGGAAGATCCCTCTCCCCAGTAATATGTCTATATGAATGGTGTGTTACCCGTTAGTTTCCTACTTAATTGGGCCACTTTTATGAACAGTCATTTAAATAGGACGTTTTCTCTTGCGCACGAATGTCCTTCTTTTGAATCAGTTTCCATGATCATTTAGGTTGGTTCCTCATTCTGCTTGTTTATATATGCAGCTCGTGATCTAGTGACTAGCGTTGCTGCCTCTGGATCACCGGGTCCCGGGTTCGATTCCCGGGCAGATTGGGGATTTTCTCTGCAGGTGACTGGGTGTTTGTGTTGGCCTCATAATTTCATCATCATCTTTAGTGGTAGTGGTTAGATTGGCCTGGGTAAAACATTGGAGTGTGAAAAGATTGAGACTTTGTATGGGCGCTGATGACCGCCCAGTTGAGCGTCCCGCAAACCAATCATCACCATCATCATCTCATTCTATTTGGTCCCAGAATTTAATTTTGTGCATCCTAGGGGTATACTCCGACTGCAACCGACACCCCACACTACCAAAATGACTTCCCAGTAGAACGAGTTTCTCAGCCCTCGATCAGATTATGGAGCGTCCTTAGCGAAGGTAATTAGAGACACAAGTTTTTGTTTCCTGGTTATTGATAAAAGTTTCAAATGCTTTGGTAGACCGTGTTCGTAGCTGAATAGCGTGTGGGCAGGTTGGCTCTAACCGCAATAGCTAACCTTAGTTTCCTTTTAACGTTAATTGCATTCTTTGTTACTTCTTCGTGTAAAATCAAGTCATGAGACTGGCAACACTAGTCATTAATCAACAATGCGGTAATCTCACCCTTTACACGGATGTAAGGATGAATCGTACCGTTGAGAGTTCCAGTTTGAGCTTGTTGAAGGTTCTTCACAAGTACTGAAAGCGTGTGAAGTTACGTTTGTCAACTGCGTAACGATTATGAGTCGGTAAGGTAGGCTGATGAGCCAAAGCATTGTAACCACGTGTTCAACAGCATATTCGGCCACCTTTTGAATGCCATCCAGCGTGGAATGGGTTCGAAAATTGCTTGCTAGGCTGCTAGAAGTATATGACACAGGATGTATACGTCTGTTTCACGCCATTCCCAAAAATTACGAACCGATTGCTTGTGGGCGCAGAAATGACTCCCGATAAGAGTTCCAGGTGTGTTCACCAGAGAACAGATCGGGCGAATTTGGAATTTGGTTCAAATGGCTCTGAGCACTATGGAACCTAACATCTGAGGTCATCAGTCCCCTACAACTTAGAACTACTTAAACCTAACTAACTTAAAGACATCACACAGATCCGGAATTTGGTGACCAACACATTAACATAAGTTCACTATCGTCGTACTTCAATCACTGTGTCATTATTCTGGCCTTTTGACGTGGTGAACTATCGTGTACGTAGGAAAAGACATCAAGAATGAAGAGAAACAGATGATCCGCAGTCGTGTTCTGATTGTTCACTGATATCCTGGTACCAGATTACTACCACAGGTCTCATGAAAGCCCAAGTGAAAGTAAATTATACCATAATACTGCCCCCTTCAGCCTGCGTTCAGGACATGGAGCATTTTTCTAACTTCCTTTCGTTTTGAAATGCACGCCCGGAAACAACGATCGACCTGGTGTTACTAACAAGCATGATTCATCCGACCAGCCGATACGTTTCCATAAATCTATGATCCAATCTGGATGAACTAGTGCCCAATTCAGTCGTAGGTGATGATATCGTTGGACCAACATGAGTAATGTACCGGTCGTCTGTTGAGCAACCTCATGTTAAAAAACGTGCACTGAGCAGTGTGCTCAGAAACAATTGTTTCTTCCCCGATACTGTACGTTGTTCTTCGACCTGCCACAGATTGCTTTCTACCATACCTTGCATAGGGCGTGTTCTGTGGTGAGGCGTCGGTGTCAAACACCATTTCGCTGACTCGTCGTTTCACCGTTGTGCAACCACTTTCCATAGATGCTCACGGCTATAGCACGCAAACAACCGACTAACTTCGTCATCTCCGATATGCCCTTTGCCATAGTAGCTTATGTCAGCGGATTTTCCCATTTTCGGCCCGTGCCATCACTGGAATGACTCGTCAGTTGTCTCTGCCCCCCTGTTACACTGTCCTTACACCGGCACGTGCCCGTAACGCCCAAGGTGGCGTTCATTCCGCGCTGAGCAGTGGTCACCATGTTTTGGCTCATCAGTGCATGACTTTCGATCCTATTCTTCTTTTTCCTCTTCCTCTTCTCTACCTTCTTCTTCCTGGTCCGTTTATCCACAGGGCTGGTATATTATGTCGGATTTGGGATTTTTAGTGGTAGAGGATAAGCGGATATCCTTTCTGACGCTATCATTTCCTCTCCATCCTTCCCCCCACCCCCCACCCCCCCTCTCTACTAACATCGTCTCCGCCTGGGACGGAATTTGAGTGCCCCATCTTCTAGTGCTATTTAAATCTATAAGTGCGAGAACATGCTCCAAATGTTTGTTGAATGGTATAACTGAGAACCATCCTGGGTACCACCCCAGTACTTGCCTAGTCAGATGTGGGAAACAAATCGCATCCAGGTTGGCTGGCACACCTCGTCTGTATCGTTAATCCCCTGAATGAATTCATATTCGGTACCAGCGCGCCTCCTGGTGACCAGGAAGCTAGTGTTTCAACGCCATCATCTATCTAGGCAGGTGAGTGGTTGAGTAACAGTGCACCACAGGACGTTGTGTGAAGATTAGCGAAACTACTGATGTGGTCTATGCAAAATTGCAAATTGGCCTAACCACTGTATAAGTTTTCATACGGCACCAGTACCCTTCAGCTGATCGAGAAGATGTGCAAGAGAATCTTCAACCGTAAGAACAGATAGCTATGTTGAATGAATGAAGTGTTTTTTTGGGTCAATATGCAACTGCCAACCTGCAATTAACAAAAATTGATTGCGTTTAATGTCTGTTAACATTTTGTCATAGCTTTTCTGCATTCTGAAAGTGTGTGCAAAGATGCCTCGAACGAGCCTCACTATTGAGCCAAAGAACAATTGGAAAGATGACATTTTCATTTTCTCGACCACTTTCAGAGGGAACCAGAATTCAGTACGCCCGTTATTATAGTAAGGGCAACAAATTTTCAAATGTGATCAACTGATCAAAGTCGTTAGTGGTATAATGTAAACTATCCCCGTCATAAGAAATGGACAGTAAGTTAATCCGGCATAACATCAAGGTTTTCTACCTTTTGTTATTATTTGAAAGTGAATCTATACTTACAGAACAAATAATTGAGCTGAAATTCTGTCGTGAAGTCCGCAACTCACGTGCTTCCTTGGATTGCAAGCACTGGGACCCGACAGCATAAAAATGCGTCCTTTCAGGCAGATTACTCCATAAGTCAGTTCTTTCCAATAAATGTCATTTCTGTGTTTACACAGCTTTCCTATTCTCCTGATTTTATTCCCTGTGATTTAGCTTTACTAATCTAGCTTAAAAACACCTTGAGAGGTAGCAAATTTGGTATTTTGGCTAATATCCATAAGGAAATATCTGAAAAGCGTCCCATAATTACCGCAGAAACTGGAAACAACTTATCTGTCGTTCTGAAACTGCCGGAGGGAACTATTTTAAAAGAGAGAGCCATTATCTGTAAAAAGAACAGGATTCATGAGTTTCTATTACACCTTGTATATGTTATCATCATTAAACGGCAGAATTTGTACCAAGGCATGTCTTGTTCCGAAGGAGTGACAACTTATCCTGCTGATGGCGGTAGATGTCACTAATCGTGCAGTAAAGTCATCGATCGATTTTGTTGTAGCATGATCTGTGACAGAGGTTGCCAACGCATGATTGGTTCGTAGTGTTTGTCTGAGAGCCACTACGAGTGATTTGTACCACCTGCACTTGGCCTGCGAGGAGAGGATTGGTTCTAATTCTTTATCACTAGCCTTTGGGCCAATGATCTCATTACATTCTAATCTGTCACCAATGGCTAGTGACACAAAGGCATGTGCCACTGTTAACGGTGATCTATACGTTATATAGCGACGTTAAACTCGGTGACCCACATGGTGCCAGGGTCACATTGGATCCCGTTCCATCTCTTATCATCATACAACAAAAACTTGACAGCACACCACACACACACACACACACATACACACACACACACCCATTATACTAACTATACTGAACAGATACACGTAAGACAAGACACTCACGTACCATTTCGTAAGTGGCTGTTGTGGGCGGAGATAGAAAGCTCTGTCTAGTTAAGTGGCTTAATCAGCCACGCTGTGTCACCCAACCAACAATATCAAGTTGTGTTATTCAGTGCGAATACAGGTTTGCTGCAGCTCTCCATACTATTCTATCCTGTAAAGCCTCCACACCTTTACATAGCTATTACAGTTTACATCCATTTGAACCATCCCCCTGTTTCCCTCTACAATTCTTACCCCCAGCACGTTTTTTTTCCGTTGTGCCACAAGGACCTTTACTGGCCAGTTTCGATTCACTGCCTCGGCTTTTACCAGATTTTCCATTTTTCTTTAAATAATTCGTATCATTATTTTCCAGGTATGTCTTCTACCTTTCAGTTCCCTTCTTCCTTTGTTCTTTGATACGTTTATAGCTTCAAAACGTAGCATTTGTTTGAAATGTTAACCTGACAGAAAATTAATTAGGAGACAGACACACCTTTAAGATCCAAGCTGAATTACTGTGCACAAACGGATTAATTATTGCGACGAGCTGCGGATCCTAAAGTGGAGAACTGCGTAATATTGAAAATGACGTTAATTAAAGATGTCAACAGAAATAAGGCTTAAATCAACGCATTAATTCATTCAAATAAAATGTAAACAAGAAACGCATTTGACTATCTGACAATTATAAGTTAATATGACATAACTCTCTATAAGGTTTCCATCAGGTCAACCAGCCGGTTCCCAGAGTTACTTGAATGATTTGAGGATGTGCTCTATAGATGCAACTGATGATTTAAAATTACACCTAAATTTCCAGCTAAACGAAAACAATGACTGCTTGTCTTACTGTTAGTCTCAGACCCAAACTTCCAGATGTCATATACACAGATCGGTACCGAACGTTGTATGTTGATAGAGTATCAACCAAAATACAGACTTAGTTCGTGTTGTGTGCTGTCGTTTAGTAGAACACATGTAAATGGTAGCCGGCCAATGTGGCCGAGCGGTTCTAGGCGCTACAGTCTGGAACCGCGCTACCGCTACGGTCGCGGGTTCGAATCCTGCCTCGGGCATGGATGTGTGTGATATCCTTAGGTTAGTTAGGTTTAAGTAGTTCTGAGTTCTGTGGAACTGATGACCTCAGATATTAAGTCCCACAGCGCTCAGAGCCATTTTGTAAAGGGTAATTCAAAATAACAACATAACTACAAAGTATCGCAACAGTGCATCTGTGAAACTCAGACGCAAGTTACTCTGGTAGGTGATGTGGTAGAGCGTCAGATTATCGTACTAACGGTCCGGGTCGCTTTCGGCAGGTGAGCGGCGAGGACGTCTTGTTTATGTCGCTTCCGCAGAGTCGTGAGTGTGCGTAGTTTGTTCACTTCCTCGCCGCCGCTACTACTCGCGTCCATTGACATTGAGTTGCTATGGTTCATTCATACAGAAAAGCTATCATCGAGATCAGCTTCCAGCCAGACCACGCACGATCACGAGCCTTCGAAATCGAACGAGTCATGTGTGACGAAGCTAAAATACCACCACAGCACATCGTCGTTATCCACATATCCATCACAAGTAGCATCGTTTACGTTAATATGGTCAATGACGAGTTATGTTGTGAGCAGATGAGCGAACACTTTCAAGTTCTAGCAGTCTAGTGGTCACATCGGGGCAGTTACCGTTGACCATGCAGGACTAGGATTACACACACTAAGAATCTTTGAACTCTCGTTCTAAGTGCCGCCAGACGTAGTTACCGCAGCTTTCCACCCACTGGGACGGTAATTAGCCATGTGGCAGAAAAACAGAACTCCTTCGATACATACCAGGTCCTCAACGGCGTCCGACAAATCAAAATTGAATTAAAGTCATAAGAGGATGTCGAGAAATCATAATGTACGATAGACAACCTCGTACTTGTTCTGGTTGCGGCCAGGAGAGTCATGTACGCTCGGCGTGTATTCAACGTCGGGTTACGCTAATTCCATTTGATGATGCAGCACCACCTCATACGCTCAAGCCCCCCTCCCCCCCCCACCTCCCCTTCAGTTACATTGGGCTGACACGATCGAGCGTCATGGCAGACGGAAGACCACTTGCAAGACAGGAAACGTTATAATACACATCCGTCGCAAGTCCTGGATTGAGCAACATTATTACGGAGTCCACAGAGACTGCAGAAAGCCGCCGTCGACTCCTTAAGAAGATTCGGACGAAAGAGTGGAACTCGACGCTAGGGTTGTTGCGACCTCTGCTTTTCTCCTTGAGTGGGATGCGATGCGGGAACCACACACTCTTTCGGACACAGAAAACCACGTCCGCAAACAAAGGTCACCGAGTAACATAAAAAGCGACGTCGCACACCCTCAGACTATTGCCTCCAGCGGACGTCTTCTCCATTTGCCGACCGGAAAGCCGACGAGACGAGAAAAATTGATGACACAGGATCGCCTTCACCTGTCACTTTCTCTGATTTCGACAAACCCGTTTACGCAATCTCGGGCAATCAGATCACAAGCACAGCACCCGCCACTGGTACACAACCAGAAACAACAATTCACCCTTGGTCACTCAGCTCACAAGTGTTTTATAGCAGCCACTGTTAACATACGAACCTTGAGTGGACGACATTGAAGACGATTCTACGCCCGCTGTTGTGGATGAGGAGAGAGGTCTCTCTTCCCACAACGCGACCCCTCCCGAGTAGCGACAGATGACGGCACAGACGCAGCCTCCAGATTACAGGCCCCAAATTTTACGACGACGCTGACGGCGGCTACCATTGCTGGAGACGATCTACAGACCTATCGCTTAGCGACCATCAACATTAACACCATTAGGACACGTACGAAGTTGTCACTGCTCCAAGACATAGTCAATGCAGAAGACGCTAACATTGTATCTATCCAAGAAGTCTTCGTTTCCTATTTCCAGGGTATGTATAGTTATACGGCGCATGTGTTCCACGCAATTCCTCTCAGGGAGGGCCTCAAGGCGGACAAAGTACGGTATTTCGCCGACGATAGAGGAATGGCCATAAGGATGATAGGCCGGGACGAATCGGCGCCGTGACCGATTGTTTTTCTTCGCAGAAGGAGTAGCACGAATTTTTCAGGGCAGGCACGATGTCTTGGTATTAGGGAGCGATTTCAATAGCACCCTACATCTACATCTACATTCATACTCCGCAAGCCACCCAACGGTGTGTGGCGGAGGGCACTTTACGTGCCACAGTTATTACCACCCTTTTCTGTTCCAGTCGCGTATGGTTCGCGGGAAGAAAGACTGTCTGAAAGCCTCCGTGCGTGCTCGAATCTCTCTAATTCTACATTCGTGATCTCCACGGGAGGTATAAGTAGGGGGAAGCAGTATATTCGATACCTCATCCAGAAACGCACCCTCTCGAAACCTGGCGAGCAAGCTACACCGCGATGCCGAGCACCTCTCTTGCAGAGTCTGCCACTTGAGTTTGCTAAACATCTCCGTAACGCTATCACGGTTACCAAATAACCCTGTGCCCCTAGCACTTAAAGATCAGCTGACACGCCATTCACCGTGCCCCGAACTTGGGACACTCATCAGCGATCTCCAGTTGGTAGATACATGGAAACATGTCCAAGGAAATCGACAGGGATACACTCATTTCACGAGTCACACATCTAGTCGTACTGATAGGATTTACGTGTCCCGTTCTAAACGTTCATGGTGGTGTCTGTTTGTTCTATATCGTGTCTCCCTACCACTTTCGCGCAACGACGCTCTGAGCGTGTTTTTTAGGGAATTAACTAGTTTGAACCTGGGACCTGTTGCTGGTAAGGAGACGCCAGACCACACATGACATGTAGAATTCAGAAGAGTTCAGTGAGACTAGCGATGATATAACCAAATACTTAATGATCTCAGCGTCAGCTTCACTGCACTCCCTGTAAAAGAATCTTAATACTAACAAAATTTAGTGGAAGGGGTTCAAGGCTTTCCTATTTTTAGTTAGCTGGTAAAATAACGTCGAAAAAGCAGTTACGTTTACCATTGGAAATTTTATTCTACTCACAAAACATTGTTTATAAATTGCACTATAGATAAATGGAAATGTTTTAATACAGGATGGTAAAAACCAACTGCGTTCAACAAAAATGTGAACGAATATTCCCTGAATGGGTTTCCAAGTTCTATAATCGATCGAAGGATGACCTATGCCATATCACATCTATAATCTAGGTATAATTTAAGTTTCACAAAAGAGAAAACTATCAAAATGGTCTACAGTGACCCTCAATTATCATTAATTACTTATTTAACTTGTCGTATATTACAGTGGGTGATGCGGCTTCTCAATATCTATATAAAAGAAAAAATCATCGCGTTTCAGATCTGTTCTTCAAGTGGCAACTGTGAACACCATGAGTTTTAATTAACGATCGACACTAGTATTACGCAAAAAAGGGGTGTAACAGATGAGACTTCAGCAGTTCTGAGTGAAGCCTTATGCGCTCAAAAGTGCGGCATCGCGTGCGTTCATTACCTTGTCGGTGTTTAGGCAGCGTCAGGGCGACAGCGGCCGGCGCACCAGCCATCCAGCTCGCCGTCTCGGAACTAACTCTCCTAACCTCTCCTTACTACAATTTACCGAAGTAGATTTGAAAATACTGTCTGGCTGGGTTTTCATCTGACCAATCAGGGTCTCAATGTTAACCTTAAGCTCCGCCTACAAAGATTCTGTCTATCCAATGAGAAACGTTATATTTTTCGTGGTAGGGCAATGTTTTTAAAGTTTGCAACGTAACAGAGATGCTAAAAAGTCTCACGCTAAAACCAGCATCTGGTGTGATCCTTTTAGCGTTGTCGTAAGATCTATACTCTTCTTCTGGAGGGCTCTATCTTTTAACATGGGGGTGGGGGGGGGGGTGGTCCTTGACGTAACAGACACGCGAAAAAGTCTCACGCTAAAACGTGCGCGTGGTAGTCTTACAGGTAGGCTGGCGGCGTGGGTGTCCATTCCGTCCCTTATCGTAGGGCCTTCTAGCTTAACACCGTTCTGCTCTCGGCTTCTCGTTTCTCCCCTCGGAACTGCGTCGGTCTCACGGTGGGAAGGTACGATATGCATTTAGGCATTCTTGTGTTAGTGTGTGGTATTCCATTTGCTCACTCATTACTCGTATTACTTTGGTTAATTTAATGTCACGATTTATTCGGAGCTATGTGACATACTTCTGGATTTGCTTATCATGTCAGTGTTTTCACGGAAGGTGCTGGATTTGCCTGACACCTTACACCGCTCTCTCGCGGCAATAGTGAGCGACGTGGAATGCGTGACCAGTAGCCTTTCCTGATAACGAGTCCTATATAGTATATGCCGTCAACATTCGTAGCTAAAAGGTGTGGAAATTAAACCTTGCTCATATGGGTTCTCCGGATTGTCGAAGCGACATCGAGTGCACGTGGATTTCTTGAGTCCACCGCCTCCCGACGTACCCTACATCGATCATTTAGTGGTTAAACTGCGCCAAGTCGGACCTGCGGAGAACCATTACTGCTTATGGTCGTGAGACCGCTGTTTGGAGGCAGCCGATCCTCGATTTTTTATTTCACCGTTCTCCGCGGATGTGCCTCCTTGCCACCCACACTGGAACGACTGATGGCTGTATGACAGTAGAGCGTGCGAAGGCACAGATCGCAGCCCACGTGCACCGACACCTCGAAGGGACTCGCAACGGAACGGCCCACATTGTACCACGTCATTCGAGAACGTAGACTGCGAAGACATCACCACTGAGGATGGCCGTCACCAAACCACGCAACGTGATATTGGTGCAGCCTTCTTCTACCATAACGCACGAATTTATTCTGCTCAATGTTCCGACTCGACGACGGTGACCAGAGTCTCACGACTGGTTTATGGCATTTGTCCCACAGGATTTACAAACTGAATTATTGAGCGATAGTACGAAAGACGAAGTTAACGACGCCATGGGTAAAGTAGCGACGAAGAAGTCTCCTGACCCCGAGAGGCTCCCTGTGGAGTTTTATATAACTTTCCCATATTTACTGGCTCTCAAGTTGACAGCCACCTGTCAAGAGCTTATGTCCCTCGCGGTGCCACTCCCTGCAGCCTTCGTTGAAGAAATGATTATACAGGTTCACAAACATAATGGTAGGGCTCCAATACAAGATTACCGCCCGCTAACACTCGTCAAATGCGGAATGAAGATATTCGTCAGACTTTTAGCAAAACCGTTTTCGACCGACCCTGCCTCATGTCATCTCATCAGATAAGCTTCCCTGGGGGTACAAATAACATCCACACAACACTGGTGTCGATACTGTTACATAATAGCCCCAGCGAGGGCACGCCGCATCCCAGGAGCGATGGCATCATTAGATTTTAGCCAAGCTTTCGATCTAGAGGATCTAGCGTACCTAATGTCCGTTCTCCAACACATGCGGTACCCGCAAAAATTCACAGACATCATGATGCGCCTCCTCTGAGGGGCCACTTCCAAGGTGCTCGTGAACGGACATCTCACGCAGTCTCTCCAGATTTTCAGATCGGTGCACCACGTCTGCCCCTTGTGGACCTTACTCTGCGCTCTGGCACTGGAACCGGTCATCTGTGGCCTCCGTCAACGCCTCACTGGACTCACCTTACGTGACGTCACATTTGGCTGTACAGTATATGCAGACGAACTGTTTCTCGTATTCCGCAATGGTGACGATGTAGCCAGCGCACTAGACGGATTACGACATACGGTGTGGCTTACCCCCTTACTGCCAAGCAAAACATGACTTCTGTAGAATTTCTGGTTCCATAAAAATCCCTCCAAGAAAAACGTGCCGCACGAAAACTCCAATGACTTTTAGTTCTAGCCACTAGGCTGAAGATGAGATGTAAATGAACAATAGCACCAATCGCCAGAAGACTCACCCGACAACGCAACGTTCACACTGACACCACCCCATGCCACCTGCCCTGTTTGCTGCTGTCTGCTTGGGTACGCTTTTTCTTTTTACGTCAGATACGGCCTTGCCTGTCCATAATCCAGTACGACCCCAATTCCCAAGCACTCTCAGAAAGCAAATAAGAAGAATAATGCACCATGTTAAATGTAGTTTAGATATGAAATTCATTAGAGATCAGTATATACACCCACTACAGTCCATTTCGATTCTATAAGCCATTACTGTAATATTCCACTTCATTATGCTCCCCTTAATAGAGAGTGGTTTTCATATAGAATGAAAAAGGACAGGCCAAATGGCTGGTCACTTTTCAACGGCTCCGCTCCACTTACAAACACTCTGATAGTCATTTCTGTAGTTCTTCTTATCTCTTTCTGTTTATGCTCTCTCTGAAAGTTCTCAGTGTTGCTATCTCCATAGCTAGAATCGCATCCACAATGAGCGTCACTAACGCTTAGTAGCACACAATCCCGTGATTCATTCAAACCCGATTCGGCACCTAATGCAACTCTGACTTTCCGTTTCCGATTTCCATTACTCTTACTTGCCCCTTCGATTCTCTTCTGAAGATGTGCGTTGATAGTTTTCTTGTGGTTCTCGAATGCGAGCAGTGTCTTCAGCTCTTCAGTTTCTGTGGCCGATGTCGGTGTCGTCATATCAGACCCTGAACCAAATTAGCGAATTTCGTCCTCAATGTTCTCATGATTCTGAGCTTCTAATAGTTTCATTGTTTCCTCTAACTTTTTGTTGACAGACTCCTCATCCTTCCCACCACGTTCCTCTGTCTTGTTAGTACATTTCTCAGTTTTTTCCTGCTGCTGCTGCAAATTAGACTGCCTCTGCAGTATATCTGAAATTTGCCACGCTCCATGCTGCATGTCTTCAACTCTAATGGATATTTTCTTTGTCGCCTCACTTTCCTATGCTGTCTTCCTACATTTTTCTTTTGCTTCTGTTGCTACCTTATTGGCTTCATGGGTTTTATCTTTGTCACATGAGCTAGTTTCTCCTGCCAGTTTCCTAATTTCCTTTGTCTCCCCTATTAGTCCTTAATCTCGTTTCGTATCTTTTCTCTTGCGTCCTTGCCTTCTTTCCGCATGCGTTGTATCCTTTCTCCTATATGCTTGGCTTCTTTCCCCATTTGTTTAAAAAAACTATGATGCCAAAATACTCTTCCTCTCGTACTATGTCTATCTGGTAAATATGCGGGCTGCTAGATTTGTTACCGATAGGTTCGAACAACATGTAAGTACTGTGAGAGTGCTATAGGAACTCAAAGGAGAATCCGTGAAGGGGAGGTGAGGTATTTTTCTAGAAGTACTATTGAGAAAATTTAGATAATTGGCATATCAAGCCGAATAGCAAACAATTCTACTGCGGCCAAAATACATTGCGCATATAGAGAAATTAGGGCTCATACGTAGGCATATAGATAGTGGTTTTTCCCTCGCTCTTTTTGCAAGTGGGACTGGAAAGGAAATGACTAATAGTGGTACAGGGCACCCTCCACCATGCACTGTACTATGGCTTACGGAATATCTACGTAGATGTAGACACACATGCATAACCCAATGGGGATTTTGTATCCACTGGCCTCTTTGGACTCCCCCTCTCTACGTATTCTTTGTAACTACGAACCGTTACTACGACTTCTACGAGCTTTGGTGTGGTCTCACTCTCTTGTTGGATGTTGCTACTGCTCCCTTTATTTTCCCCCTTTCCTCCCTGTGCTCTTTCTATCACTTCACTCTCGTTATTGCTACTATCTGGAGTTGATTGTTCCGAGGAAAAAGTCAACTCTTCCTCTTCTGAATCACAATCACCAGCAAATTGATCTTTTACCATGATGCTATCAGTTTTGTTTTTAGCTTTGCTTCTTGTCCTCATTCAAAATTGAATACCAATTACAATGTGAAACTTAAACAACTGACTGCTATTATAACCAGTATCTTCCCTCATCAGAAGCTACCACAACTCACAGCAGTATAGCACATAACCTATTCACAATTTTCCAGTGCTGAATTAATTAAGCTGACAATCAGGCAGACGTGGACTACAATCCACTAAATGGCAGATATGAAGGTGAAAGTAAAATGAAATTTGTTATTTACCTGCACCAATAAATTTCTATAATCTATCACAGTTCTCATAACTTACTATTGCCAAATTATTTATGACGAACATGTCCGCCTCTATAGCGTAGCGGTAGCGTTACCATCTACCACGCATGGGGCCCAGGTTCGATTCTCGGCGGGAAACTAAAAAGGCGTCAACTAAAAGAACTTCCAATACGGCGGCCGAACTCCCCCGAATGGTGCCTCTTGGCCAACGATGCCATACGATTATTTCATTTCCATTTTACGATAAACACGAAAGATGACGCGTTCACAGAATATCCTGTGTTCGTACAAGCCCAGCGAGGTTCGCCAAATTTATGCAAAACGCCGTGAGTGTTTGAACCGTTATCCTGACTCATAATATTAATTGGGAGGCAGACAGACGATTAATATAAAAGCTGAATTACTGTGGAAACGGATTAACTAGTGCAATGAAATGCGAATGTCCTACCTGGGGATCCTGAAGTGGAGAATTGCATAATTTTGAAAATGAGATTAATTCTAGGTGTCAACAGAAACAAGTATTCAATGTGCGAATTAATTTGTTCTAATAAAACATAAACATGAAAGGCATCTGACAATCTGACAGTAAGAAGTCAATATTATAAACCTGCACTATATTGTTTACACCAGGTGAATGTGCTAGTTCCAAGAGGTACATTAGAGATATAAGAATGTGTCCCATAGGTGCAAACGACATTCTAAAATTACACATAGGTTTGTAACTAAACAGACACAGTGACTGTTTGCCTAACTGTTAGTCAGAGAAAAGATTGAGAGGGGTAAGTGCAATTATGTGACTAAATTTTGAATAAGGATTGTCTTAATATGCCAGTACTGATAATACAAGCAAAGAAACGCCATCAAAACAGGTCAAGAAGTCCCAACGGTACCGACAGGCTGCCATGTAATTCTCAGCCCTTAGGCATCATTGGATGTGAATATGGAGAGCCATGTTGTCAGCACACTTCTCTCCCAGTCATTGTTAGATTTAGTGACCTGTGCCACTTCGTCTTAATCAACTAGCTCCTCAATTGGCCTCACAAGGTTTGAGTGCACCCCGTTTGCCAACAGTACTCGGCAGATCCGGACGGTGACCCATCAAAGTGCTAGCCAATCCCAACGTCGCTTAACTTTGGTGATCTGACAGGAACTAGTGCTACCACTGTAGCAAGGCCATTGGCCATCAGTACTGATAATAATCTGACAGTAAATTATCATCGTGAGACGTGCAGGGCGTTGCCATCATCACTGACTGTCTAAAGTACAGGACGAGGCTCGTGCTTCTGCAGCACAAACTCTAAACCCCCAGTCAGCTGCTTGAGTTTTAATGATATATATATATATATATATATATATATATATATATATATATATATATATATATATATATAGGGTGTTTCAAAAATGACCGGTATATTTGAAACGGCAATACAAACTAAACGAGCAGCGATAGAAATACACCGTTTGTTGCAATATGCTTGGGACAACAGTACATTTTCGGGCAGACAAACTTTCGAAATTACAGTAGTTAAAATTGTCAACAACAGATGGCGCTGCGGTCTGGGAAACTCTATAGTACGATATTTTCCACATATCCACCATGCGTAGAAATAATATGGCGTAGTCTCTGAATGAAATTACACGAAACCTTTGACAACGTGTCTGGCGAAATGGCTTCACATGCAGATGAGATGTACTGCTTCAGCTGTTCAATTGTTTCTGGATTCTGGCGGTACACCTGGTCTTTCAAGTGTCCCCACAGAAAGAAGTGACAGGGGCTCAGGTCTGGCGAATAGGGAGGCCAATCCACGCCGCCTCCTGTATGTTTCGGATAGCCCAAAGCAATCACACGATCATCGAAATATTCATTCAGGAAATTAAAGACGTCGGCCGTGCGATGTGGCCGGGCACCATCTTGCATAAACCACGAGGTGTTCGCAGTGTGGTCTAAGGCAGTTTGTACCGCCACAAATTCACGAAGAATGTCCAGATAGCGTGATGCAGTAACCGTTTCGGATCTGAAAAATGGGCCAATGATTCCTTTGGAAGAAATGGCGGCCCAGACCAGTAATTTTTGAGGATGCAGGGACGATGGGACTGCAACATGGGGCTTTTCGGTTCCCCATATGCGCCAGTTCTGTTTATTGACGAAACCGTCCAGGTAAAAATAAGCTTCGTCAGTAAACCAAATGCTGCCCACATGCATATCGCCGTCATCAATCCTGTGCACTATATCGTTAGCGAATGTCTCTCGTGCAGCTATCGTAGCGGCGCTGAGGGATTGCCGCGTTTGAATTTTGTATGGATAGAGGTGTAAACTCTGGCGCATGAGACGATACGTAGACGTTGGCGTCATTTGGACCGCAGCTGCAACACGGCGATCAGTTTTAATCTGCCAGGAAGTTTCATATCAGCGCACACTCCGCTGCAGAGTGAAAATCTCATTCTGGAAACATCCCCCAGGCTGTGGCTAAGCCATGTCTCCGCAATATCCTTTCTTTTCAGGAGTGCTAGTTCTGCATGGTTCGCAGGAGAGCTTCTGTAAAGTTTGGAAGGTAGGAGACGAGGTACTGGCAGAAGTAAAGCTGTGAGTACCGGGCGTGAGTCGTGCTTCGGTAGCTCAGTTGGTAGAGCACTTGCCCGCGAAAGGCAAAGGTCCCGAGTTCGAGTATCGGTCGGGCACACAGTTTTAATCTGCCAGGAAGTTTCATATCAGCGCACACTCCGCTGCAGAGTGAAAATCTCATTCTATTGCTGATTTATTAATATCTCTTTGTAATCTTACAACATTATTTTCCTCTGTAGCTATATTTTACGTTTTTTCATCGCAGATATTAACATACACTCCTGGAAATTGAAATAAGAACACCGTGAATTCATTGTCCCAGGAAGGTGAAACTTTATTGACACATTCCTGGGGTCAGATACATCACATGATCACACTGACAGAACCACAGGCACATAGACACAGGCAACAGAGCATGGACAATGTCGGCACTAGTACAGTGTATATCCACCTTTCGCAGCAATGCAGGCTTTTATACTCCCATGGAGACGATCGTAGAGATGCTGGATGTAGTCCTGTGGAACGGCTTGCCATGCCATTTCCACCTGGCGCCTCAGTTGGACCAGCGTTCGTGGTGGACGTGCAGACCGCGTGAGACGACGCTTCATCCAGTCCCAAACATGCTCAATGGGGGACAGATCCGGAGATCTCGCTGGCTAGTGCTACAGTGCACTATTCAGTGTCCCCTCGACGATCACCAGAGGTGTACGGCCAGTGTAGAAGATCGCTCCCCACACCATGATGCAGGGTGCTGGCCCTGTGTGCCTCGGTCGTATGCAGTCCTGATTGTGGCGCTCACCTGAACGGCGCTAAACACGCATACGACCATCATTGGCACCAAGGCAGAAGCGACTCTCATCGCTGAAGACGACACGTCTCCATTCGTCCCTCCATTCACGCCTGTCGCGACACCACTGAAGGCGGGCTGCACGATGTTGGGGCGTGAGCGGAAGACGGCCTAACGGTGTGCGGGACCGTAGCCCAGCTTCATGGAGACGGTTGCGAATGGTCCTCGCCGATACCCCAGGAGCAACAGTGTCCCTAATTTGCTGGGAAGTGGCGGTGCGGTCCCCTACGGCACTGCGTAGGATCCTACGGTCTTGGCGTGCATCCGTGCGTCGCTGAGGTCCGGTCCCAGGTCGACGGGCACGTGCACCTTCCGACGACCACTGGCGACAACATCGATGTATTGTGGAGACCTCACGCCCCACGTGTTGAGCAATTCGGCGGTACGTCCACCCGGCCTCCCGCATGCCCACTATACGCCCTCGCTCAAAGTCCGTCAAATGGACATACGGTTGACGTCCACGCTGTCGCGGCATGCTACCAGTGTTAAAGACTGCGATGGAGCTCCGTATGCCACGGCAAACTGGCTGACACTGACGGCGGCGGTGCACAAATGTTGCGCAGCTAGCGCCATTCGACGGCCAACACCGCGGTTCCTGGTGTGTCCGCTGTGCCGTGCGTGTGATCATTGCTTGTACAGCCCTTTCGCAGTGTCCGGAGTATTATTGTGGGTCTGACACACCGGTGTCAATGTGTTCTTTTTCCATTTTCAGGAGTGTATTTCGTAATTACATTATGAGTATAGAAATATTACAATCATAAATACAATGAGAATATTATTACAGAAAATATTACAATAATAACCAACGTCCTTTATACAAAATTAAATAGTATTTTTGGTTAAACAATTCCATTACATACGAATTGCTTCATAGTTGCGTGCATAGTACAATTAAACGTCATTTCAGCTTATTAACAGTGTGTGTGCTGTCAGGGAACGTTACAGATTGTGGATGAGAGCCGACCCGCATCAAACCCCAAGTTCTCTATCTCAATCACACAACCTTTTCTTTCTTTCCTGCCAAGAAAGATATGGCCACCAGTCCCTGTCTAACAACCTCCAGTCTGACAATGACGTGAAATAAAAGCTCCACAAAAAAACATTTTGGTATAACTCTGATGATCTATCATCCTGACGTCACAACAAGCATTTTTTTCAGTTATTCGTTTTCTCGCCCAACATGTAACTTTATGTCAGATACCCTAAGAAACCAAAAGACAGCACTCAAGGCTATGTTCTTATTTTCTGACGTCCTTTGTTTCTTTTGGAAATCACAAGATAGTTATCTGCTGGAGGTACTGTTATGAAATTGGCCGAGCGCCAATCTCTCGCTGATACCGTTCTTTCCATCCATATTGCTCAACTGTTAGGCTAGAGACGTGTCGTAAACAAAAAAATAGCACCAATCCTCAGGGGATTAACTCAACTACACAGCGTTCACACTGACCACCTGAAGCGACCTGCCATGTTTGCTGATGGCTGCTAGGATATGCTTTCTTGTTTTCTTTTTACGTTAGACACTGCCTTGCTTGTCCCTAATCCAGCATGTGCCCTGTTCCCGACACTCTCACTAAGCAAAGAAAAAGAAGACCTGCACCACATTAAATGTAGTTAAGACATGAAGTTACATAGAGGACAGTACATACACTCACTGCAATCTGGTCTGCTTTCCTAAGACGCTGATGTAATATTCCATATCTTCGTTATTCTCTTACTTGAATGTAATTCTCATATTAAATAAGAAGGGACACGATTGATTGCCTGCCGATTTTCATGGCTGCTTCTCTTTTCACCAAAGACATTTTGAGTTTTTCTGTACGTGACATCTGTCTTTCACCTAGTTATCCATTCTTTTACATCCCTGCATTTCTTGTCTACCCATTCATACTTTACCGTTTTGCGTTTACTGTTAGTCTGATTTTTTAGGATGTCTGTCTTCCATTATGCTTGCCTCATTTCTTGCGTTTTAAATTTTTTTTCTTTCATGAATTTGTTTCAGTATCTCATCAGCTACACAGTGATTTCTACAGGTCCTTGTCATTTGTATATTTGACCCACTACTTTACCTTACAATGCAACCCTTATGTCTTCCATTGTCTTTCTTAACATTGTTTCAATCAATGGTCATCTAATGCTCCCCCTGGAACTCTCTACAACCAATGGTTCTTTTGATTTATTTATGTCTCATCTCCTTAATTTTCGAAATTTCTGTCATTTCTTGAGTTTTTATCCGCAGTTGACAACCAATGAAATGTGGCCCCATTTCTCATCTCCTGCTGAAAAAGCATCACAATTTAAAATCTGCTAAGGAAACTCGTGTCCTGCCATTATAAAATCTATTTGAAATCTGTCTTTGTCTTCAGCTCTCTTCCACGTCTCTTATTCCATGAGTTGCTGAGAAACCTGGTGCTGCCTTGGTATTAATTTGATGTTTTACCCTGAATGCTGAAAGCGTGGAATTTATTTTTAACTTAAAAAGGTCCTCTGTATAAAGTATTTGAGGTAGTGTGGCTCTAGATATGACCAAAGAACTTGTTGGCTTCTCTAACGTGGGAAAGTCTGCACCCCCAACACGCAGTGTGTGGCCTTGTGCTTTCTGTATAGTCATGGCATAGCATTACCTCAACTAATTGAACCCGTTTAAAGGAAAATGGTGAACTGTTAAGAATAAGTCTAAATTTGAATATAAAAACTCGCTCATCAGCACCACATCCCATCGAAGTTTCTGCTTGTATCATGTTGCTTTGTAGAGAAGTAGCTTTAATCTTCTGTTGTGAGTAGTCTAAAGAGCGAGATAATGCGTGATGCTATCAATCAGTGTTACGTGAAGCCCCGCTTTCAGTAAGAGTTTCCCAGAGAGCGCTAAAACTTGATGTTCGCGAGCTGCAGCAAGTCTCGCCTCGTGATACTCATTGCATTCTTGTGACTGCATGGACCCAAGTTATTCAATAATTCTTTTCACTGACAAAGACACAAAAGTTTTCTAGGTATTATTATTTGTAGACAAGAGGAAATCAAAATGTACTGGTTCAAATGGCTCTGAGCACTATGGGACTTAACATCTATGGTCATCAGTCCCCTAGAACTTAGAACTACTTAAACCTAACTAACCTAAGGACAGCACACATCACCCAGTCGTCACGAGGCAGGGAAAATGCCTGATCCCGCCGGGAATCGAACCCGGGAAGCGAGAACGCTACCGAAAATGTAATGACTATGCACCGAAATCACAAAGCTAATTCAATAAATTCGTTTTTCTTACCTAGAAATTCAAATAAAACCTTTCGAAAGGAGCAAAGGAATGTCTTCAAGTTTTTAATACGCGAAGCGAAGTCAGTAAATCCGTATATCCCACCCAAGTGAACTCGCAGTTGGTTTGTATTCATAGAGATAACATTACGACGCTTATTTCTCACATCTCACACTGCGTTAAAGAAACTAACACTGCAATCACCTGGTTCTTTACTGTTCTGCTCCACGATGATTAATCATCTGTACTGCTAATCTGAGGAGGAAGTATTAGATAAAACTTTTCATAACGATATCTTTCTATTCCGCGTTCCGATTTAATGAAATGAAGCCAATGTATTGTTCGAGGTACTCTAGAGTTAACTGTGGAAAATTCTTTACGATTCCTCTATTAGGTTTGTGGATTAGCGTGTTCAAACATAAAAAGAGAGAGACGATGGTTTTAGACACAATTTCACACCAGGTTTTTTTTCCGTGACTGATGAAAGAAAGCCCATACCTTATCCCAAAGCTACTCTCAACTTACCTGTGAAAACCGTCATTAAAATTCGTCCAGTGCAAAAATATTAGATTTTTCTAACAGGTAGACACGACGGTTTTAGATAAATGCTTAAACTGCGATATCTTTATATCGTTTTCCGAAGTTTATTGAATTAAAGCCTAAAAACTTACATCCTGCCACAAGCTACGCTCAAGTTGCCTCTGAAAACCGCCATGAAAATTCGTTTACCACATTAGCGTGTTTAAGCAAAGGAGCATGAGTGTTATACTGTTGTAGTACTAGTATAGATATGGATATTGATATTTAAACCAAATCATAAAATTATTATTATTCTCTGTGCAAAATTCTACTGGGGGAGGGGGGACATCCTCTTCCGTTCGTTGCCATTAGTCAAAGTTCTCCTACTATTTTTCAGTTTCTTCTTTTTCTTACTATTGAATTGTAAACTCCCTTAACTAAATTAAACTCCGCCTGAACAGGCCATGAATATCCAAAGGTACCGACCGGCCACCGTGTCATCCTCATCCCACAGGTGTCATCGGATGCGGATATGGGCCGGTGTGAGCCAGCACACCGCTCTCACGGTATTATGTCAGATTACGAGACCGGAGCTCCTACGTCTCAATGATTCCCAGTCAAGCAGCTCCTCAGTTCACCTCACAAGGGCTGAGTGCATCCCGCTTGCCATTAGCGCTCGGCAGACCGGATTGTCACCCATCCAAGTGCTAGCCCAGCCCGAAGCACTTAACATTGGTGATCTGTCGGGAACCGGTGTTATCACTGCGGCAAGGCCCTTGGCCCCCCTTAACTACCTGATAATTTTATTTCATCACACATTCCTTCAATTTCTTCATCATACACGGAACTTACTGACATATAAACTAATACCATTGTGGCGGATGTTCGCTTCGTGTCTGTCTTGCCTTCGATAATGCCTTCTCTATGATATTCACAGAAGCTTACCCGCGTTACTATAAGGGAACCGAAAAGTTAAGTCGTATTTTTCCATTAAATTCACACAGATAAACTGTTAACAGATTTTATTTTTAATTAGTGACGTAATCGTCTTCGTAATCAACAACGCTTTGCCATCTATTGGGCAATTTTTCAGTGACGGATCGACAAATATCAAGTGGTTCTTGAACAAGGTGTTTGGACTATAGCATTTTCGGGAATAAATTGAAATAAGATAGCACAATATTGAGCGAGTACGGTCGCTGAGACAGTACATCCCACCCTGGTTCATTAATTTTTTCCTAGGATTCATCCTGCAGAGTAGGGTCTTGCATTATCGTGTTGCAGAATATCGTCTTTACAGTTGATAAATACAGGGCAATTTTCAATTAAAGGTTGATTTTCTCTATCGCATCGTTCAGATTCAATGCCTGCATTCCCCTGTTTCTACAGGTTTCAGCACTTCATAATGAGCGGCCCCGAGATTACATTACCAGAGGCACAAATGGCTTAACTGTACTTCTTGGTGATTCATTCGGTGGGAGCTACTGACTTGTGAGTTAACGGATTATCACAGAGGACTCACGTATCATACTCAATGATGAAGCGATAAAATATCTTCTGTTTTGTGCCGCTAAAGCAATAAGTTGCTTGTGGTGGGTCGGTTAGATTTGTTTGTCCTCGCCAGTCGGCTGCAAATGTTCTTGGTTGGTCAATCAAGGTTGGTTAAGAGTGTCTGGCAGTTCCTTTGTTGTTTGACATGGATTTACTTTGACTACCACCCCTAACATGCCATTGACTAAAGTTGTTGTTCATTATGATTGATATAAGCGAAAGCGAAGATTAAAGATTCCGTATTTGAACACTGAAAACTATCTTTGGCAGTTACTAACATGTAGCACACTTGGAAAAACTTCTGAAATGTTTTTCGCACCAACTGTTGTGTTACTACCCTTGAAAACTCTTCTGGTATTCAAAAAAATACAAATAAGGAATTAAAAAATAAATTACGACTAAACAAATCAATATAACAAACAATGTTACTTTCAGATCGTCTAATTTTTAAATCATTATTAGACGTACTCCTGCCTTATCTCTACATGCATTTGTAAGCCTGCACTGATTTGACCAGAAGTCCTGTTCTTACTGCCAATGACTAACATTCGATGCTTCGACCCGCGAAAAGCCAGTTTTGTTTTTCCTGATGATGAAGTTCTCGTGAGTAGACCACACTCAGAGATCCGGAAAGGGGATGTTTAACCCCGCAGGACGCTATTACCATCTCCCATCCCAGCATAGCTGCAGGAAGAAAAGTGGCCGCAATTTCTCCTCGCCTACAGGCATTCGCAGTACCAGAATAGTAAGGTCATGGTGGCTGATGTTACAAGACTAGATCAGACAGTTTTCCAGACCGGTCACACTGCATCTACTGCAAAGCCTGCTGCCCCTGTTAAGAAGCCGTAAGTCAGCCGGCCTCTTTAAGATATCCCTCCATTGTGATTGCCCCTATGGTACGGCCTTCTGTTTCATTGCGGCACGCAAACCATCTTACATCGAGAAGATCGATGCTTTAGTATCTTGACGAAGGTTTACCTTACTAAGTGTATGTGTAATGCAGCTGTGGTAGTTTTAACCGAATTCGTCCCATTCTGTAGCAGTCTATTGTGTAAGGAAGCGAAAACCATTAGTGAGCAGACAGTATCACGCAATTTTTAGTTTATTTATTTGATTTCGGTTTCATTTCCGTACATCCAACCATGAATTAAACACACTAGTATTAATAACGACTGTCAGTTCTGACTACTATCTATGAACAATATTTAAATTCATTTATAGCAAAAGGACTAAAACTTTTACAAAATTTGTATGTGCGATGCACTATCGTCATCCATGCAGAAAAATGAAATTGAATTTTATTACAAAAAAAAAGTTTTACTTAAACAAATGTTACATACATACATTATATCTGTGTGTCTGATTTGTCTACTGACTTGGTGGGTAGCTTGGGTGGGTCCTGAGGCAATGCGTTTCTTTGTTTTGGCTTTGCTCCCTCGCTGTTGCGGGGGCCTCAAGTTACGAGTCGCCTCTGGTCCATTTCCTCTCATCCAAGAAATATGTCCATTTTTGTTTCATGCAACACCAAAATATTCTAGATTTTACTGTTCCAGTTGTTTGACGCTCCTAATACGTAGAGAGATATGCACAAAAGTCTGTACACCATAAGGTCTTTCACTCTAAAAAGCGTGGAAAGGTTGTGGGGCCCTTCATATCCCGTAGCGTTCCGTTGATTGTCTCGTAGGTCATGAATTTTTCTTTGTGTCATCCTAATACTGTATGGTTCACGTCTTTTCCTTCTCTAAAAGTACAAAGAAAATTGTAGGTCAGTCTCAGTTGATCTAAGTGATTTTTGAAACTATGGAGATTAGAAATCATTTGCGCAATGGTTCTTTAAAAATCACCTTGACACAGTTTCTCCGTATAAGAAAGATTTGTTGGCATCACTGGGTGTATCGCTCTGTAATGCTCATCTTTTTTATAGGTTCTTTTTATCTATTCCTTGGCCAATCACATACGCATCATCCTTTAAATCCGTTGTGTGAGGTCTGTCTGGGATGCCTTTGAATGCGGTATGTTCCTGAGGCTCTGTCTTATTCAACCAGCTGGCCGACACCTGTTCATTTACACGGATGTCGCTGGGGCCTTTGAATCTGATTAATGTGCCTTCTAATGTTCATTTTGTAGACTACTGATTTGCTGCATAATTTCATAAACGAATGAGATGTTGGGCTGCCGCATGAAACGTTTTTCAATATAATGACTACTGTTCCAGAGTCGGTTAAGGTACTAACTATCGGCTAAGGTACTAAATAAACTAATAAGCCAAAAAATTACGACCACTGCCTATCGCGACGTTGGATGCCGGCTTTTGGCGTTGTGGGACTTGACGTAGTAACAAAAGTATTTAATCGGAGCAGGCACTTAAAGGGGATCACCCTATCGAAGATATGGGCAGCAAATGGGCAAAGCCATCGAGATAAGTGAGTATGACCAAGGGAAGATTATTATGACGCAGAGTTTGTGAACCAGTTTCTCGAAAACGGTGAAGCTGATCGAATGTTCACGTGCTACTGTTGTGAGAGTCTGCGGAAAGACGTGGAAGGACAGTGGAACTACCAGTAGGCGTTAAATGGTTGGACTTCCTCGTTCCTCACAGGACGTGTGGTTCGGCGATTTGTCTACTCTGTAAAGTAGGACCTGTACTATCTCCACCGACAGAGCACAATGCTGGTTCATGCTCAAGTGTTTCGGAGCGCACCGTTCACCGTACATTGCTGAACATGGATCTCCGCGGTAGACCATTCCTAAGTGTTCAAATGTTGACCTACCAACATCCACAGTTATGACTGCAGTGGACACGGGACTATCGCCCAATGGAAACGTGTCTGTTCTTCGTGGGAATCACATTTATGCTACACTAGCTCGATCTACATCTACAAAAACGCCGTCATCGAGGATAAAGGCAGATGGAAACGAGCAGCGTGCCATGGATGCAGATTGGTAGAAGCAGTATTATGTTGTGGGAGGCATTGAATTCTCCTGCGCTTGCATGGGACATGGGATAGTAATCGGATACTCGCTGACAGCTGCGTACCAGCTGCATCCCTTCATGCCTGATGTCCTCCCCGACGGCGGTGTAATCTTTCAGCAGCATAACTGTCCGTTTCTCGGAGCCAGAACTGTGCTACAGTGGTTTGAACAGCATTGTAGTGGCCCCATGTTGATGTCTCGGTGACAAAATTTGCTTGATGTAACTCCTATAGTTCGCTATCGGCTGACATCGCCGCGAACACAAAGCAACGGCCTCTTATTTAGGCGAATTAAATGGCCTGTGAGTAGACATGTCATGCCACAAACCTACCAACAAATTGTCGGATCCCTGATACGAAGACACAGTGATGTATTTCGATCCAAGTTATTACACACACAAGTGCAAAAATAGCACTGAATCTGTCGTCATAATAGACTTTTCTGCTGGAAATTTATACCGTCACCAAGCTTCTGTCGTTTGCTATCTGAATCCACATCCAGTGCAGTTTGTATACTTCGCACCGTCCGTATGTACACTATTTTGGCGACCGTTGTGTGTTCTACGACTTCTTATTTCCTCGTGAGGCACCCAGAGGTTTTTACCTTTGTGTGAGGGACGCAGAACAACTGTAGCGCACATCATTCTGTGCTGGAGCTATATTTGAAAGCACTGCAGAATGTGCGTCTGCTCTTGTTTGCTGATCTAACTGTGTCCGGTAGAACAGTCGACCGACGCAGTCTCGATATTCTGCATGGCCAACGGTCACGAAAATTGTCTTTTTGTCAGCATGAAATTCGCTGTCGGAGGAATACTTGTGTTCTAAATGCCTCCCCCAACAATGCATTTGTTTATTTCAGTTTCATCGCCCCGATGTGTGTCAAGATCGATGATCGACGCAAGAATAATTTAAGTAGAATCGCGTAAGTGTTGCGTTCATGCTTAGAGCTACATGAGAGTCTGCTCCTCACATAATAACCACAACTACTCGGAGAATATTTATTGTTCCTTCGTATTTTATGCTACGCTTCCATCAAGTGGTCTACGCGTCACTTTGTGCTCTATTTTCAAACCAATTTTCTTGCCTGGAACTGTCCATTGGCTTAATTTTATTTTATTTAAGCCTACACATCTGTCTCTAATGAATATGCATGCGATGCTCTCATTAGAAAACCGTTAAAGTAAGTGTTTATCACCCAAGATTTGAAATTCGCTATCAGCTGTCCTAATGTCTGAATGAAATGGTTTAATGTCTCTCCGGTAGCAAAGAGATATAGGTCATCATCATCATCAACATCATCAGTAGCATCTTCAACTTCCTTTGAAGGATTAGGCCGTTGCCTGTCACGGGCTCACAAACAAAATCATTCCCGTATTTTCGAGGTCTTCCAATATCTCTTTTCCCATTCTACTTGTAACTCAGTATCTTCTGGGGTGTTTTATGACCTGGCATTCGTATGGGGTGCCACCAATCTCCATGACAGTTTTTTTTTATTTTTCTATTCATGTTGTAAATATAATAATGTAATAGCTTCAGAGGAAGTCGGAGAGATCTCTAATTACCACCGTCTGCATAAGGTAAGTTGAGTTAATTCTACAGGCCCGTCTTTCTTGATCACTTGGTGGAAATGGGGACTTTTGTCGTAGCTCCGAAAACCATGTACAATGAGTAAGGCCAGTGCCAAACAAAGCTTTCTCTCTCTTGCAACATGTTAGTAAAAACATAGTACAAGCAGTTACAGTAGTGTAGGTAGTTACGTTGGTATTTCTTATCAGGAAAATTAGTAACATTCCACATCATACAAGAACTGGAGGAAGGACGGGGATTTTACTACTGCTTTGCTGTACTTCTCCACACTACATGCAAGTATTGCAGTTAGAAGGATATCTGTGTCTCTAAGGGTGCATTCATGTCTGTCTCCCAAACATTCTCTCCCTCCTCGTTATTTTGCACTACCCAACAGAGAAAAGCTGTGAACTATAAAAATTCCGCTAACATTGTTCGGTGTAGAACTCGATAAGGTCTTACAAGATCCCCGTCTTCGGGTATATAGAAAACAAATATTTTATAGGTGCCGGAATTTACCATATATAGCGAGCCTATTAAATATTGGAGCAGGTAGCTTGTGATCGAAATCACTTCCACAGACCAGCGCAAAGTTTCGTCATCTGTACCACAGGAGGACCATATCTCGCCCACTATCAATCGCAATCTATAGTCTCTGTGCTGTTGTTTGATACATTGTTTATTTTTTGTGGAGTAAAGAATCGAAACATTGTATCGCTACAGCTAGATACATCATCAGTATTTTGTTTTTTCCACCACAACTCTGAGGTCTGTCTCAGGTGCTAATCGGATGTTAACACGCCTTGATCCACTGACTCTCACAGAAAACTGGACATCCCACTGTGTAAATTACGTTGCTGCCGCTTCCACACACACACACAAACAGGATGACTGAAATAAAAGACAGAAGCAGTGTTCTTTATTGACAAAAAAAATGTGGAAGACATCGCGACATATGGAAACTGGAATAGTTTTACTACATTTCAGGATGTTTCCTAACAGCTGTCCAAGGGTAATTATGAACTCTACATTTCAATTTATGTTTCACAGTGACATATTAGCAGATATTTAGGTGTTCAACTTAGATTGATCCCTCATATTGCAGTCATGTACGCAATGATCGTTTAGGTGCAGGCTATTCGCACAGGGTGTTGCTCCCACTAAGACTTTCTCTCCATCCAACAAAAGTAACGTCAGTCAATCATTACGTGACAATGAGCAGGGTACCAGTGAATTAATGGGATGGAAGCGAAACAACTGACGTATTGTAATAAGCAACTCAGTTGATAGAGTGACGAATTTTAGCAATTTCACCAGTTTTTTTTCGTAAATTTAACACTGACCAATCTTGTATCAATTAACATATTTTAGTACTTTGGTCACATGGCGAAATTTACGATTATGATAGCCCATCATTCCCTATGCAAATGGGAGTCACAAAGCATTCTCGCATCCTTAGAATAAGGTTGGAGATTGGAAGGTCTCCCCGCATTGTCTCTGATCTACCCTCCCTGCAGCAGTGCCGCCAATTTAATTTGCACCTGTCCAGAAGCAGACTGCTACATTCCATAGCTCATGAAGGAGCAGAGCCAAGCGGAGTCCGTAACTACTGCTCCGCACCCATCTTGCTCATGGCACACATCCAAGTGCGCAATATCTCTCCAGATGCGCAGGTGTCGAGTAGGTTAGCAGCCCTTATCGGTTTATAGTAGGTATGAGAGTGCTGTGATGGTGTAACAGGCTGTTACGAAGACGAAATTGGTGGTTTACGCATGATGGACCACCCACGTATGTAGTTTCAAGCATTTACGTAAATATAATGCACTATCAATTCAGCCGTGTCTGAGGTCATTACCAAGGAAGTATTGGTAAGAGAGAACTGATCATGGACTGTAAAGACATACATTCCTACGGCGACATGGTTCTGCACTTCAGGTACGCTGTAATGCTGGAGCGGTGAGGATTCCAACCCGTAAGTCGAATGTTATACAACACTGTTAATATTGCAATGTAAGAAGTATGTTCCCAGCGCGTGACATACAAATATGTTCAAATGTGTGTGAAATCTTGTGGGACTAAACTGCTAAGGTCATTGGTCCCTAAGCTTACACACTACTTAACCTAAATTACACACACACCCATGCCCGAGGGAGGACTCGAACCTCCACCGGGACCAGCCACACAGTCCATGAATGCAGGGCCTCAGACAGCTCGGCTAATCCCTCACGGTCGTGACATACATTCTCCCTGAAAGTTTCTCTATGAGAAACTTTGGTGACAAACTGTAAACTGATAAAGCCGTTACCTTGAATACCAAAGAAAACATCGATTCTTCGATACACAAACACCACATATGTTTCCACTGTGTACGACGTCTGCAGTTTACGAAGTCATGTACGATTACGGTTCGGAAATTATGATTAGTTCACAACAGCACTATAAAATGATCGTCGACAGCTGAAAATGTGTGTGATGATACAGTGGTCTTAGGAGGAAACAGACACCGTGATCAGTAACCAGAGGAGATGTAACAGTCTTACCGCAGTTTACTACCAGCCTTGGTGACCTTCCTCTTGCACACAGAAGTAATGGCCCGATGTTAGGCTGTATTGCTCATGTGCTTGACAATATTGCCGTTTCGCCTTGACGCCACGTCTCTAGAATGCCTCCTCTCTCCACTACTAAGACGTGTGTATGTAGCATCAGTGTAACCTCCTCCTCCAGAACATGCAATTTTATTGAGTTTTCTCAGTACTCTTTCAATGGTGTTTGCCTCTAATGTCATGCATTCTCAATCAGACTTCATAATTTTAGTAGGTTTTCGAACTTTTACATATTTCATGGTATTTCCCTCAGTTTTTACGTACCTCACATCAGTTTTTCGTGATTGTACCAGGTTTCCCTCGAATGTATGTCATTTCCCACATATGTAGACATATTGTTGACAGTTGCTGTATGGCAACATTCTACTCTATGTCTATTGAGGTAGTAGTGTTACATGCAGTCTGACTGCTGCTTTGATTCTTTCATGAAAAAGGGGGTCACCTGTCTTTACACTGACATGGATTTGTGTTAAAGGACGATTGAAAGTAGATGGAGTGATCGGTTGAGAGGACGGTAGAGAGCTGTTCCTGTAGGTCATTTATCATGCATTTAGATTTCTTTTTTCTTTTTCTTTGTACTCTCTGGGTGTATCGGGTTGTGTGGTATAAACCGCAATTGACTCGTAAACAACTGTGTGTTCTGTGTGTGATTTAGAACACTGTTTATCCGCGATCGTTAACAGCAAACCTCTCCAACCCACAGTCATCAGTGGACTTCCAACTCGGGTGTGATGAAACATGTCCACCGATGGAAAACCTGTTTCGGTAACCTCCTCTAGAGAAATGAAGATGTATGCGAAGTAGTCCATTTCTCTGTCATATCTTGGCTGTAAATCTAGTCTTGTGTTTCATATAGGTAGGAAGCGACTGTTACTATATTTTCCAAGTTCGTTCTACCCTAAATCCAAGCAAGTGGATCAATGCGGAGAGGGAAATCTTACTTTATTCGTAGGTTGGTGTATAAGATGCTCAAATATTTTCGTTGAAAATCAAACAGCGCATACGTATGTTAGAGTATGACCATTAACGTATGGACAACTGTGGAAAAAATATTGAAAACTCCTTAAAATCGGTAAAATTCGAGGAGAACTGGTATATTCACGAAAAACCGATGTGAGATACGTAAAAACTGAGGGAACACCATGAAATATGTAAAATCGTGAAAAACTTAGTAAAATTACGGATATGGACTGAGAATACATAACATCAGAGACAAATTGCATGAAAGGAGTACTGAACAAAATCAATAAAACTTGAAACTATCTTTTTAATTATTTTTATTTTACGCTGATCTACCAAATTTTCCCTGACAGAGACAACTCAAACATAACCTATTCATTTATTACCCACAGTATACAATCCCAAAGCAAACTGACTGCTATGCATTGACCACATGACTTCCAATAATTAACACTGAAGAATGGCTCTGAGTTGCAAAAAATCCTAACAATAATACAAATCCCAAAAATATGAAATTAAAGAAATATGAAAGTACCTCCAACTCTGTTAATTGACTAAAATCTTTTGAATCACTAATCCCGATAGTGGAAATACCCATTTCTTTTTATAAATCACTTACCTCACAGAAAACTGAATTATAGGAATTAAGAAAGTAGCAACAACGGCCAGCTAAATAAAAATATTCCAACTACTATAGACTCTTACTACTAGGAGGCATATGGTTAGCAAAAGAGATTTTGTTGTAGAGCAAACAATGTATTCAGAAAATTTACCTAATTCATGTTATATCCAGTTCCAAAAATTATATAGTTGTCAATAATTCCACTACCCAAACATTATCAACCATACATCCATCATCAAACCTTTCCTTTCATCTTTTCTTACAAGAAATTTCATCTCACTTTACATTGCATACACTTACCTATCCACTCGCTAAATGCTAGAACGTCCAACTACATAATCTCTTGCGAGGGCGCAGAGCGCTGTCAGCGATATTAACATAATCTATAGCGCTGCCAATAAACAAACAGACTACTTACAAACTCCATGTTCTGGAGGAGAAGGGTAGACTGATGCTACATATACACATCTTAACACTATAGAGAGAAGGCATTATAGAGACGTGGCGTCGAGGCGAAACGGCAGTATTATCAAGTACATGAACAACAGAGCCTAACATTGCACCATTACTTCTGTGTGGAAGAGGAAGGTCACCAGTGGTGGAACTAAACTGAGGTAAGCCTGTTACATCTCTTCTGGTTACTAGTGTTTAATTCCTCCTAAGATGTCACTGTTTCCTCATATATGTTTTATGGCTCTCGACGATAATTTTATACTGGTGCTGTGAACATATAATTTCCGAACCATAATCGGTCTTGAACTTCGTAAACAGCAGACGTCATACACTTCTCAAAACGTATGTAGTGTTTGTGTTCTCAAGAATCGGTGTTTTCTTTGGTGTGCCAGGTAGTGGTTTTTTCACAGTTTGTCACCATGGTTTACCGTAGAGAAACTTGTAGGTAGAATATATGACACACCCTAGGAATACTTCTGAATTGATAGCGCAGTTGATTTACTGAAAATGATTTAAACTACGTCCATCTGGAGTTCCAACATGAATAAACCAGACGTCTCATCCCCATAAACGTCTATTATATCAACACAACACTTCCATATCTACTATACACTGATGAGTAGAGCTATCCTCCTCGACATGCACCCATCTGGAGAGATATTGTGCACTTGGATGGGGGCCGTGACTAAGATAGGTCCGAAAGAGCAGTTACAGACTCGGCTCACTCTGCTCCTTCACGAGACGTAGAATGTAGTGGTCTACTTTTGGTCAGCTGCGAATTATATCGGTGACAGTGTTGCAGGTAGGGTAGGCCAAAGACAATGCGGGGAGATCCTTCAATCTCCAACTTTATCCTAAGAATGCAAGAAAGCTCTGCGACTCCCATCCAATTAGGAAAACATTGGACCATCATAATCTCGAACTACGCACTATAACTGAAGGGCTAGAAACACATAGGACGCTGCCTGGTATACTTTGGTGTCTATGTTCGAGAATTAAGAATGAATGGATATATTACACATTTACCCATCTAAGTTCATAATCTATTGTATGGTCCTCGCAAAGTAGTGGAGCGGTGGATTAGCGATGATGCAGAAAAATTGCTGCCACATCACTGGTCGGTGTTGAATTACGAAAAAACTTTTACAACTGCTAAAGTTGATCGCAGTGTCAACGGTGCTGCTTATTACAATAAATCCACGGCGTCTTTCCCTTCCATCCATCCACTGGTGCCCTGTTGACTGTCACATGAGCGACTGACTTAACTAGTTTGAGATGTAGAGGGAGTCTTACTGGGAGCAATGCCATTCGTGAATGGCCTGCACCGAAACAGTCATTGTGTACATCTCTTTTGTTCCGCTTTTCCTACAGTCGATGTTTCACTGCCATATAATGCTGTGCTCCAGACATACATTCTCAGAAAAATACATTCTCAAAATAAGGCCTCTGTTTGATACTAGTAGACTTCTCTTAGCAGGAATGCTCTTTTTGCGTGTGCTAGTCCCCTTTTCATATCCTCCTTGCACCATCCATCATTGGTTATTTTGCTTCCTTAACTTCATCTACTTCGTGACCATCAATCCTCATGAAGAGTTTTTAGTAAACAGAACACAGTATGTTGTTATCAATGGAGAGACGCCTACAGACATTAAAGTAAACTCTGGCGTGACACAGGGGAGTGTTATGGGACCATTGCTTTTCACAATATATATAAATGACCAAGTATATAGTGTCGGAAGTTCCATGCGGCTTTTCGCGGATGATGCTGTAGTATACAGAGAAGTTGCAGCATTAGAAAATTGTAGCGAAATGCAGGAAGATCTGCAGCGGATAGGCACTTGGTGTAAGGAGTGGCAACTGACCCTTAACATAGACAAATGTAATGTATTGCGAATACATAGAGAGAAGGATCCTTTATTGTATGATTATATGATAGCAGAACAAACACTGGTAGCGGTTACTTCTGTTAAATATCTAGGAGTATGCGTGCGGAACGATTTGAAATGCAATGATCATATAAAATTAATTGTTGGTAAGGCGGGTACCAGGTTGAGATTCATTGGGAGAGTCCTTAGGAAATGTAGTCCATCAACAAAGGAGGTGGCTTACAAAACACTCGTTCGACCTATATTTGAGTATTGCTCATCAGTGTGGGATCCGTACCAAATCGGGTTGACAGAGGAGATAGAGAAGATCCAAAGAACAGCGGCGCGTTTCGTCACAGGGTTATTTGGTAACCGTGATTGCGTTACGGAGATGTTTAGCAAGCTCAAGCGGCAGACTCTGCAAGAGAGGCGCTCTGCATCGCGGTGTAGGTTGCTCGCCAGGTTTCGAGAGAGTGCGTTTCTGGATAAGGTATCGAATATACTGCTTCCCTCTACTTATACCTCTCGTGGAGATCACGAATGTAAAATTAGAGAGATTCGAGCGCGCACAGAGGCTTTCAGACAGTCGTTCTTCCCGCGAACCATACGCGACTGGAACAGAAAAGGGAGATAATGACAGTGGCACGTAAAGTGCCCTCCGCCACTCACAGTTGGGTGGCTTGCGGAGTATGAATGTAGATGTAGACGTAGATGCTCAGTTTCTCATTGTTTTCATTTCTGCTACTTCTCATTCCTTCGTTTTTCTTTGATTTACTCTGAATTCATATATTGTATTCATTAGACTGTTCATTCCATTTAGCAAACCACGTAATTCTACTTTACTTTCACCCAGTGTAGCAATCTCATCAGTGAATCATATCATTGACGTCCTTTCACATTCAATTTCAGTTTCACTACTGAACTTTGTTTTATTTCCATCGTTTCTTCTTCCATGTACAGATTGTAACTGAACAACAGGTTACGGGTCTGTCAATCAAAAGGACCGATTATCCCCAGGACTCATAATTATCTTAGCAGAACAATTGGTTAAGGACTTGCTAATCGAAAGAGAACAATAATTTCCCCCCAGAATGTATGCTTGTCCTTAAATATAGGCAACCTGCATTAATAAATTGTGCTGATTCCCCTGTTGGCCCACTACTGACTAGTGCCGATATTTGTGGCAACTGCATGTGTTACTTCATGTTATGAAGGAGGAGACACAATGGATGTAGTGTTCACCAACCTCAGCTCCCAAAGTTCTGTCGAATGTGACGGCAGCCACGAAATCAATAGATGCTCGTTGTTTGGTAGAAATGCTATTCCAACGCTGAAAATATTTTAAGGTGCAGATACACTCCTGGAAATTGAAATAGGAACACCGTGAATTCATTATCCCAGGAAGGGGAATCTTTATTGACACATTCCTGGGGTCAGATACATCACATGATCACACTGACAGAACCACAGGCACATAGACACAGGCAACAGAGCATGCACAATGTCTGCACTAGTACAGTGTATATCCACCTTTCGCAGCAATGCAGGCTGCTATTCTCCCATGGAGACGATCGTAGAGATGCTGGATGTAGTCCTGTGGAACGGCTTGCCATGCCATTTCCACCTGGCGCCTCAGTTGGACCAGCGTTCGTGCTGGACGTGCAGACCGCGCGAGACGACGTTTCATCCAGTCCCAAACATGCTCAATGGGGGACAGATCCGGAGATCTTGCTGGCCAGAGTAGTTGACTTACACCTTCTAGAGCACGTTGGGTGGCACGGGATACATGCGGACATGCATTGTCCTGTTGGAACAGCAAGTTCCCTTGCCGGTCTAGGAATGGTAGAACGATGGGTTCGATGACGGTTTGGATGTACCGTGCACTATTCAGTGTCCCCTCGACGATCACCAGAGGTGTACGGCCAGTGTAGGAGATCGCTCACCACACCATGATGCCGGGTGTTGGCCCTGTGTGCCTCGGTCGTATGCAGTCCTGATTGTGGCGCTCACCTGCACGGCGCCAAACACTCATACGACCATCATTGGCACCAAGGCAGCAGCGACTCTCATCGCTGAAGACGACACGTCTCCATTCGTCCCTCCATTCACGCCTGTCGCGACACCAGTGGAGGCGGGCTGCACGATGTTGGGGCGTGAGCGGAAGACGGCCTAACGGTGTGCGGGACCGTAGCCCAGCTTCATGGAGACGGTTGCGAATGGTCCTCGCCGATACCCCAGGAGCAACAGTGTACCTAATTTGCTGGGAAGTGGCGGTGCGGTCCCCTACGGCACTGCGTAGGATCCTACGGTCTTGGCGTGCATCCGTGCGTCGCTGCGGTCCGGTCCCAGGTCGACGGGTACGTGCACCTTCCGCCGACCACTGGCTACAACATCGATGTACTGTGGAGACCTCACGCCCCACGTGTTGAGCAATTCGGCGGTACGTCCACCCGGCCTCCCGCATGCCCACTATACGCCCTCGCTCAAAGTCCGTCAACTGCACATACGGTTCACGTCCACGCTGTCGCGGCGTGCTACCAGTGTTAAAGACTGCGATGGAGCTCCGTATGCCACGGCAAACTGGTTGACACTGACGGCGGCGGTGCACAAATGCTGCGCAGCTAGCGCCATTCGACGGCCAACAGAGCGGTTCCTGGTGTGTCCGCTGTGCCGTGCGTGTGATCATTGCTTGTGCAGCCCTCTCGCAGTGTCCGGAGCAAGTATGGTGGGTCTGACACACCGGTGTCAATGTGTTCTTTTTTCCATTTCCAGGAGTGTACATGACTTATTATCAAAGATCCGTCCAGTAAGGGCTCTAGTCTATCCAGTTACGACGAACAGATGTAAAAGCTGAACCATAATAAAGGCTGAAAGCAGTCTGATACTGCAACAAAAACTGACCTACTTTGTGCACATTTTGTTATTTGGTTTTATTTATTTTTTATATAGTAATTGTATCAATATGCCAGTAAATGTAATAATGTGAATTGGGTTCTTTTAGATACTCTTTACTACTTACAAATCTTTTTTATTGTTTATGATTCAGCATGAAGCGTATAAATGTATGCCGCGTAACTATGTACATAAGAATATTACAAATAGAATTTTTATCTCAGGGATTTATCACAGATGAAAAGATTGAGAAATTAATTATCAAGCAGTCGCCTTGTGAATATGGTATGAAACTTTTAATAATTCATTGGCTTAGTGTTATTTATCTTTAATTCCTCAAAAACAACGACCGAGAAGCGGCTTAAAGAAATCACTGAACAGTAGTCCTGGTTGAATTTCTTAGCATTTTTAAAACAATTGTTATTGCTGTATTTGAAATTTATTTGCAGAGCACGTATATGTCGTACTTGCAGCAGTACCTCGTGCAGGAATCTGTAAATCAGTTTTTTATTAGTTGTGGTGCTCAATGGCTGCCAAAAATGCTGCAGCACCTAACTCGACTCAGTTTCCTGAAAACTTATAAAAATATTTTGATTGGTGAGGAGAGGTAGACAAAATACTTAAGTAAAAACAAATTTACACTAGATGACATGTAACTGGCATAAAGTTATTGCTATAGTTTATTCTTACGTACGCAATGGCCGACCGTGTGTGCTATTCAGACAAGAATACAAGAGAGAAAGGGTCGTAGTTATTATCTGTGAATTGCACTGTGCTGTGAAGCGTTAATGTCCTTTCCTTCAAAGAATATACATTTTTGTATACAGATTCGCCGCCGCATTTTCTCGACAACGTAATATCAGACTGTATTTTTATATTTTCATTATTGTTCGTAGATATTAACTTTTATTTAAACCACGAGATTTTTATCAATTGACATTCCCAGGAACACACGGTACAACATCATGAGAAGACAGAACTTAATGTTGAGGAAGATAGAAGTCACAGGGACAGAAGAGCTCAAAAGGATGAAATGGATGGTTGGTTGATTGATTTGGGGGGGGGGGGGGGGGGAGGAGACCAAACTGCGAGGTCATCGGTCTCATCAGATTAGGGAAGGATGAGGAAGGAAGTCGGCCGTGCCCTTTCAAAGGAACCATCCCGACATTTTCCTGAAGTGATTTAGGGAAATCACGGAAAACCTAAATCAGAATGGCCGGACGTGGGATTGAACCATCGTCCTCCCGAATGCGAGTCCAGTGTGTTAACCACTGCGCCACCACTCTCTGTGATGAAATGGACTTAGGGTAATAACGATGTAATGGATTTAAACGTGGACAGTCGTCGGGGGATAGAGCAAGACAGAAGAAATATGCGCGCTTCAGTTCATAGGGTCTCGTAGAGTCGGCGCCGACAAAAGACCAAGAGAGAGAGAGAGAGAGAGAGAGAGAGAGAGAGAGTCTTCAAGTACTCCAAGCGATGTTATTCCTAGGGCGCGTACAATGTCTGATTTCTGGGTAGAGCGTGCTCGCACTTGAGCGTTCTGTTCGTGAGAATCTGTGTACGAAAAGTACCAGGCGAGAACAGAAATTACGCGGAGTAAATTGGTGAAAGGTGTACCCAAAATACGCGTACAGCTTCAGAGCCTTCCATTAGCCGGATCTGATCCAAAAGCGAAATACTGGCTTAAACTCTATACCTGCCTCGAGATCCTGCACTGTTAGCTTAGCCGATTAGAGCGGCTTTCGACCGCGAGTCGCGTTACCGGCGGTGCGGTGGGAAAGGGCGTGACGAATGTACTAATCCCGAGTCCGCGTTTACACGGTGTAATCCCACGTGACGAGGCATACACCTTGCGCGACACGGGACCGTGCTGGGAATTTATAATGTTGCACTATGGAGAATAAACGCGCCGTCGGTGTTCGCTTTGTGGCAGGAACTCATTAGTCGCCAGAGAAACGGAACAAAAGACGGCGCTTCATTTACATTCTAATTGTGGCTGCTGTACGGTCTTATTGCCAGCCGGTGTACGGTTTTAGGGCCGCCAGACAATCCCCTCATTAAATCTGGATATGGAATTTGTGCGACACCGAGCTGACGCGAGTCGTTCTCGCATCAGTGTGTTTCCCAGAACCGGGAAAGAGCATTGCACTGCGAGCGAAACGTCCTTCAGTTTATGTTAGTTTGTCACTTCATGGAGTGACCACAAGAGGTAAAACTACAGGAAACAAGCTAAGGAAAGAGATTACTTGAAAGCTGAGAACAATAGGTGCTAGCTAATAGGGCTGACAATACTCTAGAGATATTGGGCTCCACAAGGTTCCCCTTCTGTGCAGCGACCGTGGAATATAAAATTATAAATAATGTAGCAACCAGTAGCGGGAAACATAATTTATTTATCTTGTTACAGGTCGATTTCGACTGATATTAGTCATCATCGGTGCTAAAACAAATATAAGAAACACAGCATAAACAACAACTGCTTTAACAAACGAAAAATTGACAATAAAACATAGTTACATCTATTACAACATATACACATGTCTGAAATTAAAATTCAAAGTCATAACATACCATTTTTTGACCGATACATGCTATAAGTAGGAGCACTGTCCTTGGCAGATTTCTATCATTGACAAATCACAGGTCAACAGTACAACATATTAACATGAGGTGGCGCTACGTTGTAATAAGCGCCCTCTATGTAAAATACAAAAGAAAGGTAAAATACAAGCAATAAGGAATGTATCATGCTACAAAGCCATATACAGTGACGGTAATTGATAATAGCAATATAAACATGTAACTCAAGAAAGTGGTTGTTAGATGTAAATGGTTTTCGGTTTTAGAGTGGGTTTTATATATTTTGTGATTGACTGTTGAGCATCTACAATAATGGAAATTGAAATAAGAACACCGTGACTTCATTGTCCCAGGAAGGGGAAGCTTTATTGACACATTCCTGGGGTCAGATACATCACATGATCACACTGACAGAACCACAGGCACATAGACACAGGCAACAGAGCATGCACAATGTCGGCACTAGTACAGTGTATGTCCACCTTTCGCAGCAATGCAGGCTGCTATTCTCCCATGGAGACGATCGTAGAGATGCTGGATGTAGTCCTGTGGAACGGATGGCCATGCCATTTCCACCTGGCGCCTCAGTTGGACCAGCGTTCGTGCAGGACGTGCAGACCGCGTGAGACGACGCTTCATCCAGTCCCAAACATGCTCAATGGGGGACAGATCCGGAGATCTTGCTGGCCAGGGTAGTTGACTTACACCTTCTAGAGCACGTTGGGTGGCACGGGATACATGCGGACGTGCATTGTCCTGTTGGAACAGCAAGTTCCCTTGCCGTTCTAGGAATGGTAGAACGATGGGTTCGATGACGGTTTGGATTTTGGATGTACCGTGCACTATTCAGTGTCCCCTCGACGATCACCAGAGGTGTACGGCCAGTGTAGGAGATCGCTCCCAACACCATGATGCCGGGTATTAGCCCTGTGTGCCTCGGTCGTATGCAGTCCTGATTGTGGCGCTCACCTGCACGGCGCCAAACACGCATACGACCATCATTGGCACCAAGGCAGAAGTGACTCTCATCGCTGAAGACGACATGTCTCCATTCGTCCCTCCATTCACGCCTGTCGCGACACCACTGGAGGCGGGCTGCACGATGTTGGGGCGTGAGCGGAAGAAGGCCTAACGGTGTGCGGGACCGTAGCCCAGCTTCATGGAGACGGTTGCGAATGGTCCTCGCCGATACCCCAGGAGCAAACAGTGTCCCTAATTTGCTGGGAAGTGGCGGTGCGGTCCCCTACGGCACTGCGTAGGATCCTACGGTCTTGGCGTGCATCCGTGCGTCGCTGCGGTCCGGTCCCAGGTCGACGGGCACGTGCACCTTCCGCCGACCACTGGCGACAACATCGATGTACTGTGGAGACCTCACGCCCCACGTGTTGAGCAATTCGGCGGTACGTCCACCCGGCTTCCCGCATGCCAACTACACGCCCTCGCTCAAAGTCCGTCAATTGCACATACGGTTCACGTCCACGCTGTCGCGGCATGCTACCAGTGTTAAAGACTGCGATGGAGCTCCGTATGCCACGGCAAACGGGCTGACACTGACGGCGGCGGTGCACAAATGCTGCGCAGCTAGTGCCATTCGACGGCCCAACACCGCGGTTCCTGGTGTGTCCGCTGTGCCGTGCGTGTGATCATTGCTTGTACAGCCCTCTCGCAGTGTCCGGAGCAAGTCTGGTGGGTCTGACACACCGGTATCAATGTGTTCTTTTTTCCATTTCCAGGAGTGTATTTTATCGCCGGTGGTTGGCAATCACGTGGCAAACTCCGCATCGGTTACCTAGATACTCGTGAGAAATATAAGAGAGTATGGTAGATTTGTTCATGAGGCTATGGTTCACATAGGTGATCTAATGTCGTTACCCACATATGTGGTTCTGTATATGCGCAACACTTTGTTAATTGCATTATTTAAGCAACACGATTGTTTGTCCCGTACTGTAATTTTTCCCTGAACTCAGTCAACTTTGGATTTGTACATTCAGTAACGTAGGGTCATCTATTGGAAGTAGCTTAAGTGTACCTTAAGATGTACTTGTAGTTTGTATGTAAAACGGCAGAGTGCCATCGATACCACGATTCGGTTTCGTCATTATAACAAATACGCTTCATTTCGTAAATTTATGTGAATGGAATCATATTTTTAGAGAGTTTGTTTCTTCTTACAATTTTGACGATCGTAGTTTTGACGTATATATTTTATTTGTTATTATCATCTGACAAGTAATGTTAAAGATGTTTTCACTTGTCGGAATTTTTTATATTGGTATTATCAATTACCATCACTGTATATGATTTTGTAGCGTGATATATTCCTTATTGCTTGTATTTTACCTTACTTTTGTATTTTACATAAAGGGCGCTTATTGCAACGTAGCGCCACGTCATGTTAACATTTCGTATTGTTGACGCATGATGTGTCAGTTCATGATAGAAATCTGCCAAGGACAGTACTTCTACTTCTGGCATGTATCGGTTAAAAAATGGTATGTTATGACTTTCACTTTTAATTTCAACATCTGCATATAATAAAATTATAAACAGCCGACCAGTTGCAATGGATGAAGAATTCTTTACCTAGGTTTCAACAAATTTAAATTTGTCTTCTTCAGAAGGTGGCAATTTTACATTAGTAAGGACTAATGTACCATCGCCGTTTTTACAAATGTCGGCACAGATCCATTTGTCAAAATTAAAATATAGCCCTAGAAATAGGGTTTGTCACATAAATATAAATTAGTACATGGATCTTAGTCGGTTGTGAACTGCGCAAGATCCACGTATTAATTTATATTTATGTGACAAACCCTATTTCTAGGGCTATATTTTAATTTTGACAAATGGATCTATGCCGACATTTGTAAAAACGGCGGTGGTATATTAGTCCTTAGTAATATAAAATTACCACCTTCTGAAGAAGACAAATTTAAATTTGTTGAAACCTAGGTAATGAATTCTTTATCCATTGCAACTGGTCGGCTGTTTATAATTTTATTACGGGGAACAATTGCTGTTGTGCAGCTATGTTTAAAATACATCTGTATATGTTGTAATTGACGTAAGTAAGTTTTATTGTCAATTTTTTGTTTGTTAATGCAGTTGTTGTTTATGTCCTATCTCTTGTATTTGTTTTAGCACCGATGATGACTGGTAATAGTCGAAATTGATCTGCAACAAGAGAAATAAATTATGTTTCCACAACTGGTTGCTATATTAATTATAACAATAGCTCTAGAGCTATTTTTAGGGTATTATACCTCTTTATCATTTTGGAAAAGAAGAATTTCAGTCAACTTTCGCCGTACGAAAGACACAACCAATTAAGTTCTTCTTTCACCCATACATGAGTTGGAGGCAGAAACTTAGTGCCTGTAGTATTGAAATGAAATTAAGGACCTGGGTAATAGTTGAAACAGTAATAGTAAACGTAATAAATGCCTTGAAACTTCTAATACCACTGTAAACGATTAAAGAGAGATCAGCATTGGGAATTATGACTCTGTACAAACTATGTTACAGTAGTGTTCCGGCCAGTCTTTGTTCTAGCAGAACTATGTACTTCAGGCTGGATGACACTAGAAAATTATGCTGTACAACATACAGAGAACTTAATTCACAATTAGTAAAGACCGAATTAAAACTCCTACAGTAGTTCCGAAGATTAGCCTTCTGATACGGTAAAAGAAAAGCAGCGGGTGATATATAGAACTATCAGTTGTTATAGAACAACCAATTTGCAACGAAGTATTTATGAATAACGTACATAAATCTTCCATGAGAATCATTCTACCAATTCGTGAAAACCGTATCAAATACTCTAGAGTAGTACCTGGGATTATACTTCACTTACACAGAGAAAAATGCGACAGGGGACTTCAGTTTATAAAAAAAAAAATTCTCAAGGGGTAAGCAACTAATAGCTTCATGTAATTCAGCACAATTAAAAAAAACTGAAGATAGTACGTGAAATGGATAAATATTTGTCAGTGAAACAAAAACGTATTGTCTTCTATAAGTAAAAATTCTTTCCAGCTTGAGAGTAGATACTCCTATTAAACTAACTTCAATGGCTTTATTGTTCTTTCCTTTCTTTCCTAGTTTCTTTTTTGAGCCAAGTCTTGAGACAGACTGGGCACTAACCGTATGGATCTTACTCAGTGTTTTCATACATAATAGGCAATCGCATTTTGAAATACACACCCTACGGGTCTCTCACCAATACTTCCGTACATAATAGCATTTATAAATCTATGTCTTTCACTATACATCAGTCTCTATGTTTTGCAGAATCAGTTTCGTATTTACTTGCCAACATCCGTTATTATTTCGCTACAATACATCTCATGGGTGCAACAATATTAGATATTCCTAAATACATGATTTTTTTAAAGAACATAGAATAACATTTAATGAATAACAGATCCAGTTGCTTCTTAAAAGTGTTGAGAAAATTAATGTAATTTAGACTGCGGCGGTGAGAAAAATTTCGTCGACGGCTGATATGGGGGCGCTGAATTACCGTAAATGGCACTGGACTGTCTGCATCTCCGATCCGATACCATCTGCGGGATTAAACGTAACGGTGGCTGTCACTGCCTACTAACGCCAAACGTCCCAACTCTAACTTGTCCACGTACAGCTTGGTCATTGCCATTTGTTACTGTTGAGGCCATAGCAGACACACAAAAGTCTGATGGCTTGGAACGTCATTTCAGACAAGGTGCAATCACAACGTAATGTAACCCCCCTTGGTACTGTCTGCTCTCGCAAGTGGACACTGACTTACCGCAAGCATGGCCTTCACGTGACCATAGGTCAGCTCCCTCTCATGCTTACAGTTGTTGTTATCCTTACTCCTCTCGCTCAGTCACAGTGTTCTATGATGAAGCTGCCAATAGAAATCAAACAGGTGTGAGGACAACCAAACTACTTGAATAAGAGTCGTAGACACACTCGGCCGGCCGTTGTGACCGAGCGGTTCTAGGCGCTTCAGTCTTTAACCGCGCGACCGCTATGGTCGCAGGTTCGCATCCTGCCTCGGGCATGGATGTGTGTGATGTCCTTAGGTAAGTTAGGTTTAAGTAGTTCTAAGTTCTAGGGGACTGATGACCTCAGATGTTAAGTCCTACAGTGCTCAGAGCCATCTGATTTAGACACACTCGGGTAAACAGGTGTACAGAATAAAGCCTTCAAATACAGACACAAGAGGCTCACGTAATCAGTAGACATTGTTGTCGTTGTGGTCTTCAGTTCGAAGATTGTTTTGACGTAGCTCTCTATGCTACTCTATCCTGTCCTAGCCTCTTTATCTCCGAGTAACTACTGCAACCTACATCCTTGCGAAACTGCTTTCTGTATTCAACTCTTGGCGTCCCTCCACGATTTTTATCCCCCACACCTTCCTCCAATACTAAACTGGTGATCACTTCATGTCTCATAATGTGTCCAACGAACTGACGCCTTCTTCTAGTCAGTTTGTGCCATAAATTTCATTGGTCCTCCGTCTTGTTCAGTGCCTCTCCTTTAGTTATGTGAGCTGCCCATCTACTCTTCAGCATTCTTCTGTAGCACCACATTTCAAAAGTTTCTACTCACTTCTTGACTCAACTGTTTATCGTCTGTGTTTCATTTCCATAATTGGCTACACTGCATACAGATAATCTGAGAAATATTTTCCTGAAATCTAAATCTAAACTCGATGTTAACCTACGGTTTTTTTGCCATTGCCTGTCTATATTTTATATCCTCTCTACTTCCGCCATCATCAGTTATTTTGCTACCCATATAGCATAACTCGTCTGCTATTTTACATGTCTCGTTTCCTAATCTAATTGCCTCAGCATCACCTGATTTAAATTCAACTACATCTATTATGCTCATGTTGGTTTTGTTGATGTTCATCATATATCCTCCTTCCAAGACACTGTCTATTCCCTTCAACTGGTCTTCCTAGGCCTCTACTGTCTCTGACAGACTTACGATGCCATCAACAAACCTCAGAGTTTATATCTGCTCTCCTTCTTTATTTACTTTATTGCTTGCTCACTGTACACACTGAACATTATAGTGCATGGGCTACTACTGTGTCTCAAAAAAATGGCGCTAAGCACTATGGGACTTAACGTATGAGGTCATCAGTCCCATAGACTTAGAACTAATTAAACCTAAAGACATCATACACATACATGCCCGAGGCAGGATTCGAACCTGCGACCGTAGCAGCAGCGCGGTTCCGACTGTAGCGCCTTGAACGGCCCGGCCATAGTAGCCGGCCAAATGTGTCCCACTCTCTTCTCAACCACTATATCCCTTTCATGCCCTTCGACTCTCATAACTACTGACTAGTTTCTGTACAAGTTGTAAATAGCCTTTCGTTCCCTGTATTTTAACCCTGCTTCTCTCAGAATTTCGAAGAGGGTATTCCAATCAACATTGTCAAAAGCTTTTTGAAAGTCTACATATAGTATAAATGTAACATTTCTCCGGAATCCGAGTTGGTCTTCCCCGAGGCAGGCTTCTACCAGTTGTTCCACTGTTCTATAAAGAATTCGTCTTTGCATTTTGCAACCATGACTTATTAGGCTGATAGTTCGACAACATTCACACCTGTCTGCACCAGTTTTCTTGGGAATTGGAATCACTATATTTTTCTTGAAGTCCGTGGGTATTTCGCTTGTCTCCTACATCTTGCTCACCAGATGGAAGAGTTTCTCATTGCTGGTTCTCCCAAGACTATCAATAGCTGTAGTGGAATGTTGTCTGTACCCGCGCTTTTGTTTCGACTAATGTCTTTCAGTACTCTGTGAAATTCTTCTCGCAGTATCATATCTCCCATCCCATCTCCTCTTCCATTTCTATAACATTGCCCTCAAGTTCATCTCTCTTGTACAAACCCTCTATATAGTGGTTCCTCAATTCAGTTTTTCATTCTTTGCTGAAGACTAGTTTTCTATCTGAACTCTTGACATTCGTACAGCTGAATATCTTTTCTCTGAACGCCTCTTTAATTTTCTTGTCGACAGTTTCTACCTTTCCCTCAGTGACATTCCAAGTTTATTCCCTTTCGCCCGCTTCATTTACTGCATTTTTATATTTTCTCCTTTCATCAAGTAAATTCAATATCTCTTGTTTCACCCCTCGCCTTTTTACTTACTTGGTTCCCTGCTCTCTTAACTATTCCATCTTCCAGAGATACTCATTCTTCTTCTGGTGTGTATTCCTTTCCCCTGTTCTTGTAAATCTTTTCCTAATTTTCCCTCTGAAACTTTCTTTCAGTTTGTCCAGTTGCATCTCTTTAATTTCCTACCTTTTTGGGATTCCTTCAGTTTCAATTTACAGCTCATAATTTGTGGAAAGATTCCACTTCTACCTTTGGAAATGTCTTACGATTTTGAATCTGGTTGCGAAATCCCTGTATTACCATTATACAATCAATCTGGAACCGTTACGTGTCTCCAGGTCTCTTCCACCTATACAACCTCCTTTCGTGTTTCCTAAATCAAGTGTTAGTGATGATTAAATTAAGCTCCGTGCAAAATTCTACCACGCAGTTTGCTCTTTATTTCTTTCCCTCAGTCTACATTCTACTTCTTTTCCTTTACCTACTAAACAGTTCGTGTCCCCCATTAGAATTAAATATTCGTCTCCCTTAACTATCTGTATAACTCATTTTGTCTCTTCATACATTTCATCAATCTCAGTGCGACTACGATGTAGGTATATAAGCACTGACAAGTAAGAAAGGGATCAGAATGGCATTCGTATCTTGCCGATGTGTCTACGGTAACTGTGGAGACATGAACTAAGGCGACGTCGTTACTAAATGCGTCCAAACACTACAAACGTGCTCTTGTCCTTTCCATAGCTGCTTAAGGACAAACAGCGATAGATATCCATCGTACAATGAACAATGTTTATGGGCCAGCATGTTTGACGGAAACCACCGTTGGGGAGAGGTGTACCAGGTTCCGTGCTGGTTGCGATTCGACCCAGCTGACCCATTTCTTTGATTGCCAGGGCCCACTGCTTCTTGATTTGAAGGAACCTTCTTCTCTGGGGAATGATACTGCGCAACGCTGGAGGAATTATTAATTGCAGTTAAGGCAACAGGTCCGGGACAACTGCGACATGAGGTGCTGCTGCTTCGTGACAACACACGTCATCTTATCGCAAATGTCGTAATGCAAAAATTACGCAATCTTAAATTGGAGGGACTGGAACACCTGTCCCATCGTTCTGAGCTCTCCACATGGGATTATCAAGCCTTTGGTCCCTTAAAAGACTTTGATGGACGGACGATTGCTGTTGGACAAGGTTCAGCAGCGGGCGGTTATGGACTTCTTAACGCAACAGTAAACAGTGTTTTACCAAACGGGTACCTTCAATCTGTAGCGTCGGTGGAATGACTGCCTCAACGCTCACAACGATTTAGCTGATTGATGTATCTGTTTTCAACTGTGCGGCATTCTAAAGTAAACTTTCTAACCGTCCCTGACATTAGCATTGTATTCATACACTTTGCATACTTTGAAACTGCTTGTTGTCATTATGTACGCCTGTCACATACCGCCGAGCGAATTTTGTTTCAACTCTGTTACGATCACTTGATAATTTCTTCTATGAGCTTGGTATTACCCTCAGGGGCTCAGAATTTTCATTTGCCGAGTACCGACATGGCGACCCCAGGCAGTTCTCTGTCACAGTAAACTCTGGACAGGCTTTAGCAACCACTTTGCAGCGCGGCGATGGAATACTGTGAGTCACAGGGATCGAGGATCTGCCGACATCGGTTCTATAAGGCTTATTAAGACAAGTGGAGTTCAGAATGGACTCTTATTTCCCTTCCTGCTCATGGAACCGAGATGGAATCTCCGAAATTAAATTCTTCACCTCCCAACGGTATGGGTATACTGTCTGAGAGTACTCACATCCTTTCATCAAAAAGAATGAGAGCTGCCAGTTCTCCTGATAATCAGTTGACCTCTAGTAATGGGGCTCAAGGAGTCATAAATCAAAATGTGTTTCTGGTGATCAAGAGGAAGGAGAGGATGGTTGGGAAACTGTAGCCTTTCTCTGTTCATAAAGGCTTCGAAGGGCTTGCTGGTACCTTGAAGTCCACGAAACGATTGCGTAATGGTTCCTTGTTGGTTGATAGCAACAGGTCAAAGCAAGTGAAACTTCTTACGAATCAAACAAATTGGATAATTATCATATCATTACTGAGATGCACCCATTCTCAACCTAAGAAAGGGTTTGGTCTGCCATTATATTGTGGACATGGACGTAACAAAGTTAGAAAAAGAATGGGCATCTCAGGGAAGGGCGGATACAGAGCAAAGGACACGAAGGAAAAACAGATGTACTGGGAAGACCGGCATCTCTATTGAGGCCATCAGCTTTCCTATGTTGAATAAACACATCACGACAGGTTTCCTCCATCTAATTGTTAGGCCTTAGGTACACAAACCCATATGGTACTACAGATAACTGCGTTTTGGTTATACGATATTGGGAAACGGAGGTGAAGCGACGAGTGAGAAGTGAGAAGTGTGGGGAGGTACCACATGATTCTAGTAATGGCTGCCCATCTCCAGCAATCTGAATTAACTGCTCTGAGAGGAACCCAGTCTGGAGCCGAGGCTAGCATGCTTATGCTGAGGAACCCAAAATTAACAGATAAAAGTAACGAGATGGATCCCCTATGTAGGAGCGAAATAGAAATACAAGGGGACGAAACTTCCTGTCTTTTTCACTACTTTTCCTTCCATGGTGCTGGAACCTTTTTCCGAAGTCGACGCTTCAACACAAATAACATCCATTGTATCACTATCCACCATCAGCACTTGTACTAGGACATGTACGTTCCAAAGCACAGTTAATGAAGACATAGTGATCCAGGCAGCTACGACATAAGAGACCAGCAATATTTTTGCTGTGAGCTTCACGAACGCACCCCCAAAGCAGAGTGGCTCTAAACGCCCACTTACCCCATCAGTCTTGAAGGGAAAGGGATCAGGAAAAAGGTCTCAGTACTCTGGTCAGAAGTTGTCCCAAGGACAATCACTCGTCTTTTGGTATGTCTTACTGATGATGAGGACGTCAACGATTTCGATGCCTAGTCATTCTATCCAACGAGGACCCCTCCCTCCCCCGCCCCCTTCCTCTTCGCTCTATAAGTGCCTCATCTTCCCCGTGCAAGGCGCAAGTATAGGTCTAAATTAAACCCCCACCATTGCCATCGCTCCGATACTCCTTAGGAATATGAAGTGACATAGTAATCACATGGAGGATATGAGATTCCCTGTACGGGGACAGAACTTTTGTCCTCAGTCTCTAAAAGAGACTCATTTTAGACAGAGGTACGTGCCTGTACTTTGAGGCTATCACTTCTACAGAAAAGACAACCATGCTAGTAACAGGGCGAAATTAACCACACCACCCAATGGATCTGTGTTTGGTTAGTTGCGTTCGTTGCTACCACCATGTGCTCTGTCTACCTACGATCCCATGAGACCGTTGACAATGAGATCCACACGTATCTTCTTGATTGACTACCCTGACCAGATAGAAAATCTAACAGTCATGGGCGACTGGAATGCAGTTGTACTGGAAGGAGCAGACGAAAAGGTTACAGGAGAATATGGGCTTGGAACAATGAATGAAAGAGGAGAAAGGCTAATTGAGTTCTTTAACAAGTTTCAGCGAGTACTAGCGAATACCCTGTTGAAGAATCACAAGAGGAGGAAGTATACTTGGAAAAGGCCGGGAGATACGGGAAGATTTCAATTAGATTACATCATGGTCAGACAGAGATTCCGAAATCAGATACTGGATTGTAAGGCGTACCCAGGAGCAGATATAGACTCAGATCACAATATAGTAGTGATGAAGAGTAGGCTGAAGTTGAAGACATTAGTCAGGAAGAATCAATACGCAAAGAAGTGGGATACAGAAGTTCTAAGGAATGACGAGATACGTTTGAAGTTCGCTAACGCTATAGATACAGCAATAAGAAATATCGCAGTAGGCAGCACAGTTGAAGAGGAATGGACATCTCTAAAAAGGGCCATCACAGAAGATGGGAAGGAAAACATAGGTACAAAGAAAGTAGCTGCGAAGAAACCATGGGTAACAGAAAAAATACTTCAGTTGATTGATGAAAGGAGGAAGTAGAAACACGTTCCGGGAAAATCAGGAATACAGAAATACAAGTCACTGAGGAATGAAATAAATAGGAAGTGCAGGGAAGCTAAGACGAAATGGCTACAGGAAAAATGTGAAGACATCGAAAAAGATATGATTGTCGGAAGGACAGACTCAGCATACAGGTAAGTCAAAACAACCTTTGGTGACATTAAAAAGCAACAGTGGTAACATTAAGAGTGCAACGGGAATTCCACTGTTAAATCCAGAGGAGAGAACAGATAGGTGGAAAGAATACACTCCTGGAAATTGAAATAAGAACACCGTGAATTCATTGTCCCAGGAAGGGGAAACTTTATTGACACATTCCTGGGGTCAGATACATCACATGATCACACTGACAGAACCACAGGCACATAGACACAGGCAACAGAGCATGCTCAATGTCGGCACTAGTACAGTGTATATCCAACTTTCGCAGCAATGCAGGCTGCTATTCTCCCATGGAGACGATCGTAGAGATGCTGGATGTAGTCCTGTGGAACGGATGGCCATGCCATTTCCACCTGGCGCCTCAGTTGGACCAGCGTTCGTGCTGGACGTGCAGACCGCGTGAGACGACGCTTCATCCAGTCCCAAACATGCTCAATGGGGGACAGATCCGGAGATCTTGCTGGCCAGAGTAGTTGACTTACACCTTCTAGAGCACGTTGGGTGGCACGGGATACATGCGGACATGCATTGTCCTGTTGGAACAGCAATTTCCCTTGGCGGTCTAGGAATGATAGAACGATGGGTTCGATGACGGTTTGGATTTTGGATGTACCGTGCACTATTCAGTGTCCCCTCGACGATCACCAGAGGTGTACGGCCAGTGTAGGAGATCGATCCCCACACCTCACGCCCCACGTGTTGAGCAATTCGGCCGTACGTCCACCCGGCCTCCCGCATGCCCACTATACGCCCTCGCTCAAAGTCCGTCAACTGCACATACGGTTCACGTACACGCTGTCGCGGCATGCTACAAGTGTTAAAGACTGCGATGGAGCTCCGTATGCCACGGCAAACTGGCTGACACTGACGGCGGCGGTGCACAAATGCTGCGCAGCTAGCGCCATTCGACGGCCCAACACCGCGGTTCCTGGTGTGTCCGCTGTGCCGTGCGTGTGATCATTGCTTGTACAGCCCTCTCGCTGTGTCCGGAGCAAATATGGTGGGTCTGACACACCGGTGTCAATGTGTTCTTTTTTCCATTTCCAGGAGTGTACATTGAAAGCCTCTATGAGTGTGAAGATTTGTCTGATGTGGTAGAAGAAGAAACAGGAGTCGATTTAGAAGAGATAGGGGATCCAGTATTAGAATCGGAATTTAAAAGAGCTTTGGAGGACTTACGGTCAAATAAAGCAGAAGGGATAGATAACATTCATCATAATTTCTAAAATCATTAGGGGAAGTGGCAACAAAACGACTATTCACGTTGGTGTGTAGAATATATGAGTCTGGCGACATACCATCTGACTTTCGGAAAAGCATCATCCACACAATTCCCAAGACGGCAAGAGCTGACAAGTGCGAGAATTATCGCACAATCAGCCTAACAGTTCATGCATCGAAGCTGCTTACAAGAATAATATACAGAAGAATGGAAAAGAAAATTGAGAATGCGCTAGGTGACGATCAGTTTGGCTTTAGGAAAAGTAAAGGCACGAGAGAGGCAATTCTGACGTTACGGCTAATAATGGAAGCAAGGCTAATGAAAAATCAAGACACGTCCATAGGATTTGTCGACCTGGAAATAGCGTTCGACAATATAAAATGGTGCAAGCTGTTCGAGATTCTGAAAAAAGTAGGGGTAAGCTATAGGGAGAGACGGGTCATATACAATATGTACAACAACCAAGAGGGAATAATAAGAGTGGACGATCAAGAACGAAGTGCTCGTATTAAGAAGGGTGTAAGAAAAGGCTGTAGCCTTTCGCCCCTACTCTTCAATCTGTACATCGAGGAAGCAATGATGGAAATAAAAGAAAGGTGAAAGGATATCAATGATACGATTCGCTGATGGCATTGCTATGCTGAGTGAAAGTGAAGAAGAATTAAATGATCTGCTGAACGGAATGAACAGTCTAATGAGTACACAGTATGGTTTGAGAGTAAATCGGAGAAAGACGAAGGTAATGAGAAGTAGTAGAAATGAGAACAGCGAGAAACTTAACATCAGGATTGATGGTCACGAAGTCAATGAAGTTAAGAAATTCTGCTACCTAGGCAGTAAAATAACCAATGACGGACGGAGCAGACTCGCTATGGCAAGAAAGGCATTTCTGGTCAAGAAAAGTCTACTAATATCAAATACCGGCCTTAATTTGAGGAATAAATTTCTGAGGATGTACGTCTGGAGTACAGCATTGTATGGTAGTGAAACATGGACTGTGGGAAAACCGGAGCAGAAGAGAATCGAAGCATTTGAGATGTGGTTCTATAGACGAATGTTGGAAATTAGGTGGTCTGATAAGGTAAGGAATGAGGAGGTTTTACGCAGAATCGGAAAGGAAAGGAATATGTGGAAAACAGTGATAAGGAGAAGGGACAGAATGATAGGACATCTGTGAAGACATGAGGGAATGACTTCCATGGTACTAGAGGGAGCTGTAGAGGGTAAAAACTGTAGAGGAAGACAGAGATTAGAATACGTCAAGCAAATAATTGAGGACGTAGGTTGCAAGTGCTACTCTGAGATGAAGAGGTTAGCACAGGAAAGGAATTCGTGGCGGGTCGCATCAAACCAGTCTGTAGACTGATGATAAAAAAAAAAAAATAGGTCAGAGAATGATACACGATTTGGAATGAACACAGTTAAAAGAAAGGAGTTTTCCGCTACGGCGGAATCTTCTCACGAAATTTCAGTGACCATGTTTCTCCTCCGAAGTGAAAATTTTTACTGATGACTGCCTACATAGGAAGAAACGGTCATCATAATAAAATGAAGGAAATAAGAGGTCGCACGGAAGGAAACAGGTATTCGTTTTATCCGCGCACTGTTCAAGAGTGGAATAATCAAGAATTGTTGTAAAGGTGGTTCGGTGAACCCTCTGCCATACACTTCAGTGTGATTTGCAGAGTATCCATGTAGATTTAGAAGAAGTTACATGTTAGTATTAACATATGGTGGTAGCCTTGAGAGGCAGACGGAGGAGCTACTGGATTGAGTAGCAGCCGCTCCGGTCCCGTAAACTGACATACGGCCCGGGGAGCGGTGTGCTGACCACATGACCCTCCATATCCACATCCAATGACGCCTCTGAGCTGAAAGTAACACGGAGGCCGGCTGTTACCGTTGGACTTTCATGGCCTGTTCGGGCAGTTTCGTTTACAGAATGAGATTTTTACGCTGCAGCGGAGTGTGTGGTGATATCAAACTTCCTGGCAGATTAAAACTGTGGGCCCACAGAGACTCGAATCTGGGACCTTTGCCTTTCGCGGACAAGTGCTCCACCAACTGAGTTACCCAAGCGCGGCTCATGACCTGCTTTCACAGCATCACTCCTGCCGGTACCTCGTCTCCTACCTTGAAAACTTCACAGAAGCTCTTCTACGAACCTTGGAGAACTATCACACCAGGAACAAAGGATATGGCGGAGATATGGCTTAGCCACAGCTTGTGGAATGTTTCCAGAATGAGATTTTCACTCTGCAGCGGCGTATGCGCTGATATGAAACTTCCTGTTAGATTAAAATTATGTGCCCGACCGAGACTCGAATTCTGGACCTTTGCCTTTCGCGGGCAATTCCTTTTACCGACTGAGGTACCCAAGCACAACTAACGACCTTCACTCACAGCTTCAGTTCTGCCAGTACCTCGTCTCGTAGCTTCCAAACTTCACAGAAGCTCTTCCGCGAAGTATAGTTTAGTTTTATTAAATTGTAGTGATGTAAAACCGTACCACTTGTATTCCTTTTCGGCTTTTGGAGGAAAGGTGACTAACGGGGCGAGCGTTAGTGCAGTTCTTCCCAGTAGGCAGAATGTGGAGCCATCACAAAAGAAGCTGGCTTGCCGCTTGAGCGACCCTTGGCCAGGGCGAGTCATGAAAGAAAGCTGTAGACTGCTGGCAGACCTCTCTCGACCGCAATGACATATGCTTTGACATGCGGCAGTTCTCTGCGTATCTTAAGCTGCAACTCGAGCAATACTTTGTAACAGCATCATTTTCAGTAACCCACTCAAGAGAGACAGAGCACAAGCTCGCGATGTGAAAATCTCCGTTGTTAGTGGGCAGACTTTTTTTGTCTTCTGTGCTGTGTTACCCACACATGGAGAACTCACTCCCCTGGAAAATGATTTTCATTTGTAGTTTACTTAAAAGATCATAGCCACAAGTATAAGGCAGCCGAGTGAAGTGTTTGATAACCCACCCTCCTGTAAATTGAAGATGTGGTAAAAGCTGAGATTAAATGGAATAAAATCTACTCACATCTGCTACAAGGTCGGGATATTTACTGAACAATGTTTGCCAATTTAAAGAGCTGCTGTATCCTATTCTGTTGTGTAAGTTTTGTTTAGTGGTGATTTTCCATCACGTTAGAGCGTAGTTTTGTTAATGAAGTTGCAATCTAGTTTCGCAGGATAGAGCGGATCAGGTTATGGTTGTGGAAAGGGACCAAAATCAGTTACTTTCAGTTGTAGAAAACACACAAACTTTATTTTGCTAAAAACACTTAATCACACACGCCCTTAAAAGGATTCAAAACAATACGGCTGAAAGCCCGAACACAAGTTATTAAAATTGCTTTAAGGATTACTCGTGGCTGAAGGGCTTCCTTACTTAAAAGAGAAAATCTTACGTAAATACTTGGCTGAAGACCACACACTGGACACAGAAGAACTTAGGCTTAAGGCCTAGATAAGAAGAATTCCAATAGAGAAAAAAATCTAAAAAGGCTTTCATAAAGCCTCGGCTGAAGGCCACATACTGAACACAGAACAACTAACGGCTTAAGGCCTGGATAACAAGGATTTGCAATATAGCAAAATTCCCGTTTTCTTCCTGTTTTTTTTTTAATGGTTCAAACAAGGATCTTCAAAGCTTTAACTTAAGACGGCTGAACAGAGGACTTGATGGAACTGTACAAGGACTCATAAAAGAAATTCTGACAGACACAAAAGCAAGGGTGAGATTCAGAGGAGCACTGTCAGAAGAGTTTTAGATCAAGACTGGTGTTAAACAGGGTGATGGATTGTCACCATTGTTGTTCAATATAGCACTGGACAAAGTGATCAGGCAGTGGAGAGCAATAAACGAGGAAACGGGAATACCAAAGACCCATGTGGGGGACAAAATGGACAACAGGGCTCAAGTAGACTGCCTAGTCTTTGCAGATGACATACCAATTGTAAGTGAGACGGAAGAAGACGCAAAGACACAACGCGACAACTTAAGTAAGGTAGCCAGAAAGGTGGGATATAGGATCTCCTATAACAAGACGAGCACATTAAACACCACTGCAGACTGGGAAACACTGGAAAGCACTGTGCAAATGGTGGACAAATTTAAATACCTGGGAGAATTTAGAGCAGGAAGGAACAGGAGCAAGGAGGGAGTAACAGAAAAGATAAAGAAGATGAGGTCAGCCTTTTCTATGACGAGAGAGATGTAAAATAAAAAGAATATATCCACAGAGGCAAAGATAAGCCACTACAAGGGAACAGTGAGGAATGCAGTATTATATGCTGCTGAGACGATGGCACTAGGAAGAAATGGGGCAGAACAACTAGAGAAAAAAGAGAGAAAAATACTGAGAAAAATACTAGGTCCCAAAAGAGGTGGATGCGAAGACCTAGGGAAGAATTGTACCGCAACATGAGAACAATATGCGGGGGAATCAGACTCAAAAGGGCAAGGTTTTCTGGGCATGCAGTTAGGATGAGTAAGGACAAATGACGAAGAAAGTGTGGGAAACAACAAGTGGGTTGTTGAAGCTCGGAAGTACTGGTTTGAACTGGGGATAAAGGTCGAAGGAAAGGAAAATTGGAGGAATAAATATACACCGACAAATACGCCGGAGATCAATGTCAGAGAAGAATACAGGAAAAGATCAGAATGTCACCAGTGGAGCCGCCCGGAGAAATGGAAACTGAAGATCTCGGAAGAAGAGCGGGAGAGAAGAAGAAATAGAATGAAGAGGTTCTGGGAGAAGGAGAGGAAAATGCAGTCCACGAAGGTCCTGAGGAGGCCTTAACGCAAGAAGAAGAAGATGAATGTTCTACCTGATCCGTTAGCAGATGATCCTTTTGCTGTGCGACAGAACATTACTTCATTCACAATGAAGCATCTCCTCGTTTTCGTGTAAATGTCCGTCAGCTTCTGAATAACGGATCCGGTCATAAATGGATAGGCAAAGATGGACCAATTGCCTGGCCTCTACGCTCTCCCAACGTAAATCCACTGAACTTGTTTTTTTATGGGGGCATTGAAATGCTTTTGCGTATGCAACCTCATTACATGGTGTTCAGGGTCTCCATGCCCGTACTACGGAAGACTGCGAAATCATACGCACTACCCCAGCGATACGTCAGCGCATCCAAGAATCAGTATAATGGCGTGTTGGTGCGTGTATCAATGCCCGCGAAGGGAGTATTGAACATGTCCTGTGAGGAAGAGTTGCATGTGTTATGCTGGTGCGTTCTGTGCGCGTGTGTTTCCCATGATTAATGATTTGGAGACACATGTTTATATAACAATATTTCTTCGTGTTTGTGTGACGAATGTGTCATGCAATTTGTGCCGTATATTTTAGTTAAACTCTGTAGATGCACCTTTATCGGTATTTTCGGTAATTAATTGTAATTAAAACACCCCTTATAAGTAAAATTAGTTATCAGACACTAGCTTGCTTGACTTCGGGTTTCAAATTAAATACATCAATTGCTACAAAAGACTTATCGTTTTGCAGGGTTAGTTGGTGGGCACTATCACACTCAAATACGGTTATATCACTGATTGAGAAGTGGTTCTGACGCCCAATACATTTCCGTAAAGCTGAGGACACTTTCAGATAGAGGAAACAGGTACAAAAATTTGTATAAATAATTGCAAAATTATATAAAGTTTTGAATTTTCTTTCTGGAAAACGTTTTAAAACTTATAAAAAAAGTTTCTCAATATTGTCTTAGTCGCATTAAACATTAAGAACTTGTTTACCAAGAAATTACCAGTTTCGGCAGCTTAACTACCATCTTCAAATCGCCCATAGTATTACAAACGTACTCGCAGTGTACAAAAACGTTGCATCGTCTATAACATTAATGTTGTAGATCTCCATCTCGTAAAATGTACTGTGTACAGTAGATTTAAAATAAGAATGTTATGAACGATGCAAGAGCTTTTTTTCACTGTGAATGCACTTATAATACCACGTGTGATCTAAAGATGGTATTTGCGCCTCCGAAACTGGTCATCATTTTGTAAACAAGTTTTTTATGTTAAATGTGATTGAGGCAATGTATGGACAAAAATAGGAAAGTTTTGAAAAGCTTTATTGATTTTTTTAAATTTTATCGTTTTACAATTGATTATCTGTTTACGATTGCTTTTTCCTATTCTGAAAACGTCAGATATATTCGAAAACTTGGGCTACACGAAGAATACTGTTGAAGAGAATACAAGTAAAAAGGTCGCTGTTGATAGGGTCGTGTATTATCAAGCAATGTTATGTATAAGAAGTGTCTGAAAGTGTGGGTTGTAATACATTAGAACCAACTTTTAAAATACAGAATTTTAGTTTATAGATAGCAAATGAATTATTTGCTTCTGAATTCTTCGTTCAATAAAATTTTATCACACGTCTCCTGACACATTATTCCTTGTTTAAAAATAATCTTCAGAAACATATGTGATTCGCTCATATCCATTCTGATCTAACTACTATCGCTGCTTCAGAGAGGCACCACGTGGTTTCCTGTGTGTGTGCGGTCTCTGACTTCGGAGTGTTCAAATAGCGGCGTGCCAAGTGAGTGTTGGTAGACGGTGTGTGAGCTATAGCGCGGAAGGGCGATAGCGTGTGGTACGAGTGGTCTCTCCTGCCGTCTTCCCTTGCTCTCCTGTTAGGTGTTTATCGGACCGTTAAATTTTCAGATTTTATGCACTTCTCTATAATTTGAATTGGATCTAAATGTATACAGCTGCCTCTGCTCTGACTTAAAGCCTTTAACGTTAAAAACTTTCTGGTTCGCCAGTCAAATGCTGTTAGCTGACATGTAACATCGTGTTTTTAATATTTTCCTATCCATCGACAGCTGACTTTTGAGTAAATTGCTTTCTTCACGTTCTAGCTCAACAGATATGAGAGTTAAATTGTATGTGTGTTAATTAACGTATTTGCTGTTACCTTTGTGTGTGTGCTGACAGCTGTCATTTGTGTAAATTGCCTTCTTCAAATTCAAGCTCAGTAGAGCTGACAGTTAAATTATGTGGTTTTTTTTAAAAATGTACCTCCTGTTTAATCAAGTGCAATAATTTACTCTTTTCAGAATTTTTTTAATTGACAATTTCTAGTGTGGTTCTGAATATAAATAGCTCTGGTATTTCTTGATATTTTAAAAAGTAATAGTAATTTTTTAACTTTTAATTAACTGCTCGTGTGAGGAGCGTCATTTCGGAATAACTAAACGATATTTGAAGTTGTATTAAAACTGGCGTCGCCTGTCAGTGGATGTCAAGAGGCAATTATATAGTAGTTACAGGGCCTGTAACCGTGGATTGTTTATGGTGAGCTTAAATGGAACAGATAATTTTTTTAACTTTTGGGAGACTCTGGTGTACAGCCTCTGGCAATTACCATAAAATATAGGAGGACAGTGTGGTGGTTCTTTTATGCATTGGAATTTATATGTTATAAAAAGTTGGAATTAGTGTTATTCTGGCTGCTTGAGAACTAGAAAATTATTTAGTCAGTGACTCAGTGGTGTTAGTTCTCGCTGTTGTGATGCCTCGTGTAATGAGGAGAAATGCGTACCATCACGTTTCCGACTTTGATAAAGGCCGGGTGTAGCCTATCGCGATTGCGATTTATCGTATCGCGACATTGCTGCTCGCGTTGGTCGAGGTCCAATGACTGTGAGCAGAATATGGAATTGGTGGGTTCATGAGGGTAATACGGAACGCCGTGCTGGATCCCAATGACCTCGTATCACTAGCAGTTGAGATAACAGGCATCTTATCGGCAGGGCTGTAACGGATCGTGCAACTACATCACGATCCTTGAGTCAACAGATGGAGACGTTAGCAAGACAACAACCATCTGCATGAAAAGTTAGACGACGTTTGCAGTACCCTGGACAATCAGCTCGAAGACCATGACTTCGGTTACCCTTGCCACTGCATCACAGACAGGAGCGCCTGCGATGGTGTACTCAACGACGAACCTGGATGCACGAATGGCAAAACGTCATTTTTTCGGATGAATTCAGTTTCTGTTTACAGCATCATGATGCTCGCATCCGTGTTTGGCGACAACGCGGTGGACGCACATTGGAAGCGTGTATTCGTCATCGCCATACTGGCGTAACACCTAGTGTGATGGTATGGGATTGTATTGGTTACACGTCTCGGTCACCTCTTGTTCGCATTGACGGCACTTTGAAGAGTGGATGTTACATCTCAGATGTGTTACGACCCGTGGCTCTACCCTTCATTCGATCCCTCCGAAACCCTACATTTCAGGAGTGTAATGCACTAGCGCGTGTTGCATGTCATGTACGGGCCTTTCTGGATACAGAAAATGTTCGACTGCAGATGTGGCCACCACATTCTCCAGATCTTTCACCAATTGAAAACGTCTGGTCAATGGTGGCCGAGCAACTGGCTCGTCACAAGGCGCCAGTCACTACTCTTGATGAACTGTGGTATCGTTTTGAAGCTGCATGGGCAGCTGTACCTGTACACGCCATTCAAGCTCCGTTTCACTCAATGCCCAGGCGTTTGAAGGCCGTTATTACGGCCAGAGTTGGTTGTTCTGGGTACTGATTTCTCAGGATCTATGCACCCAAATTGCGTGAAAATGTATTCATATGTCAGTTCTATTATAATATATTTGTCCAATGAATATCCTTTTATCATCTTCTTGCTGTAGCAATTTTAATGGCCAGTAGTGTATTATTTGTTGCTGATATTGACTTATGATGAGTATGATTTACTTTTATAAAAATGCAGAACTAAAGAGATTCTCGCAATTCCCGTTAGCCGGCCGCGGTGGCCGTGCGGTTCTGGCGCTGCAGTCCGGAACCGCGGGGCTGCTATGGTCGCAGGTTCGAATCCTGCCTCGGGCATGGGTGTGTGTGATGTCCTTAGGTTAGTTAGGTTTAAGTAGTTCTAAGTTCTAGGGGACTTATGACCTAATATGTTGAGTCCCATAGTGCTCAGAGCCATTTGAACCATTTGAATTCCCGTTAAGCGGGGATCAAAAAAATTTTGTTAGTCCATTTAGTCAATTATGATTTAGCATTGGATAAACTAATAACTTTTACTGTTTCAATGGAAGAACCGCTGATTGAGAGAATTCAGCTACATTTACATTTATTTTAGCAAATATTAAGATATTTATTAAGACTCTGGGACGTCATCATTTAGAACAATGGCGCTGAGTTCTGTACCAATGTTGTCCTAAAAAGTTACAGGAAGACATTAATTTTGGAGCTTCATGAGTACAGGAGCTGACACATATAAAGTTTTACCACGTTTTGAAGTGTTATTTGGTTATATTTAGGCTAAATACTACATGAAACTTAAAGGTTTTCCTGCCTCGTCACAAAATGGCTTCTTATGCTACCAAGAAACAAAAGAGATGACAGAGTGATCCTTTTCCAAAAAGAACAGAGCTTGCAGGTCCCGAGTTCGAGTCTCGGTCGGGCACACAGTTTTAATCTGCCAGCAAGTTTTATATCAGCGCACACTCCGCTGCAGAGTGAAAATCTCATTCTGGAAACAGAGCTTGCATTTACATTCGTAGATCATATTGATTGATACAGTCTTTGATTTTTTTGCCATAATATTTATTTCGTTACGACGTCACTTTTGGTATTTTTGCGAAGTTATTCAATATCATTTTTATTACGTCACGTGGCGTACCACCACAATAGATGCTGCAGAACTCGTACGTAGTTATTCGACAAGTTCTTGTAGAAACCCTTGTACGAGCCGCGAAACCTGTCGTGAGCCCGTCCGAACTGACAGGGATTTTGGCGGTGAGGATAACGTAATATGGCGTGCCACGGAACGCGGAAAGTTGGATTGACTCTGCAACACCGTAACTCCACATAAGCGCCTACCCGCCTCCAGAGGATAGCTGAACGACGCAGGGGAGGACATCAAACGGAGGATTCCGCTGAGAGGAGGAGGCCTGTATGTGTCCGCACGACTCGAGCGAGTGAGCCGCCTCTGCGCAGCTTCGTTCGCGGCGGGGATGGAAAAACGCGGTAGGCATTGCGTCCCGGGCGGCGCGTCCCCTGCCGGCCGACTTTGAGGCGGCCGAAGTTTCCCAATAGACTTGTAATTGAACAGAGCCTCATTATCTGCGCTGCGCTGCTGAGGCTTTGCGCAAACAGATTTGAGAGGCGCGCGGCGGGGCGGTTTGTAGCGCGCTTAATGAAGACGTCGACGGCGGCGGCGGCGGCGGCAGCGGCAGTGACGGCGCGGCTTAAGTGGGCCGTATTATTCCAGCGCGGGCCACTCCAGCGCAGCCTCCAGACGTCTCCAGTCTCACCACTCCACAAACGGATTACGTGCCAGCGACACGTATCCGGCTATTGGACGGTCGCCGGAAGTGGTAACTACAGTCTAAATGCCAGCTACGGATCACTATCGATTGCTGTCTAATGGCTGTTTGGGTTAAGGAGAAACTTAATTGAATAAATTCTTTCCAGCTGTCAAGCCGCATAAAAAAGATCGAAATAATCTCCTGGATGTAATCTACTGGGGTACAACTGTATTGAGTGGTACCTGTCGTCTGTTTACTACTGCATGTTACTGATAAGATCGGCTCCGCAAAATATCTCTTTACTGATTCCCTAACTCCCAAGAATGACTCTGCAAGTAGGAGCTAGTTTGCTTGCCTGCAGCAAATACCAAACACAATATCTCTGATTAGTGGCCCAAATTTAATTAAATATTAATTATATTGAAATGAATACCCGTATCTGGATACAGGCAATGATATAAGTCAACGGGGGCAGTTGAAAATGTGTGCCCCGACCGGGATTCGAACCAGCGATCTCCTGCTTACATGGCTGACGCTCTATCCATCTTTTTATTATTATTATTTTGTTATTTTGTTCGTTCTTGACCGTTGTGTTTTGCATTGCAGACGTCACATGACATCCGTTCAAGTTCGTTTGTTGATCTTTTCACATAATCTTTTATTACAGAGGCCAACCAGCCCTCTGAACGAACACGCTGAGCTACTGTGCCGGCTGTCCATCTGAGCCACCGCGGACACAGAGGAGAGGATAGTGCGACTGCAGGGTTTTATCTCTGGCACGCCCCCCGTGAGACCCATATTCTCAACTAATTGTCCTGCACTATATTCATAGTGCCCTTGCCCATTAGACTCATTACTCGTGGCTTTACTGTCGACTGCCGTAAGAGTTCGGGCACTGTATGTGCATCCGCACCGAAGAACATGGTCAAATGGCCGGTGAGCCATTTATATATGAAGACGGTACCTGTTCTTTCGTACGTATCTGAAAGAACAGATACCATCTTCATGTATACAGGGTGAGTCCCGTAAGACGTAATACCCCCATTATTCCCGGGGAGATTGCACGTATCGACAAGCGGTGTTCGGCGAATCATAGCCGACTATGGGGCACATACTTTGGTACATGCACAATAATCAAAATGGTTCAAATGGCTCTGAGCACTATGGGACTCAACTGCTGTGGTCATTAGTCCCCTAGAACTTAGAACTACTTAAACCTAACTAACCTAAGGACATCACACACATCCATGCCCGAGGCAGGATTCGAACCTGTGACCGTAGCAATCATGCGGTTCCGGAAAGCGCGCCTAGAACCGCGAGATCACGCGGCCGGCTATAAATGGAACTTTATACTTTTTTACCATCATCCGAACGCTCTGGAAAAGAGGCGTATAGTGATGTAACGCATGTTGCTATTATGATTCAAACATCACTTAAAAGTCGCTGGGAAATATTGTACGATTGAATGTCGAGGCGGTCGGAAGCGGCTGCAGACTAAACACGTCTCGCGCGACCCGCAGGCCGAGTTGCCGTGCTCCATGCAGCGTGCACGGCCTACGCCACGTAGGTAAATCCTCATCCGCCATCTTTTAAGCAAAGTTTGAATCACAATAGCAACATCCGTTACATCACTATACGCGTCTTTTCCAGAGCGTTCCAATGATGGTAAAAAAAGTATAGCGTCCCATTTAAAAAACATGTAACAGCCTCATTATCTCTCAGTCAACATAAACGTTGTGATTATCGTGTATGTACCAACGTATGTGCTGCATAGTCCACTATGATTCGCCGAAAACCGCATGCCGATATGTGCAATCGCACCCGGAATAAAGGGGGTGTCACGTCTTACGCGACTCACCATACTAAACTGATAAAAAGGCCCCACTTCACATATCATTTGATGATTTAATAAAATACCAATCCATATATAGAGCACACAATAATCAGGATAAATTTCGTTGCAACATTGCTAGGAGGAAGTGCAGACTGACTGATTTTAAGCATCCTGACTAGGGAGCGGAATGGTGCTGTGAGATGTATTAACTAAGAATGTAGCAATAACTCACACTTATTCTCTCATTAACGGTAACACACATACAGACACACACACACACACACACACACACATACACATACACACACACAAGACAGTTAATATTTAGTTACTCGGGATGCTAGCGCGTGCACCGACACATGGCACATTAAACAGCGCAGCATCTGCACCGATACATGTGAGGCAAGACCGCTAAATTACTGGATACGATTTATCAAGATGACACACACCACATTCACACCGGTCACTGAACAACTAAAGATAGAATTTAGAGGAAGAGCTTCGTTATCCCACATGTAAGCTCACTGGGTCATACCGCGACTGACTTTAACGGTCAGTTTCTGAGAACAGAGTCCATTTCTAAAATTCCGTACAACTCAGTAATTTTGTAAATAGGTTTACCAAACAAGGACACGTCAACTCCGTCATGAAAATGAGGTTTCAATTCGAACACGAGAGGTGTTTATGTCGAACTGGGGCCTCATGCTGTACACAGAAACGCACGTGGGGCGCCAGAGTGCGGGCTACTAAGTCCGTGGGAACGAAACACAAATTGGACGGTAAATTTACCTCAAGCATTCCACAAAGCACACTACACATTACCATATAATACGCTTAACTAAATAATGTTGTACGTCACGTGGTGGCACCGCTCGTCCACTCCAAGTTACAGCTGCACAAAAGATCTCGTCGAATCAACTGAATGGTATTGAAATTAACTCCCTTCCCTGATTGAAGTAGTTGGTGCGGCATGATTATCAATGCCATTCACGTGAGTGACTACCGGAAACTCAAAAAAAGCTTCCACACATTTCTACTCTGCAAACGGAGATGCTACGCAGAGCATCCGCACTCACTGGCGTCCTAGGGCAAAGAAACCTAAATAAAATATGGCGTTTCAGTCTTCTATCGCTATTCTTTATTTTCAATTACCGGTTTCGGGCTAGCTGCCCGTCTTCAGATCATATGTTGCAGTTACAGAGTATCTTGTCCATACAGAACTATCAGTATCAGTTACTTATGACACTGATTGTTCTGTACGGACAAGTTACTCTGTAACTGCAACATTTGATCTGAAGATGGGCAGCTAGCCCGAAACCGGTAACTGAAAATAAAGAATGGCGATCGAAGACTGAAACGCCATATTTTATTTAATTAACGATCGCGGAATTCCCATTGAGACAATAATGTCTAGTTTTGACAAAGAATCCTCACTGTCTGACCTGGGGTCCACACACCGTAGCCGGAATGGCTCAGAGAGCGTAAGGGGTTTCTACCTGTAGCAACCTCACAATGGTGCTGGCCGGTTGTCACTAATGCTTCTCTGATAGAACGTAGCCGTATTCGAAGCTCTACACAGTGGTTGGCTACACTGCTCATAAAATTCATAGAACCATGTAGCGGCTCACATGGAGCCATTACAGTATGTGGCACCCTAAAATGATGATAATATAAATGTAAACCAAAATGAAACTATGCATTACATTATAAACGATGTATGTCTTTGATAGGCTTTATAAAGCGGATCGCTAACTGTGCACGACCGCAGAGCCAAAGATATTGCTTCTCGTCTGAGATTATTGTGTTGAAGAAAGACAGCGCTTGCCGCACAGTTGTGGGTAGCTGTCTGTGAGAAAAAGAGGATGAAGTAGGCAGTTTTTGTAATGTGCTCTGTGACGCCGCCAGGTGTATTGTGTAGAGATTATGAATACATGTATTACTGAAAATATAAACGTGGAAGCAGAAGTCTTCACGCAAGCAAGGTAAAGTATTTATCAATCTCGTTTTGCCAGCGCGCTAGTGGAGATGAATTGGCTGATAATTTGTAATTGTTGAGGAAACCCAGAATGTATGTAAACTGATTCGATGTAAAGGCTAGTTAGGTATTTCCCTTTTGTAATGTTTCTATATTTGTTATCAAAGGTATACGTAATTTCATGATTTGTATTTATGCTTTTTTAGTGAGGATAGATAATATCTGCTGTATAAATCTCATTTATGAAATAGTGTGTGTGTAAAATTTAATGGAACTTAACTGCTAAGGTCATCAGTCCCTAAGCTTACACATTACTTAACCTAAATTATTCTAAGGACAAACACACAAACCCATGCCCGAGGGAGGCCTCGAACCTCAGCCGGAACCAGCCGCACAGTCCATGACTGCAGCGCAATAGACCGCTAGGCTAAACCCGCGCGGCACACATTTAGTAAATATGATATAATTTTTCTGAGTAGTGTAATTTCAATTTTCAGATGTTTTGGAGAGCCAAACTTAACTTGGATTACAATTTCACTAAGAATTCAGTGTTAATAATTCCCCACGATCAGTACCGCCTTCCCGTCCAATTCATATGTTTTTCAAAAACTCTGGACATTTCCTGAATGTTTTCATTTATCACCCAAAAGAATTTCATGTACATTTCAAAGTATTACGGCCAGCACTGCACGCCGATTAGCCTGTAACTAACATTTTTATTTTCTTCATGAGAGACCATGATATATCGTGTTCCACCGTTGTTGCTTTACAGGTAAGATAATTTAATTCTTTTGTTATGTGCATAGGCATTGAAGTTATCAGTTTTGAGCAAGTCCAGAGGAGTCAGTGCCTAAGGGGCTGAATCTGTTTAACAGCGACTGTATTTCTTTATTAGTGTTGGGAGCTGCATTGCTCAAACAGTCGGTATAAAGTTTTTGCTAACAATAGCACATCTAGGAACACAACTTGCAGTTACAACACGCTACACGATACTCGAGTTTTGTATGTATCTCGAGTTCATACGTTCATTCAAGATTATCACTTAAAGGACGTTTCATTCCTGCTTTGAAGTCTTCCATCAGGGATAAATTTGCTGGCTGCGAGTGCTTTAACGATTTTCGTCTTTTATTGCTGGAAGTAGCAGGATTCAGGATTCGGATGTGAAGTTTATTCCGGGGAGGGTGATCATATAAAAGGTGCTTCTACTAACTTTACAACCTCCAACTTCATACAAACTTCATCATCCTGCTTATAGACCTAATGAAACGTCCCCTTTGAACAATTATACACGAATGTGATTAAACTGACACACAATATTTTTTAGCGCAACGCAATCTGACTTTCAATAGTCCTTACAAAAGGATGGCCTTTCACATATCACTTACCTCACCAAAAATCTTCGTTACTCGAACTACTGCAATACAGCGAGCGCCACTACTGCCTACTAAATAAAAGATTCAAACTACGGAAGGCACTAACTACAAATAGGTATAGTTAGTAAATGAAAGATTTTAACAGAGAACAAACAATGTATTTTCTTAATAGTCATAATATATATAGCAGTTCATGACATACATTCTTACAAATTTCAAAACTCCGCCATCTCTCTCCCCACATCCACCACTGCTGGCGGCTCACCTCCAACTGAGCAACGCTACACGCTGTTAGCATCCAGCTGCCGTTGCCCAACACTACAATGGCAGACAACAATGCAAACCAGCCACAGACTGCTCACGGCACAGCCAGTGATTTTCATACAGAGCGCTACGTGGCGGCGGCGTTACCAATAAAGAAACCTAAACAGCCTACTTACACTAATTGCGGCTTAATTTTGTGGGAAATTACACTCCTGGAAATTGAAATAAGAACACCGTGAATTCATTGTCCCACGAAGGGGAAACTTTATTGACACATTCCTGGGGTCAGATACATCCCATGATCACACTGACAGAACCACAAGCTCATAGAGACAGGCAACAGAACATGCACAATGTCGGCACTGGTACAATGTATATCCACCTTTCGAAGCAATGCAGGCTGCTATTCTCCCATGGAGACGATCGTAGAGATGCTGGACGTAGTCCTACGGAACGGCTTGCCATGCCATTTCCGCCTGGCGCCTCAGTTGGACCGGCGTTCGTGCTGGACGTGCAGACCGCGTGACATGACTCTTCATCCAGTCCCAAACATGCTCAATGGGGGACAGATCCGGAGATCTTGCTGGCCAGGGTAGTTGACATACACCTTCTAGAGCACGTTGGGTGGCACGGGATACATGCGGACGTGCATTGTCCTGTTGGAACAGCAAGTTCCCTTGCCGGTCTAAGAATGGTAGAAAGATGGGTTCGATGACGGTTTGGATGTACCGTGCGCTATTCAGTGTCACCTCGACGATCACCAGAGGTGGACGGCCAGTGTAGGAGATCGCTCCCCACACCATGATGCCGGGTGTTGGCCCTGTGTGCCTCGGTCGTATGCAGTCCTGATTGTGGCGCTCACCTGCACGGCGCCAAACACGCATACGACCATCATTGGCACCAAGGTAGAAGCGACTCTCATCGCTGAAGACGGCAGGTCTCCATTCGTCCCTCCATTCACGCCTGTCGCGACACTACTGGAGGCGGGCTGCACGATGTTGGGGCGTGAGCGGAAGACGGCCTGACGGTGTGCGGGACCGTAGCCCAGCTTCATGGAGACGGTTGCGAATGGTCCTCGCCGATACCCCAGGAGCAACAGTGTCCCTAATTTGCCGGGAAGTGGCGGTGCGGTCCCCTACGGCACTGCGTAGGATCCTAAGATCTTGGCGTGCATCCATGCATCGCTGCGGTCCGGTCCCAGGTCGACGGGCACGTGCACCTTCCGCCGACCACTGGCGACAACATCGATGTACTGTGGAGACCTCACGCCCCACGTGTTGAGCAATTCGGCCGTACGTCCACCCGGCCTCCCTCATGCCCACTATGCGCCCTCGCTCAAAGTCCGTCAACTGCACATACGCTTCACGTCCACGCTGTCGCGGCATGCTACCAGTGTTAAAGACTGCGATGGAGCTCCGTATGCCACGGCAAACTGGCTGACACTAACGGCGGCGGTGCACAAATGCTGCGCAGCTAGCGCCATTCGACGGCCAACACCGCGGTTCCTGGTGTGTCCGCTGTGCCGTGCGTGTGATCATTGCTTGTACAGCCCTCTCGCAGTGTCCGGAGCAAGTATGGTGGGTCTGACACACCGGTGTCAATGTGTTCTTTTTTCCATTTCCAGGAGTGTAGATCAAGTTTTGGATCACATATTAGAGGGTGATTCAATTTATTTTTAGAGACAGACTGTGAAAGACAGAAGCACACTGCGCATGTCACTGATAGAGGGAGGTTCAAAGTGCTATCTTCGCACAGACGGTATAGCATTTACTCAGCGTGAGCACCGTGGTTTGCTCGAGAAACATTGAAAAGGCAGTGCATTCCATTCCACACACGAATCAGCGGGTCCCTGTTGGAGCCGATGAACTAGCTGATGGGTGGCCGGCGTCAAGCTTTTATCTCCTCCCCTCCCCTCTGACCGGCCGCTCCATCTGCCGTCTGCGCCCAGCATCCTTACCCCCCCCACTGCTGCCACTGACGTAGGTTCGCGCCCAGTTACCCACACTGCCAGCACCTCTGCTGTTCCTCCGCCTGCCCCCGATGTCAGTTCATTGTCTGGCATCTCAGTCCTCTTCTTAACCATTCTAATACCTGGTTCTCATGCCTTGATAACAACGTACCCGCTGTTACGATTTATTACTAGACTCCTTACTCGAATATATTCCTTAATGACACAGTCCCAGAATTTGGCCGTCTCCGCCAGATCCTTGGTGTGGTTATAGTTCATTCCATGCTAGGGCGTACGGCCGATGGACCGGCAAATCACAGGAAGAGGAGGGGGGGGGGAGGTAAAAGTGTGGCACCAGCCCCTTATCAGTCAGTTTATAAGAGCACCTGATGATGGCGGCCTTGTCGTTTGCCGAAATATTTTGCCTTATGTCCCCGTTTATTGAATCGACAGCTCCATCAATTCCATTTCTCAGATACTGAAAAGTAGCTTTCTCATGTTCGAAGACGCCAGAATTTTCTGACCACCTAATTCTTACATTATGGCGGCTTACCTTACCCGATAGATGAAACGCCGACTCGTCCGAAAATATGAGTTGCTCGGAAAAAGTGTCCGCTGTCATATCCTGCAGAACTGAAATGGAAAATTTGCACCTTCTGTTATGGTCACCGAGACGCAGTTACCGCAATAAATGCAACTTAGAAGGCTTCATATCCAGGCGTCGTGTCATAAAACGCCACACAGTTCTTTAACTAAGTCAGATTTCCTGTCCCGCCCGTCTTGTGGACTTCCGAGGGCTCCGTGTCAATGCGTCTTGGACACCCACGATGTTTTCATCAGACGTGCGTAGCCGACCAGTGATCTTCCCTTGACATATGCAAACAAGTTCCAAAAATTTGTTATGCCATCCATAAATCTGCTTGGGCAAAGAAGGCTTCTTGCTGGATCTACGGCGGAAGGCACGTTCCACGTATGCAAATCCCAACACACAAAAAAGATATATCTTGAGGTGTAGCGGCTATGTTGCTACAAAGAAACAACAGAGCAGCTGTGTCAAATATCCAGTGACACGAACAATGTATTTCTACAGTTTATCTGTAATAAACAACTGAATTCTGTTCTTGGTTTTTGAATCACACTGTACATAGGCACCAAATCACACCGCCACAAAGTGTAGACATAGGTCTACCAAAGAAAGCCGCCTTCATTCCTCCAGAGAGTACTCTATGGTTGTATTAGAATGAATCAAAGTATGCGGCAACAGTTTCGTACCGAGCACGTTAAGGATCGTACCAGTAGATTTACCGTCAATGAGTGGCATAGGCGTTTTCTTGAAACTCGGTGCTCTGTAAGCCTTAAAAGTTCTGAGGCTGATAGTGTGCGTCTGATGACGTCGTAGAGGAGTGAAAACCTGTAAACAGTCTTATAAAGTTGACCAGGCATGCTTCTCGCGAGCTGAGTGGCTCAAATGTAACTGTTGAGTGTTAAGATAATCTCAAACCACTGAAATAACAATAGTGCAAGAACTAAAAGACGCTGATAACACTGACTGTAAGGTCTTGTAAGGTGTCTTTGAGCGTGAGTTCAGAAGACTAAACTGCTACCACGAGCAGTTAGTTAAAGCTCTGCACTGTTAAGCTATGCAGTAAAATATGAATCCTCAGCACCCTCCCCCCCTTCCTCAGCCCCTCCCCAAAGAAAAAAAACCTGCTGGAAACGCTATCTGACCACGAACGTGTAGACACATGTGTAAAAGTTTACTTAATATAAGCGCAACAGAAAATGAAGTTTACGTAGATACTGTGCAAACTTTCAATAGTAAGTAAAGATTTATGAAGATACTGTTAAGAAATTTAATAGTGTGTTTTTGCTTTGGGCTTATAGCTCCAAGCATTGCTGATGGCGGTTCTTTCTCGGATATTTAATCATCTGAATTTTCAAGAATAATTAAACCAATACCTTCTTCAACCATCAGCATCAGAATGCAAGTTTCAAATTTAATTTTAATCTAATATTATAATTAGGAAGTCTATTGCCATCACGAAATTCACGATATATCCGACTGATGTATCAGGTCACTCTGCATTACATTTAGGAAGCAGCGATCGTCAACGAGAGAAGCCTTCCAGTTGCCTTGCCCCATCTGAAACCTAGTTTTATACAATGAAATAATACATATTGCTAACGGTTTGGCATACACCACCGAAAACAAATTAGTACACCTGGAAAGACATCGTCGATTTTAATCCGATGACGGCATATGCCACCTTGGGGATAGTAGATGTACTAAAAATGGTTTCAACGTCTTCAGCCCACAGGTAATGTACTGGCGTAGCTAACAGAGTGCCATCTATGTCTACCCTTTAATGGGAAATACTCACAGCCAGAAGGTTGAGTGTGGAAAAAACGTGTGAAGCAAGGAGGCAACTATGGCATGAATACACATTCGCTTTGTGGCCGTTCGGTTCTGGGCGCTACAGTCTGGAACCGCAAGACCGCTACAGTCGCAGGTTCGAATCCTGTCTCGGGCATGGATGTGTGTGATGTCCTTAGGTTAGTTATGTTTAACTAGTTCTAAGTTCTAGGGGACTAATGACCTCAGACGTTGAGTCCCATAGTGCTCAGAGCCATTTGAACCATTTTTTGAACACATTCGCTTTTCCTATAGCCAAGTGAGCGAGTTTGAAAGGGGTCAAATTGTGGCCTTTCGAGTGGCGGGGTGGCCCTTTCGGATAATTATCACACATGTTGGACGTGACCCTTCACTTGTGCAACGATGTTGGTATCAGCGGTCACGTGAACATTCTCACACCCGTAGACGAGGTTCTGGACGTCCACTCATCACAGACGGCCAACAGGATCGTCGTAAGGTCCAACAGTGGCAGATCTTACAGCTACCACAGCACAGATAAGAAGGCTTGTGAACCAAAACGTTCCAACACAAACTGTTGCGAAGCTGTTATTAGCATTAGGACTATGAGCACGCACACATCTAGCCCGTCTTCCATTCACGCCACAGTATCTTTTTGCACAGCACGAATGGTGCCGTCAGAGGATCACTTGGAAGATGGAATGGCGTGGAGTTGTCTTCAGACACGAGAGGAGATTCTGACTGCACGCAAGTGAGGGTCGTCTGTGCGTACGACGTGGACTCGCTGAGTGCCGCCTCGTAGAGTGCATTCATCCAAGACATACTCGTCCCAAAACAGTCCTTACGGTCTAGGGTGAGATAAGCTACAACTCTGGTACACCGTTGGTGTTTCTGGAGTGGACGTTAACCAGCGCTTGAACGTGCAGAATGTCGTTAGTTTCTTTCTTTTGCCGTTGTTCCAACAGGTATGAGATGTGTTGTCCCAGAAGGATAATGGTCTAGCACGCACTGACCGTGAACCTCAACGTCCTTTGCATGACGTGTTGCAACTGCTCTCGCCAGCACGATCTCCGGAGTTGTCTCCACTCGAGCACTTGCGGGATATTATTGGACGAGAAATGACTCGTGCTACTCGCCACCAACAACTCCTAGAGAGCTCCTAGAAGAGGTCGAGCAGGCGTGGCATAACCTACCCTAGGACAGTATTCGCCATCTCTACGGTCGACTGGATACCAAAGTCAGCGCCGGCATTTCCGCCCTTGGAGGCTACAGCACGTACTAATATGGGTGTTTCAGCAACGGTCAATACCCGTTACACCTGCAACGCTTTTGCTATTGATGTGTAAATGTAATCTTCTCATCTACCTCAAATGACCTGTTACAACAATAAATCTCGAGTGAATTGGAAACGGCTAAAATGGTGTACAATCTTTTTCCGGTACTGTTCAATGAAAATTAACTATTTGCTTCATCTCATGGTATTTAGTCGTGCTTGCTAGATTAGGCTTCTTCAAGTGTGATAAATATGGCGTGAGCCAGTTTAACAACAAGATTACCTCAAAAAGCTGACATGGGTACTCAAGAAGAACACATGATACAAAATTCTTACAGTCAGTAATGAAACTACAGGCTCGTAATACACTACTTCCAGCAAGACAATAACCCATTTCCAGTTCAGGTGAGGGTGAAAAGCTTGAATCTAGGACTCGACGGAGTGAATGTATTACCACTGGACGAACAGTCCAAACAGTACTTTGTGATAAACACTCACTTAAGTTCGTTCCAGTCTGAAAGACTACCGTCTGGCAGTTTTTCAGCTCCTGCAATTTTTCAGCGGTTCCTGCAACAGTTGAAAGTGAAAGTCCCATCTTGTACAAATTATTTAGAAGGTTCTGTCGTCGCGGATCGTACGCCTACTGAACAGTTAGCGCATTTAGAATCCTTGTTTTGAGTCCTTTCTGCTACTGGCCTAAAGTGCAACTAGGTAAAGTGCTCTTTCTTCCAGGGAGAATTGAACGATGTGGGTCACGTAATAAATGCAGAGGCTATACATCCAACAATACTGTACTTGGTTGCTGTTAGAGATCCGCCGGCACCCCGTAACATTAAGCAGCTCGAGTCAGTTATGGGGAAGCTTACCTATTGCAATAGATTTATGCCAAACCCTTGCGAAGTTGCTGCTCCGCTTAACTGCCTTCGAGGGAAAGATATTTATTTTGTGAGTCCCCCAGAATGCCAGTACGCATTTCAACAAGTGAAAGACTCATTGTTAAGTGGCTAATGTTTGATGCATTTCGACCCAAATAAGCAGGCCGTATTAACTGTACATGCTTCTTCTTATGGGATCATGGCTGTGCTCTCCCACAGGAGTACCTCTTCTAAGCGACCTATTGCTTTTGCCTCATTGTTAATTGGTTAATGTTTGATGCATTTCGACCCAAATAAGCAGGCCGTATTAACTGTAGATGCTTCTTCTTATGGGATCATGGCTGTGCTCTCGCACAGGAGTACCTCTTCTAAGCGACCTATTGCTTTTGCCTCGAAAAGTCTTAACAGACCGCCATGTAAATATGGCCAGCTTGAAGAAGAGGCTCTCGCCATTATGTATGGTGTTACAAAATTCCTCAAGTATTTATTCAGTTAGAAGTTCTATTTGCTCATTGGTCATTGGTCATCGGTCTTTGACGGCCTTGTTCAGTCCCGCCATGCCTGTTCCACGTAGGAAAGCGGAAAAATTGAATGTTTCACTGTGATATCATATCGTCCAATTGTCAGTATGAGTTGTTGTACATTAGAACGCTGACGTGTTGTCTCGGTGGAAAGTCGGTACCGAAGCAGTTATTGATTCGTCTGAGAACTCATGCTTTGAAATCTTAGGATTTTGAAAGTCGTCAAAATTTTCCTCTGGATTCCCGGAGTTCTGCCACTGTCACTGCTTGTGACGCAGCTTTTCAGGTAGTTTTGCAATATGTGCGTCTTGGGTGGCTACATAGTTTGAAAGACTTTCCCCACCCAGAGGCGTGTCGCTACTTTTCGTATCGTCAAACGCTTTCTGCGTGGCGTGGTGTTCTGCTGTTGCACACAGAGAGCGGATTGTGGCTCCTCAGTCCATGCAGTAGAAATTATTGTCTTTGCCACACAAACGTTATTACGGAATAGTTCGCACGAAGCAGTTCACCTGGCTTCTTTGTAATTGATAGGGAATGCCTGCTCAGATAGACAAATGACCACTGGCTGCAAAGTTTATGCGGAAAATCAGCTAACTCCGACGCAAATGATCTTTTGAGTGGCCCCGTCCGTCCGTACCACGGAAACGCATTGATATTTATTCCCTGGTTGCTTTCTGGAGCACGCAATGATTGTTAGTGATAGTTGCTTAGTAAGGTAACGACTTTGTCTTCTGTGTCACGACTTGGAGGTCTTCTAGACGTCATTGTCTCTGACAGTGACCCACAATATACGTCAGCCGATGTCCAACAGATTTGTGCCGCCAATGACGTCCGCAATGTGAGTAGTGCACCTTTTCATCCACAGTCGAAAGGTGGGGCTGAAGAGTTCATTCGAACGTTCACAAGTCACTGTTCCTCCCACACAAGGGAGCTGGCACTGAACAATTTACTCTCCTAACATTCCTTGCCACATGGCGGTACCGTATCCTGTTGCTTCTTGTGCGACCGCTGCGGAAACCATTCATTCCACAAGGTCGGAGAAAGTGTCAGCTATAGGATGAAGTCATGTAGAAAGTCCTTGAAAAAAAAACAATGTTGCGAGCAGGAGTCATCACGAAGCGATCAATCGAATGTCTTATGTCGTACACTATTCTGCTAGTCCACTGTGGCTCCACCAAACGCGACAACAGCAACGGTTGCTGGGCTTACTCCCCATACGACACTGTGGGATGGTCATTAACAAAAGGCTGGCTCGCCAGCACGTATTTAGGGAGATATCAGAGCCACCATCACACATATGGCTGTATCTTGCATCACCTGGTAGAGTAAACAGACCGCATCATCTCGCCAGTTCTTCCTATGGTTTTACACTTTTGCTTCACAGGCTGGACTACACTTGAATTTAGCCAGACCATATCTGAATCATATCTGGCTGGTAGCTATTGATGTAGATATAGGTTTTCCTTCTGTCTCATAATTCGAATACATCACGACATCAGACCATCCAGAACCTGACAAATTTTCAATACAACTTCCAGGGACGTTGGTAATAAATAGGTAATGGGCCACTATTCACTTCAGCCGATTTTACTTCCTTTGAGAAAAGAAAGGCATACAGTTCATACATACAACATCTTTCCATCCGAGTTCCAGCAGGCCAGAGGAAAAATTTGTCTACACGTTCAAGAATCAGATACCAAAATTACACCATCAGCACTCTCTGAATGAATCCTTGACATTGTTCCTGGCTTCATATCTTGCCGCTCCGAAAGAAGGTACTTCGGCATCATATAAGTCACATGGTTCACTTCACAGGTCACAGCTTTCAATCGTCCATCCGTCATTCAATCAGCCACCATCGTTAAAAACCTATCACCATAGCTAAACTGTTCAAGATCCAGTTAGGGCCATTGTTTTTGCTAGAAGACGCCAACGAAGGCTATATCCGAAGGCACCCTGACAAATGGTATGGTCTCCCGGAAAACAGATTCACCAAATGCTATTCCCAAAAGGCGAAAACCCTAACATGAAAGGGTTACCATCTGTTATTTTCCCAGAGTTACACGACCAGGAGCCAATGGCCTTGCCGCAGTGATGTCACCAGTTCCCGTCACATCACCGATGTTAAGCGCTATCCGGCTGGGCTAAGTGATGGCAGGCCGCATCATATCGCCAGTTCTTCCTATGGTATTATACTTTTGCATCACGGGCAAGACTACACCATACGGTCTTCCGAGCGCTGTTGACAAGCGGGGTGCACTCAGAAGTGTGAAATCTTATGGGACTTAACTGCTAAGGTCATCAGTCCCTAAAGTTACACACTACTTAACCTAAATTATCCTAAGGACAAACACACACACCCATGCCCGAGGGATGACTCGAACCTCCGCCGGGACCAGTCGCACAGTCCATGACTGCAGCGCCTAGACCGACCGGCTACTCCTGCGCGGCAGGTGCACTCAGCTGTTGCCAGGCAAACTGAGGAGCTACTTGACTGAGAAGTAGCGGCTCCGGTCTCGGAAACTGACATACGCTCGGGAGATCAGTATGCTGACCACATGCCTCTCCATATCCGCATTCAGTGACTCCTGTGGGCCGAGGATGACACGGCGACCGGTCGATACCTTTGAGCCTTAATGGCCTGTTCGGAAGGAGTTTTTTTGTGGTTTTAGACGTCAGGAGAAGCCACAACGAGTGAACACAATGCTGTCTCAAATGGAGCCGTCATATATTTCCAGGGTCCAGAGCAGGGGCCCTATACTGTATCGTTCATACCGATCGGTGTAGTGGGTTTGTCTCGGTAGTGACGTCATTTCCTGTTCTTTACCGAAATATCCTATTCAGTAGTTTCTGAGACCTGTTACCGAACGGTCCTCCCACCGATTTTACGACAATTGTACAGAGAGGTTTTTCATTTTGGTGTGGCCCTGTCGATCGGTGAGCTGTGGTTTATGTACACCTATAGTTTGTTATTTTAAACATACCTAGCGGTTTTAGCTTGGGTTTGTGTTACTAAATGATCACCAGAGGACACATCCGGTTGGAAAGTGAGTTCGTAATAGACTATTTTCTCTGTTAGAAATATGGTTAGGTTAGATTGTTACTGTGAATGATTACATAAAAAAACATTTTCGGTCAATATTCTCTCAAAATACGTGTTATTTTTTTGCAAGTATGAGTTTAAAGATCATCAAATATCAAGACACCGGCTTTGCTCGCGTATATTACATGAGTATGAACCGACGTTACTAGTGACCTTGTGTACTTTTTCCCACAAATGGTTTAATTAGTAACTATCGAAACATGTTTATAACTTTCAAGTAACAACAGGAAGCAATTATGTGAAGCCAGATACTGGAAACCTTCCAAACTATCACCCACTTATGACTTATGCAGCACAGTTTGGCAACATCAGCCTACGTTCCTCTCTGCTGTAGTACAATAATTGCGGTCTATGTTTCTGTCGTTAAGCATGGGCCAGTGGTAGCCGGCACGGGAGCTCAGCGTGTTCGGTCAGAGGGTTAGCTACCCTCTGTAATAAAACTAAAAAAAATTGAGTGCGCGGGTCAACGAATAACCTGAACGGGTGTTATGAGACGTCCACCCCGAACATACACAACGAAAAAAATTGAACAAAATGAGATCAACAAAGAATTTTTTAAAATGTCATTAGCGCGCGGGAATGCGAAATGGAAGGATGCGGGTTCGCGCACGGATGACTGCAATTTTTTTTTCCTCTTCACATATGCAACACGTTCCGAGACATTGTTTTTCGTGTTCTTTCTGCAAAAAATGGCTCTGAGCACTATGGGACTTACCTACTGTGGTCATCAGTCCCCTAGAATTTAGAACTACTTAAACCTAACTAACCTAAGGACATCACACACATCCATGCCCGAGGCACGATTCGAACCTGCGACCGTAGCAGTCCCGCGGTTCCGGACTTTTTTCTGCAATATTCGTTATCACTTACATGTAAGAGCGAACTTTCTCAGTAATTATATCGTGATTTCTGTGTGTTTAAATAACGAAATATGAAACTGCTGGAGATGAAATTGCTGTGAGTGACACAACTGACAGTGACCTCCATATATATTCTCTCGTCAGAAATGATTCACCATTTTTCCTGAATATGTATCGATTTCCGAGTATGCGGTTAGACAGTAATCTAAGAGCACAGCTTAAATTACTGGTAACGTAACTGCCAGCAGTGATCTTCATGACCTTGCTTGTCACAAGTATTTATCTGCGATAGAATCCTCAACAACAGTAGACAGAGATGAAAGATCTCCGCCATAATATTTTTAGACTGAAGCATCAATTGGAAACATTTTAATTCATGAGATGCATGTTATAAACTTCAATAAACTGCAAGAGCTCTCGAAAATAGGTTTTTTTTTCAATTTTGCTTTTAAGACCCAAGTCGTCGTATAATATAGGGATGTCGGCTACTTAATCATTTGAATCTCTAGGAGCGAGTTATAACCACATTCTGTTAATCTTCTTACTCTTTGAAACTCTCAGAATCAATTTTTCTGGTGTTTTAATAGATGTATTAGCACAATGTGGTACTACATGTTGTGGTTGGCAGGAGAGCCAACCGTGTGGTTAAAGGAGGCCGAAATGCAATCGTCTTAGCTCACGCAGGCTGGCGTGAGGTCTGGAACATGACAATGGAATTAGAATTGAGAAAAACGGACCTATCTGGTAGAATACTTAACTTTAATACATTCATGGAGAACGTCGCTCTTTATGGTACATGATTCACAATATCAATAGTACGGATACTGGCGCCTTGGTAGGTCGTAGCAAATAACGTTGCTGAAGGCTATGCTAACTATCGTCTCGGCAAATGAGAGCGTAATTTGTCAGTGAACCGTCGCTAGCAAAGTCGGCTGTACAACTGGGGCGAGTGCTAGGAAGTCTCTCTAGACCTGACGTGTGGCGGCGCTCGGTCTGCAATCACTGATAGTGGCGACACGAGGGTCCGACGTCTACTACCGGACCGCGGCCGATTTAAAGGCTACCACCTAGCAAGTGTGGTGTCTGGCGGTGACACCTCATCCCTCACCCGCAAATCGGCGTACGGTTGTGGAATAAGGCTTCCGCCCGCCGTGGGGAGTACCGCATGTTGACATATGCGACGAGGTGGGGAACCTAACAATAGGCGAGGCTGTGCCACACGCAATCTGCCATTCGGACCGCGGGGAGCGAGCTAACGCCTGAAAACCTGCTCCTGGGTGCACGCCAACATGCTGTGTATGCGCCCGTTGAGAGACAGGAGGGGCCGAAGTGTCGACCTCCATCGGGCCGGGGTACCCGACGGGCGAAGACGACACATGGTCCGGAGCGGGCAAGAGTTCCATGTCGGAGGACAACTGGTCACGGGAAGCGATCAGCGGCGCGTGACCCAGGGAGGCGCCCGGCGGTTACAGCGACGCGTCCACTGCGGGCGTCGCCGGCGGGAGAACAGGCGGCGGTGGCGGCGGTGGCGGCGGCGCGTTACCATGGGGCAAAATTGAAGGTAGCGTCGGTAACACCTGGGGCTCAGGCGAGCCAGTAGATGGGTCCCCAGGGCGCTGACCGGACGGCACCGTCGCTGAAAGCAGACGGCGAGCGGCAGATCCAGTGCGACGACAGAGGCGCAGCTGATTGAGATGCCGACGCACATCACCAGAGGCCCCCAAAACCAGATACATAGCGCGTCCGAGGCAGCGAAGAATGCGCCCTTCGAGCCAACGCCGTGAACCTCGATAGTGGCGATAGTGGACAACGTCGCCGGGAGCAAAAGCAGGTGTCTGCAGCTGCAAAGGAACCTGATGCGGCGGATGAAGCAAAGACATCAAGGTTCAATGAGGTCGACCGTGGAGCAACTCAGCTGGCGAGCGACCATCTCTGGGCTGAGAGCGATACGAGGACAATAAGAGCAATAACGCGTCCTCCAGAGAATGCGACTCTTTTAACTTCAACATCTGTGACTTGGAAGTCCTGACCAATCGTTTAGCGGCACCGTCGGACTGTGGCGAAAACGGCGCGGATGTCAGATGTTGAATACCATTGGCCTTGCAGAATGACTGAAATTCTGCGGTCATGAATTGTGGGGCATTGTCGGAAACAATAGTCTGTGGAAGACCTTCAATGCAAAAGATAGCGGATAACGCTTGGATGGTGGCAGATGACGTCGTGGAAGACATCCGGATAACAAAAGGAAAATTACTGAATGAATCTACCACAACCAACCACCGAGTATTCCAGAATGGACCAGCAAAATCGATGTGTAATCGTTGCCAAGGGGAACTGGCTTTTGGCCATGCAAAGAATTTCCGCGGTATTGCTGATCGTTGTTCGGCACACAACATGCAAGAAGAGCACATATTCGTAATCGCGGCATCGATTCCGAACCACGTACAGTGCTGACGAGCAAGTTGTTTCGTTCTCACTATACCCCAAAGTCCTTTGTGGAGAAGCTGTAAGACAGAGGACTGTAACGAACGTGGTACCACGACCCTGGACTGATCGTCTTCAGAACGCAACAGCAAAACACCACGTCGTACAAAAAGTCTCTCCTTGTGAGCAAAAAATCGGCGAACCAACGGGTCCACGATCCGTGACTTTGACAAGGGCCACTGCGTAGCAACAAAACGCAGAATGGAAGCAAGGACAGGGTCGGCAGCTGTGGCTGTAGCTACACGACGAAAATCAATCGGAAACGATTCGACCACGTCATCGGTTTCCGCATCAATGAACATGCAAGCAAGTTCGGAGGAATGGAATGCCGTATCCTCAGCAACAGGCAAGCGGTACAACGAATCGGCGTTTCAGTGCTTAGCAGTGGACCGATTCAAGATAACGTAGCGCTACTGCGAGAGGAAAATAGACCAGCAAATGAATTTCTGCGCTGTACGTGGAGGTACAGGCTTGGTCGGATGAAAAAGCGATGTCAAAGGTTTGTGGTCTGTGATTATGGTAAAGTGACGACCATACAAGAAATCATGAAACTTTTTATCACCAAATACGAGAGCCAAGGCTTGTTTCTCGATCTGTGAATAATTTCTTTGAGCAGAGGACAGCCATTTGGACGCAAAGGCAATAGGACGATCCTGCGATCCATCTTTGTATGCAAGCACAGCACCGATCCCGAAATCCGATACATCCACCATCAACAAAAGGGGCTTTCGGGGATCGAATGGCGTAAGGCAAGTACTGGAAAGCAACGCTGATTTCAACTGGCGAAAGGCGCGTTCGCATTCCGTCGTCCAGACGAACGGAACACCCTTACGGCGTAAGCGATGAAGCGGAGCTGAAATGGAAGAGGCCTGTGGCATATAGCGAATGGTAGTAATTTATTTTTCCCAGCACACTCTGTAGCTGCTTCAAATTCTACGGCGATGTGAATTCTTGTATGGCACGGAGGTGCGTTGGACTGGGATGTATGCCTTGGGCATTGATTACATGTCCCAGGTATGGCAAGTTCCGAGCAAATAACACACATTGGTCCTTCCGCAAGCGAAGACCATTTTGTCTCAAGACCTGAAATAATGTTAGGAGATTGGCCAAATGTTCTTCTTCCGTCTTTCCAGAGATCACAATGTCGTCCAGATAATTGTCTGCAGTAGGGACCGACGCACAAACAGTGTGCAGACATTGCTGAAACAATGCCGGGGCGGATGCACACCCGAATGGCAGTCGTTTGAATCGATACAAACCCAGATGCGTGTTAACCACCAAAACGCGACGGGATCCTTCGTCCAACGGTATTTGCAAGTACGCATCTACTAGGTCCAACTTCGAAAAATATTTACCCGGGCACAGTTTGTCAAAAAGATCTTCCGGGAGGGGTAAAGGAAAAGTTGCAATCACTAGCTGTGGATTCACTGTTGCCTTGAAGTTCACACAAAGTCTCAATTTTCCGGAAGGTTTTGGTAAAATTACTAAGGGTGATGCCCATAGAGAAGCTTGCACACGTTCGATTACACCTTAAGATTCCAAATCGTGTAATGTTTTTGCTACCTCATCACGCAATGTGTGAAAAATATTGCGCGCTCTGAAAAATTTCGGTTGCACGTTTACTTTCAGTTCCAAATGTGCTTGATAGTTCTTAGCGCAACCGAGGCCCGGTGCAAAAATGTCTGCAAATTCTTCACAATAGACGAGAAACACTGTTTGAAGGCACAGTCTGATTCACTGATAGGACCTTATTTACTATAGACAAGTTAAACAACTGAAATACATCGGAACCAAACAAGTTCTTTGCAGAAGAAGAACGAAGGACGTAATATGACACAAGTTTTCTTTGTCCTTTGTATGTTGCTAGAAGGATGCACTGTCCTAACACAGGGATCTTTTGTCCTGAATAACTACTTAATTGAACATTTACGGCACGCAACTGAGGTGTTCCCAGCAGTTTGTAAGTGTCTTGATTGATCAGTGAAATTGCAGCTCCGGTATCGAGCTGGAATGGTATCACTGTGCCGTTAATGTCCAAGTCTACAAAAAGTTTATTGTCCTGCTGACGACAAGAGCGACTGTCTCGTGCAACGTCAACTGACACTGGCACATAATCACTTGCGACTTGACGGGAGTTCCGGCGATGTCGACGCACACTATGTTTGGGACGAACGAATGGTTCAAATGGCTCTGACCTCTATGGGACTTGACATCTGTGGTCATCAGTCCCCTAGAACTTAGAACTACTTAAGCCTAACTAACCTAAGGACATCATACACATCCATGCACGAGGCAGGATTCGAACCTGCGACCGTAGCAGTCTTGCGGTTCCGGACTGAGCGCCTGAACCGCTTTGGGACGAACACAGTGACTGTTAGAGAGAGGTGCACTGGGCGGAGTGAAATGAACTACATGAATTTCCATGGGCGATGTTTCGCAAGCCGAGTATCCGTGGTTCGATTCCGATTCCGGCGCGAAGCAAAGGGTCTGGAACGGCTTTGAACTTCCGATCTGAGCTTTTTCTTGCAAACACTCTGAGCATGTCCTTTTTTATTACAATAAAAGCAAATAGCTTGGCGTGACGGGCAATTCTCACGAGAATGTTTAGTAGCACACGGGCATGATTTGATCACTGCGTTTGCTTGCCGGAGCGGTACACGTGGCTGAGAGCCTGGCGGCAGCGGCGCGGCCGGACGCGAGGACTGTTTACTGTTCCGTGCAGCTCGCCCGGCGGACCGGTTAACCTGACACACTGCTAGCGAAGTTTCAAATGATTCCTGAGCAAAGTCAAGTGTGTCCTGCCGATCCAATACGTCCATCTCTTGTTGAAGGGAGGGATTGACTAGTTTGACAATCTGTTCCCTTATACGAACATCAGAAACGTTCTGTGCAATTGCATCACGTAGCATAGTATCTGAATAAGGGAGTCCACATTGACACTCAAAAGCACAATCCCTAGTATGGCCTTGCCAGGTTGCAACCCACTCCCGATTAGTCTGACCTGCCGTACGTTTTGTACGAAAGAAGGTATACCGTTTGGCAACTACATTGACTGATTCTTTGAAATATGCATCTAATGCAGACAAAATTTCTTCGTAGGACAGAGTTGCTACGTCGCGTCGGGGAAATAATTTAACTATCACACGGTACGTATTCACGCCGACGGATGACAACAAAAATGGCTGCCGCTCGTTACCTTGAATTCTATAGGCGGCGAGATGGAATCCAAATTGGCGTGACCACTACGTCCAGCTTTCCAGTGCAGCATCAAAAGGTCGAAAAGTGGGTGCAACAGCGTGTTTTGGCTGCGTCAGAGGTGAAGTGGCTGCTGCCACATTGTTTTGCATCGCACGTTGACCCTGGACGAGCTGTCCAAGGGCATCCAGTAATGCCTGCGTCTGCTGATTCTGTAAGCGATAAAATTCGGACAGTACATCTAAAGATTGTGGCGAAGCCATTACACAAGTAATTCCGGGCAATTTAGAAAAGAACGCGGTATTGCCTCGTCGCCAATGTTGTGGTTGGCAGGAGAGCCAACCGTATGGTTAAAGGAGGCCGAAATTCACGCGTTTTAGTTCACGCAGGCTGGCGTGAGGTCTGGAACATGACAATGGAATTAGAATTGAGAAAAACGAACGTAGCTGGTGAAATATTTAACTTTAATCCATTCATGGAGAACGTCGCTCTTTATGGTACATGATTCACAATATCAATAGTACGGATACTGGCGCCTTGCTAGGTCGTAGCAAATAAAGTAGCTGAAGGCTATGCTAACTATCGTCTCGGCAAATGAGAGCGTAATTTGTCAGTGAACCGTCGCTAGCAAAGTCGGCTGTACAACTGGGGCGAGTGCTAGGAAGTCTCTCTACACCTGCCTTGTGGCGGCGCTCGGTTTGCAATCACTGATAGTGGCGCCATGCGGGTCCTACGTCTACTACCGGACCGCGGCCGATTTAAAGGCTACCACCTAGCAAGTGTGGTGTCTGGCGGTGACACCACACTACACACTATTCCTAACTCATTTTCCGAAACGTAAAATCCAAAACACGATGTCTGTGTGAATGATAATAAGATGACATAATGTTTCATTTACTACAATCTGCAGAATACAGTCAAATACGCTATCCTTATTATGAAGGCTTGGAAGCTTGCTGTCAGGAAAACTGTAAAAATTTCTATGCATTTCAGATGAGAATCATGTAAATGGATATAATGCGCATGATACTGTTAAGGACGAGGCAGGAACGATGAAGGCGCGCTCGTCAGCTCGATGGAACGTGGCGTCATGCTTTACGCTATAACGTTATGGTAACGTAAACACAATTTTCGGTACTTCGAAGAATACCGTGCCTGTGTCGTCTACTAGCCACTTTGTGTTCGTGGCGCTGTGCGCGCTACATTGGGCATGCGCGGATCTGCGGCCGCTTGCTTTTCATTGGCTTGCGCGATGCGAACCGACAACAGCTCTTCGATTCTCTAGAACCGAACGGTTGTTGTTGTTGTTGTTGTGGTCTTCAGTCCTGAGACTGGTTTGATGCAGCTCTCCATGGTACTCTATCTGGTGCAAGCTTCTTCATCACCCAGTACCTACTGCAACCTACATCCTTCTCAATCGGCTTGGTGTATGCATCTCTTGGTCTCCCTGTACAATTTTTACCCTCCACACTGCCCTCCAATACTAAATTGGTGATCCCTTGATGCCTCAGAACATGTCCTATAAACCGATCCCTTCTTCTGGTCAAGTTGTGCCACAAACTTCTCTTCTTCCCAATCCTATTCAACACTTCCTCATTAGTTATGTGATCTACCCATCTAATCTTCAGCATTCTTCTGTAGCACCACATTTCGAAAGCTTCTATTCTCTTCTTGTCCAAACTATTTATCGTCCATGTTTCACTTCCATACATGGCTACACTCCATACAAATACTTTCAGAAATGACTTCCTGACACTTAAATCTATACTCGACGTTAACAAATTTCTCTTCTTCAGAAAAGCTTTCCTTGCCATTGCCAGTCTACAATTTATATCCTCTCTACTTCGACCATCATCAGTTATTTTGCTCCCCAAATAGCAAAACTCATTTACTACTTTAAGTGTCTCATTTTCTAATCTAATTCCCTCAGCATCATCCGACTTAATTCGACTATATTCCATTATCCTCGTTTTGCTTTTGTTGATGTTCATCTTATATCCTCCTTTCAAGACACTTTCCATTCCTTTGCTGTCTCTGACAGAATTACAATGTCATCGGCGAACCTCAAAGTTTTTATTTCTTCTCCATGGATTTTAATACGTACTCCGATTTTTTCTTTTGTTTCCTTTATTGCTTGCTTAATATACAGATTGAATAACATTATCGCTTCCGAAATGCATACTGAATAATGCATGGGCTCTAATTCGAGTAGTAGACCGATCGGTGCTCTTGAGTACTGAAACGATCGGCACAATGGCGGAAAGATACAGAATAGGCACCCAGCAGGGGGCATCGAAATGAGCTTCGCCTTTTCTAGTTCGCAAGGCGGTGAGCTGGCAGAGGGGGGGGGGGGGGGGAGACGACGACTTGATATGACGCGGCGTTACTCCTGCAAGGTTGAAAAGACACGTTCCAGCGTCGGGTGTTGCCTGCTTACCAGGCAACCACTTTTCGTCGAAAAGGAGATTTCCCGTTTTCCCAGTAGGCTGCCGGAGGTCGCGGGTAGTGGGAACTTACTCGGTTCTGCAACACACGTGGCTAAAAACAGATTCCAAGCAATCTTGTCACCTAACAGTCTTTGGGCTGGCACTCGGCAGTCCACCGGCAGTTCATTCCGAACCGGGACTCCAATTCGGACATCCAGCCCATGCCGACGTCACCGTCTCCGCCGCAGACCAGACGTCGCCGTTAAGGACAACTCCCTCCTGGGTCCCTGCGACGCTGCTGACGTATCCGTTGTCGTTGTTGAGAACGTCGCAAAACTTGGGTCAAATTATTCCTGTAGTACACTGACTGTAGACTGTTCCAAGGGAACTTTAACTTCGTGCATACTCGGAAGAACTTAAACCATTTGTGGGACTCTAACTTCATGCATTGACGGTAGAGCTGAACGTTTAGTTAAAATTGGCTTCAGGACAGTGTAAATGACGTCTAGCAAAATACCCTCAGACTACAAGAAGAATATAATAATTGTAATACCAAGTCACAGCTGTAACATAGTGACATTAATTCTTTACAGACGAATGGAAAATCTTGTAGACGCCGCCTTTGGGGAAGATCATTTTGGATTCCGTATAAATGTTGGATCACGTGAGTCTATACTGACCCTACGACTTATCTTAGAAGATAGAGTAAGGGAAGGTAAACCTAAGTTTCTAGCATAGATGTAGAGAAAGCTTTTGGAAATGTTACGTGGAATACTCTCTTTCAGATTCTGAAGGTTGTATCTAAAATATGGCTTTCAGCCAGTTACTTTCAACTTGCTGAACTGGTACTGCTATTCTTCGAGGTTGATGAGCGATGTTTCTGAAACACCTGCTTAAATCCGCAGGACAGAACAGGTAGTTGGAATTGTGGAAAGGGGCCAAAAATCATCGGCTGTCTGTTACACTCGAACACATATAACTGTAATTAGTTGCCCAAACATTGCTTCGACCTTAACTATCCACTAAATATGTCACACAATCTTATTTCTTAAGGGCACTTTCTCTTCAATTTTGAAAATGGCTGATGGCCCATGATTTAAAAATACAACTACAATGAATTTTCAAAGGCAGAAGGCCCAAAGCTTTATCCAAAAATATTTTAAATGAGGCTGAAGGCGGAAACAATCCAAAATTTGACAAGTAATGAACTTTCAATTTTAAAACAGCTGAATCGCTATTATTTAAAACCCAACCAAAAGCATACAGATTCAAACCATCGTCTATGAACCATTACAATACAAAATCAAACACCAATAAGAAAAGGCAGTACAGCCAGGGCGCTCAGATGTTTTCGAGGGTAGGTCTGAACCTGCAATATTAACGTTCGCTTAGAGGAGACAGGTAGTCAGCCCAACTATATCCGATCCGCCGGCAACCCAACCAAGAGACAGTCAACGGGCCCACCGACAAGACGACTTGCCTTCCACCCGACCATTACATAAGGAATTCCAATGCCAAAACGTAAAATGCGTAGCAGTCCACAACCAAGTATGCATAAGCTGTCAAACTACACACACGTGTTGAACAGCGACAACACGGTGAGGAAAGGACACTGCCTGAATTGTATGTCAGCGGACATGGCAGGTAACCGGAACGCTAACGGCCAAAAGGCACAAAATTCCACTGGTGCAGTTGGGCTTCAAATAACCAAAATACTGTTAAACTCCACCGGCGGAACTTTCGTCAACTCAAACACTCGCTGTTGCTCACGGGAATATCCACAACAGCCAACCATGAAAACCAACGGCAATGTGAACAGACTTGCTTTGGTAATTAATTCACCACTCAACTTTGATGCCCTGGGTCGGTGATCCACGAACCTTGTAGCAATCCGAATAGCACCAACACTCCGACACCGCGTAGAGACCGCCAGCGGACCGGGCCCACTGCACCGCGCAGAGATTTCCTGGCTGATCCACAGCAACTGACCGTCTGCCACACAGAGGCTAGCTGGAAACTGTAAACACTAGACCAAAGATAGTACAAGGTGCGAATATCGATACACACCACTGCTGCCACATGTAGAAGGAGGAAGAACCATAGCATACCCAAATAACCGCGGGGAACCAAACGCAGAGTAAGAGTCAAGGTTTAAACCAACGCATAAACCTGGTCCAGCACGGCTCAGTTACTTGGTTTTGTTAATAATCATTTTGGAGAATCTTTGACATTATTTGTGTCGGCTACAGTGGATTTCTCAGGTAACTTTCATGTGTAGTGTGTAGAATTACCACCCTTCGCCACAGTATTTATTTAGTTCAGATGGCCTGATTACTGAACACTGCCCTGGCCTTGTCTCGCAGTGCCTAGACTGTATATATGTAAATAATGGCTAGTAGAGACACAGATAAAGAAGACAATTTTAGTATTATTGTGTCTCTTGTGTGTACTATAAACTATGGTACTGAAGGCGCACCTGCCATGGATTCCACAAGGTGGATGTACAGAGTCGTTATCCAGATACAAAATTTCCACTACATTTGGTATATTAGAAGATTTACTCTGATGATACTTGATTTAAAACTGCCACACCTATGTTGTATAAAACGAATAAAAAATAAAAAAGGGGGGTGGGCATGTGTATATATAATTACATCTTCTACTATGTGAATAATTTTTTTTACATCTCTACGTAATATCAAGTATTTAACCGCAAGAATTCTTTGTTTGTCCGTCTTCCTTGGCACGTCCAGACTGAATAAAGTCGGAAAAGCCTAGAACGTGGAGCACCAGGTAAACATACACATTATACGTCTGGCTGTACATACGTAACAATGCAAAAATTTTTGGTCTTTTAAACTAGCTGCAAGTGCTCAGTTCGGTTATGCGACGATCTTACTCCATTAGCATTCTATCGTATTTTCGCTTCGACATTTGCAAGTCGACACTGCGATCTATGTTTTTAAGCGAAGTCCGATTAGTATTGTGCAAACCATTTCAATGCATTGACAATTAAGAACAACCGATTTCTAGTTACAAGTTTGCTACATTCCAAGGAAGACTTTGCCCTGCAGCTAACTGTTCCAAAGAATGAAAGCGAGCTCACATGAGTAAAGAAAAAAATATATAAGAAAAGAAAGAAAGAAAGAAAGATGGAAAGATTTACTGCATAATCTCTTAGAGAATAAGAAAAGAGTGAAATAACTCAATAACTTCTTTTTAATTTTATGGTTACATGTTTTCTCTTCTTTTTACCATTGTAGTGCATCCTTTCCTTCGATAACATTTTGCTACCACGAATAAATTTAACTACCTATAGTGGAGAGAGAAAGAGTACATTACATGCCCCACAATACAAGACGCAATGAGGCGTTAGGACAGCCATATCTTACGCGCTCCGCGAAAGGAGCGTGTGGTACAACGGGAACTCCTCCCTCCCATACACTTCACAGTGAACTGTAGATTAATGGTGCTGATGTAAATTCACTAAATTACTTTTCCGTAACTGTGCCCTCGCGCGAAGTGATGGCGGCGCGGTGCCTGGTACTTTCGCCAGGGTGAAAGCGCCCCCGCGGTGCCGCAGCGACACGGCAGCAGCGGCGATAGGGCAATATCTGGCGCGAACCGCCCGTGGCGCGCGCCCTGTTGGTGGCGTTAAGTTGGCAGCGACGCGAAACTTGCCGCGGGCCTAATTGGGAAGTGGCGCCGCGGAGCGTTCCGATTAATACAGGCGCCGAGGAACAGAGCAGGGCCTGCAACTTGCACGCCTCCCACCAACTTCTACCGCCCCTGAATGACAACGGTAGGCGCGGGAGCGGAAAACACGAACAGAGTTTCCCTCCAGGCAATGTACAGCGAAAGGCACGCTGCACTATATGCTAATATTTCCCTCAGCGCAGATGCCGCACAGATATTGCAAACAGTGATCTCAACAGGGGACCATAGTTTCGTTTAGTTTTTAGCCATTTGTCGGGTTATTTCCATTACAACACGCCTCTTACAGGGTCCTTAACATAAACTGCATTCAGAATGTGTTGCGTGTTGATCGCATTAGAAACATATATCCACACAAAATGAAACAGAAACAAGTCCAGTCCTCAGGCCTTCCGATTAATTAGTACTATGAAATAGTTCAACTTGGCACAAAAAGTCCAGTTTCCGGACGACACACGCTAACCGTGAGTGATACCGTCAGATACACTATAACGTCAATCCTTCCTATCCTCAGGTAGAGTATAACAATAAAAACGCTAACTTTTTGCATTATGAAACATTGAATGCATATAGTACAGGAAAGTGGAGCTCCATTTTAAGCAAAAGCTAGTTTATCATGCATCTCTTTGTTTACGACCTCATATATCCTGAAATATTTGTTGTACAGTGATTTAAATTTGAAAGTAAGTTTAGTCTTATACACAACTAGCTATTAAAATTGCTACACCACGAAGATGACGTGCTACAGACGCGAAATTTAAGATGCGGTGATATGCAAATGATTAGCTTTTCAGACCATTCACACAAGGTTGGCGCCAGTGGCGAACCCTACAACGCACTGACATGAGGAAAGTTACCAACCGGTTGCTCAGACACACACAGCAGATGACCGGCGTTGCCTGGTGAAACGTTGTTGTGATGCCTCGTTCGCCGGCCGCACGTGGCCGAGTTGTTCTAGGCGCTTCAGTCTGAAATCGCGCGATCGCTACGATCGCAGGCTCGAATCCTGCCTCGGGCATGGATGTGTGAAATGTCCTTAGGTTAGTTAGGTTTAGTTCTACGTTCTAGGGGACTGATGACCTCAGATGTTAAGTCCCATAGTGCTCAGAGCTATTTGGTGCCTCGTGTAAGAAGAAGAAATGCGAACGATCACGTTTCCAACTTTGTTAAAGGTCGGATTGTAGCCTATCGCGACGCGGTTCATTGTATCGCGAAACTGCTGCTCGCGTTGGTCGAGATCCAATGCCGGTTAGCAGAATAGGTAATCGGTGGGTTCAGGAGCTGGATCCCAACGGCCTCGTATCACCAGCAGTCGAGATGACAGGCATCTTACCCGCATGGCTGTAACGGATCGTGCAGCCACGTCTCGGTCCCTAAGTCAACACATGGGGAGGTTTGCAAGACAACAACCATATGCACGAACAGTTCGACGACGTTTGTAGGAGCATGGACTATCAGCTCGGAGACCATCGCTGCGGATACCTCTGACGCTGCATCACAGACAGAAGCGCCTGCGATGGTGGACTCAACGACGAACCTGAGTGCACGAATGGCAAAACGTCATTTTTTCGGATGAATCCAGGTTCTGTTTACAGCATCATGATGGTCGCATCCGTGTCTGGCGACATTGCGGTGAACGCATATTGGAAGCGTGCATTCGTCATTGCCGTAAGGCGTATCACCCGGCGTGATGGTATGGGGTGCCATTGGTTACACGTCTCGGTCACCTCGCATTGATGGCGTTTAGAACAGTGGGCGTTACATTTGAGATGTGTTACGACCCGTGGCTCTACCCTTCATTCGATCCCTGCGAAGCCCTACATATCATAAGGATAATACACGACCGCATGTTAAAGGTCATGTAGGATATTTCTCTTTACAGGAAATGTTCGACTGCTGCCCTGGCCAGCTCAGCCTCCAGATCTCTCACCAATTGAAAAAGGTCTGGTCAATGCTGGCCGAGCAACTCGCTCGTTACAATAGGCCAGTTACTACTCTTGATGAACTGTGGTATCGTGTTGAAGCTGAATGGGCAGCTGTATCTGTACACGCCATCCAAGCTCTGTTTGACTCACTGCCCAGCCACATCAAGGCCGTTATTAAGGCCAGAGGTGGTTGTTCTGGGTACTGATTTCTCAGGATCTATGAATCCAAATTTCGTGAAAATGTAATCACATGTCAGTTCTAGTATAATATATTTGTCCAATGAATACCCGTTTATCATCTGCAATTCTTCTTGGTGTAGCAATTTTAATGGCCAGTGGTGTACGTGGAGACTTTCTACAGAATTTGTTGCGAGTAGGCTCAGAAGTCAAGAAGTATTAAATTACGATGTTATCCCTGACACTAGAGTCTTACTGCATGAAGAACTAGACTGTAATAGACGATAATTTTTTTCTTTTCATTATTCCGTAGCGGGTCTCACTGCAGAAAAGTTTCCTAAGTGAATGAAATTTTGTGTGATGTTTGCTGAAGTCCCTAAATGATCTCATTCTCAAATACTGGATGGATATAGTCTGGGTAATTTGCACACCTTGAGTTACGACGCCTCGAGACATTTACGTTGTCTCTAACTGTAACACGTGTGTTACTGTGTTAAATCTTTAATACTGCATATGGCTATACACCTCCCAAAAAGTTCGTGATAGCACTTTAAATTTTTGAATTTGATCAATAATTATATGAATAACTGAAAATCAACTGTTTTGTGAGCCTTAGACACCATGAAACACGTAGCCTATTAACGTGCAGACACGTTTTCATAACATACTTTGTGTCAATCTCTCACGCGCTGTAAAGGCGTAATGGATTGATTAAATCCGAGGAAAGACTCACATTTTTCAGACTTCAATGCATTAGAAGAAAATGCAAAATGGTAACTCACTGTTTACTCTCAATATCATAGAAAGAGCTTCTTTCTTGTCAAGATCGAGTTTACAGGTAGCTAAGATAACACTCACAACGATTTCAGCTGCCTTTTTACCTTTGTTTTTTTAAAAAAAGAAAGGAGGTAACATACAATAAAAGGCTTTATCAAGGTCACTCAATAAAAAGCGCCACAAGTAAAATCGGAAGCAAATGCGAATCATCGAGTGACAGACTACCCACATATAACCCGCCATCGTCCCAATACGAAACCTTTGATTTTTCAGTAAGCCAAGAAGTAAACCGTTCACCAAGGCGAACTGCTGAACAAAACAACCTTCCACAACATGGTTGCCCTCAAGTTAGCGCTAAGGCCGGACCACCACGTTCCTGCCACATCACACTGCAGCCAAGCAAGTGCCAAATCCAACTGCCCGACCGCACGCAGAGGAATACGATTCTCTCCTCACATCGCGTCTACTCTCTTCCTACACTCCGTGAGACGAGTGATTGGTGTTGGCAGTTCAGACGGACAGACGGCAACGTTCCCCAACAAGGCGTACGGTACTCCATGTCCGGTCTCTACTTACACGCATTCTTTAGCAGGAGAAACAAAAGTGTTGACAACATGCAGGTCATATTTGTACGCTAGAGTTTATTTACAGTAGCTGCTTGTAATATACAGGGTGAAGAAAATTGTTTCACAAAATTTTAGCCCTGGATAGCTCATGCCAGTTGGAACCAAAATTACTAATGTTGTTATGACCTCAGCAGTTGAGTCCCATAGTTCTCAGAGCCATTTGAACCATTTTGAACTAAGGTTGTGTAGGTCGACAAGGCTCCACTTTTTACATTACGGAAACTTGGCGCCATGCGCTCCGACTGGCAGTGGGATTGCCCTGTTGCCGTTCGTCGGTTGACGAGCAGCGCTGTGGTTGTCGGTTCACGCATACAAACTTCCCTCATCCCTCACTGCCCGAACGTGATACGCAGACGTGTATATTACGTCTTGTTTTTTGTCTCCACCTCACGTCAGAGCATTCACACGTAAGCTTCTCTTTGGAGTACACACACACACGTCACCTGCGATTTAGTTATACAGTAAGCATGGCGGCACAGTATCCGTTAGAAGAACAACGAGATATAGTTTTTGTTTATGAGCTAGCCGTGTTTGCAGACTTCCAGCATCACCATGATATCCCACTAACGAGCCTGTTTCGCCAAGTTGCCGGTGAATTTCTGTAAACATTTGCAGATGTGGGTGGCGTCTCGCCAGGTACCGTTCCTCACACAACCGTCGAGCAAATGCTGCATTTGAGGATAGTGTTCTCGAGTGGTTCGAGGAAGCACCTACGACGAGTATTAGAGCGGTTGGACACGAAGTACGACATGGGGGTCACTCAGCGGTTAGTCTGGGAGGTTTCTAGGGATGACAGCCAGCACCCATTTAGTTTCCACCCTGTCCGAGACCTAAATACTGTGGCGGATTATGAACACATGCTAGAGTTTTGCCGGTGGTTTCTGGGACATCTTGTACGAGATCCCGACTTCCCCGACATTGAGTTGTTTACCGTCGAATTCACCTTCCATCGGGATGGCCTTTACAAAGCTCGAAACGTTCATTACTGGGCAAGGGGAAATCCTCACGTTAGTATGTCCACGGACACCAGGAACGATTTTCGCTCAGCATTTGGGTAGGCATTGTGGGTGACCATCTGATTGGGCCGGTCCGTCTACCTCCTCGAGTTACCAGGGAAAATTACCTTCACTTTTTCGCAAGAAACTCTACCCAGCCTGCTGGAAGATGTTCCCCTGGAAATAGGGCTAAACATATGGCTGCAGCATGATGGGGAGTCGTGCTGTGTGCGGGTATTTCAATGAAATCTTCGACGGTTGCGTCACTGGCAGAGGTGCTCGCAGGACATGGCCCCCAGGATCACCAGACCTCACGCCACCAGACTTTTTCCTGTGAGTATTCTTCAAGGTTCTTGTTCACCCACCTGGACCCGAACCACCTAGGAACGAAAAGGAATTAATGGATCGCATTCAGCGTTCTTCCAATCACATCAGGGCAAGGCCAGACTCTTTGAAGGAGTCCGGCAAAACACCGTTCGACGTTACTAAGCTTGTGTCGCGTCAGAGGGTCGCCACTTCGAGTACCTCGTTTAAGTAAACAAAAAAGGCCCTTTTCCAGACCGATACAATTTGTAAAAGACTTTCTGTATGCGACCTAACAGCTCTTGACGTGTTTTTTCCCGGTACATCTTATCATGAAACTACAATGGATGTTTCGGGAACGTGGCGCATTCGTCCCCAGGCCCCCAGAGTGGAAGGCTGGGGCGCTGCCACCGACCGTGCCGGCAGCCCTGGATACATCGCGATCTCCTCCGTCAAGCATATGGTCATGCGTTGTCCAGAGCCTCCGGCAACATGGTAATTCTGCTCCAACCCGAGCGCCTGGCACCAAGTTTCCGTAGTTTAAAAATTATGCGTTGTTGATCTACACAACATTATTAGTTTTGGTTCCTACTGGCATCAGCTACATCTACATCTACATGACTACTCTGCAATTCACATTTAAGTGCTTGGCAGAGGGTTCATCGAACCACAATCATACTATCTCTCTACTATTCCACTCCCGAACAGCGAGCGGGAAAAACGAACACCTAAACCTTTCTGTTCGAGCTCTGATTTCTCATATTTTATTTTGATGATCATTCCTACCTATGTAGGTTGGGCTCAACAAAACATTTTCGCATTCGGAAGAGAAAGTTGGTGACTGAAATTTCGTAAAAAGGTCTCGCCGCGACGAAAAACGTCTTTGCTGTAATGACTTCCATCCCAACTCGTGTATCATATCTGCCACACTCTCTCCCCTATAACGTGATAATACAAAACGAGCTGCCTTTTTTGCACCCTTTCGATGTCCTCCGTCAATCCCACCTGGTAAGGATCCCACACCGCGCAGCAATATTCTAACAGAGGACGAACGAGTGTAGTGTAAGCTGTCTCTTTAGTGGACTTGTTGCATCTTCTAAGTGTCCTGCCAATGAAACGCAACCTTTGGCTCGCCTTCCCGACAATATGATCTATGTGGTCCTTCCAACTGAAGTTGTTCGTAATTTTAACACCCAGGTACTTAGTTGAATTGACAGCCTTGAGACTTGTACTATTTATCGAGTAATCGAATTCCAACGGATTTCTTTTGGAACTCATGTAGATCATCTCACACTTTTCGTTATTTAGCGTCAACTGCCACGTGCCACACCATACAGTAATCTTTTCTAAATCGCTTTGCAACTGATACTGGTCTGCGGATGACCTTACTGGACGGTAAATTACAGCATCATCTGCGAACAATCTAAGAGAACTGCTCAGATTGTCACCCAGGTCATTTATATAGATCAGGAACAGCAGAGGTCCCAGGACGCTTCCCTGGGGAACACCTGATATCACTTCAGTTTTACTCTATGATTTTCCGTCTATTACTACGAACTGCGACCTTCCTGACAGGAAATCACGAATCCAGTCGCACAACTGAGACGATACCCCATAGCTCCGCAGCTTGATTAGAAGTCGCTTGTGAGGAACGGTGTCAAAAGCTTTCCGGAAATCTAGAAATACGGAATCGACTTGAGATCCCCTGTGGATAGCGGCCATTACTTCGTGCGAATAAAGAGCTAGCTGCGTTGCACATGAGCGAAGATTTCTAAAGCCATGCTGATTACGTGTCAATAGATCGTTCCCTTCGAGGTGATTCATAATGTTTGAATACAGTATATGCTCCAAAACCCTACTGCAAACCGACGTCAATGATATAGGTCTGTAGTTAACTGGATTACTCCTACTACCATTATTGAACACTGGTGCGACCTGCGCAATTTTCCAATCTGTAGGTACAGATATATCTTTGAACGAGCGGTTGTATATGAGTGCTAAGTAGGGAGCTATAGTAACAGCATAATCTGAAAGGAACCTAATCGGTATACAATCTGGACCTGAAGACTTGCCCGAATCAAGCGATTTGAGTTTCTTCGCAACCCCTAAGGTATCTACTTCTAAGAAACTCATGTTAGCAGATGTTCGTGTTTCAAATCCTGGAATATTCCATTCGTCTTCCCTGGTGAAGGAATTTCGGAAAACTGCGTTCAATAACTCCGCTTTAGCGGCGCAGTCGTCGGTAACAGTACCATCGGCACTGCGCAGCGAAGGTATGGACTGCGTCTTGCCGCTTGTGTACTTTACATACGACCAGAATTTCTTCGGATTTTCTACCAAATTTCGAGACAATGTTTCGTTGTGGAACCTATTAAAGGCATCTCGCATCGAAGTACGTGCCAAATTTCGCGCGTCTGTAAATTTTAGCCCATCTTCCGGATTTCGCGTTCTTCTGAACTTCGCATGCTTTTTCCGTTGCCCCTGCAACAGCGTTCGGACCTTTTTTGTGTACCACGGGGGATCCGTTCCATCTCTTACCAATTTATGAGGTATGAATATCTCAATTGCTGTTGCTACTATATCTTTGAATTTGAGCCACATCTCGTCTACATTCGCATAGTCAGTTCGGAAGGAATGGAAATTGTCTTTTAGGAAGGCTTCTGGTGACACTTAAACCGCTTTTTTAAATAAAATTATTTTGCGTTTGTTTCTGACGGAGTTGGAAGAAATGGTATTGAGCCTAGCTACAACGCCCTTGTGATCACTAATCCTTGTATCAGTCATGATGCTCTCTATCAGCTCTGGATTGTTTGTGGCTAAGAGGTCAAGTGTGTTTTCGCAACCATTTACAATTCGCGTGGGCAATGCGCGTGGGTTCGTGGACTAACTGCTCGAAATAATTTTCGGAGTAAGCATTTAGGACAATCTCGGAAGACGTTTTCTGCCTACCACCGGTTTTGAACATCATGTATTTTTGCCAACATTCCGAGGGTAGGTTGAAGTCCCCACCAACTATAACCGTATAAGCGGGGTATTTATTTGTTACGAGACTCAAACTTTCTCTGAATTGTTCCGCAACTGTATCATCGGAGTCTGAGGGTCGGTAGAAGGAGCCAATTATTAACTTAATTCGGCTGTTAAGTATAACCTCCACCCATACCAATTCGCACGGAGTATCTACTTTGACTTCACTACAAGATAAACCACCACTGACAGGCAAAAACACTCCACCACCAATTCCGCCTAGTGTATCTTTCCTGAACACCGTCTGAGACTTTGCAAAAATTTCTGCAGAACTTATTTCAGGCTTTAGCCAGCTTTCTGTACCTATAACGATATCAGCTTCTGTGCTTTCTATTAGCGCTTGAAGCTCAGGGACTTTTCCAGCGCAACTACAACAATTTACAACTATAATTCCGACTGTTCCTTGATCCAAGCACGTCCTGTAATTGCCAAGCACCCTTTGACATTGCAGTTCATCCCGCACTTTCCCGAGGCCTTCTAACCTAAAAAACCGCCCAGTCCACGACACAGAGCCTCCACTACCCGTGTAGCCGCCAGCTGAGTGTAGTGAACTCCCGACCTATTCAGCGGAACCCGAAACCCCACCACCCTATTGCGCAAGTCAAGGAATCTGCAGCCAACACGGTCGCAAAACCGTCTGAGCCTCTGATTCAGACCCTCCACCCTGCTCTGCACCAAAGGTCCGCAGTCGGTTCTGTCAACGATGCTGCATATGGTGAGCTCTTCCTTCATCTCGTAAGCAAGACCGGCAGCCTTCACCAAATCAGATAGCCGCTGGAATCCAGAGAGAATTTCCGCAGATCCAAAGCGACACACGTCATTAGTGCTGACATGTGCCACCACCTGCAGCTGGCGGCACCCTGTGCTCTTCATGGCATCCAGAAGGACCCTTTGCACATCAGGAATGACTCCTCCCGGAATGCACACGGAGTGCACACTGGATTTCTTCCCCTCCTTAGCCGCCGTATCGCTAAGGGGCCCCATTACGCGCCTAACATTGGAGCTCCCAACTACCAGTAAGCCCACCCTCTGCGATTTCCCGGACCTTGAAGGCTGAGAATGATCCTCTGAAACAGGGCAGGCAGCTGCATCTGGCTCAGCCAGAGACAGTGCCTGAAACCGGTTTGTCAGACGCACCGGGGAGGCTTTCTGATCAGCCTCCGGGGACGCCTTTCGCTGCCTGCCACGCCTTGGAACGACCTCCCAATCAACCACAGGCGAGGGCTCAGCCCCACTGCGGGCAGCAACCGGGGCAACTATAGCGGCAGACCGATCTGGGGACAGACGGGACGAGGTTGACATCCCCGTGATACCCAAGTCCGGCTCCCCACAGTGGTGCCCATTGGCAACAGCCTCAAGCTGCGCGACCGAAGTCAGCGCCGATTGCAGCTGTGAGCGAAGGGATGCCAAGTCAGCCCTCATCCGAACACAGCAATCGCAGTCCCTGTCCATTCTAATCGATGTTGAACAACAGTTACTGAAACACGAGTCCGTGCCTAGATAACGCAAGCGAAACACGCAAAGAATGTATAAACTAACCTGTACAAATGCCTAACGACTGCGCTACAATCTGCTGAATTTACGATTACAGTAACTAAAACTCGAAATTGCACCTCCTATACGAAACTCACACGCAATTTAAATAAGAATCTACCAAGTAAACACTAAAGCGCGATGCTACAACCCTCAAGTACTATAATACGCCCGAAATATATGAATTAAACAATGCAAGTACCCAAAAACACGCAAAGAAATTAATTAAACTATCTAACAAATAAGTAAGCTAGGGTTATACGACTTGCTGCTGCAGCTGCTTATCCAACGGCGGCAGGGAGCAGGTGTTAAAATTTGGTAACGCAATTTTTCTCCACCCAGTACAATCTTGAAAAATTGAAAAGAGCTATTTACTATCGTATTTTCTGAAATATTACAAAATTATTTGTCAGACTTCTCAATAGAAATGAAAACTGTTTTCGCAGATTGTTGAACATCAGCAGTTTTTGATTTAGTTGTTAAATATTAGCAATATCCATGACTTCTACAACGAGACATGGAATAATTCCTCAGTGTATTAACAATTACAATCTGAAGATGATACAGTATGACGATAGATCGACTGCATGGTCCCTGCTTACATTCTTGAGTGTATTGTAGTTATGCTAATGGGAAACACAACTGATATTACTGTTAGACTCTGATTTAAAATAGTCTTCTTCAGTACTGCTCGAACTAGCACTGCTCACTCCCAAATGCATAGATAAATTGTGCTGCACTCACCACAATCTATGCCCTACTGTTCTTTCCTTATTGTTACAGAAATTTCTTGCTCATTTTCAATGCTGCTGCAGTCCTCTTAACAACCTGAGCAACAGGAAGTAGGGGCTCACCTTTTTCCTTTTCTGTTCCAAAGCATCCCCTCACCGAACACACGAATTCGAGGCACTGGCTGTGTATCACATTTATCTTCTTCGGTTTCACTTCACTTCACTTACCACCACCATTGCACTAGGTTTGCAGAGCGCCGAGGCGAATTCTGCCACCTGCTCGAGGGGTATGCATCGTTGGGTGGTTATCTGCAGTCGCTAGGCAACGGAACTACGCCACTGAACTGTCAGTAGCAAAGATTCGTCTGCCACAAAATAGCCACACGAACTCACCAGAACACTGTTGCCTTCGCCGCGGGCCACCTAGCCGATGCGAACAGGAGGAAATCAAGGAGCACGGCTGCAATCGAAAATCTGAAGGAACACTCACTGTGGTGATTACAGCCGTTATGAACATACAAAATGTATTCGCAGCTGTATAATGGAATGACGACGTTGAAAGTTTATGCCTTACCGGGACTCGAGCCTCGATTATCCGCTTTATGCTGTTAGTCGCCTTAATCATTTTGGCTATCCGTACTTGTTAACAAAAGCAGCATTATAGTCTCCAGGCAGCGACTTTCAGTTAAAATGTCCCTCCATTGTACGAGGATTACATTACTTGTGCGAGTGCTGGTTGTGACGTATGAATGACGATATTTGGAAGTTTGTATCTCGCCGTGAGCTGGTTAAGACGACCGCTCGGTAAAGCGGGAAATCCGGGGTGCAAGTCGCAGTCCCACAAAAATTTTCGTTGTCTTTAGTCCATTACGCAGCTGTTGGCTTTCCGTACTCCCAACTGCAAGTACATTTCATGATTACCATACCCAATTTTATTTACAAAAATTTTTGTCTTGTCCGTTCTCAAACGAATCATGGATGGGGACTACTACTGTAATTAGAAATCACGATTCTTCAAATTTTATGCCTGAATGGTTTATTTATCAAACAGATGATATGCAGACCAAACATACGCAATGGAAGCACAGGCATTAGCATTTTATCTTGGCATAGTCTACTACAAAGAAACCACCGACATTCCCGTGTGTGTTAAAGCGCCGTTTCCAGTTCAGTGTGTTTGTGTGTGGCCCCAAACCGGTGGATTAATGACGAGGGTAGTACCTAAGTCAGTGCTCAGTTACATGATTCACAAACATTTACAGTATTTTAACACTCTTTCACTTGAATAACGCCACGTGCAGACAGTTGGGATACATTCGTTCCGTCTTGGATGATAATGGGGATGGTGACAGGAAGGTCATATGGGTACTCCCTAAACTAGTCATTACCAAACCATTCGTAACCATAGCAATCCTGCACAATCGAGGAACAAAGGCAGAGGAAAAAGAGGACCCCATCAGAATCTGTGAGAAAGAGATTCAAATTTCTTGTCTTTATCCAGGTTTAGGACAGAATTATCTAGCCTTTTTCAGAAGCATAAAATTACTGTAGTATGCCAGAGTAAGGCACAGTGAAGATTAAAAATTAAAACCTGTAGTACCGTGGTACCATGTCGAATTAAAACTACTTATCTGAAGTCCATCCACGGCATCACTTCACCACGCAGTCGGTTGGCAGTGGCAAATATGTTGGCAATGATATTTGCAAGCGGAATTGTACTGAACACATAGCAACTCGTGCGTGTGCCCATACAGAGAGTCAAAACTGTATATCATTGGCTGTCTGTATTTCACGTGTTGAGAGCTTATAACCGTAATTGTAAGCAAACGACGCATTATGTAGGTGAAGTCCCTATGTGTATTAACTAAACGCAAATTGTATTATATGGTAGGAAATTCACTTGGTATTTAAAGTTTAAGGACTACCCTTACGACTTTATGCACATATGTTCATCATGTAAAGTATCCCCGCTGAACATGACTAATAGCAATCACCTTATTTGTCTCACTTATATAAACCCATAATCATGAAAGAAGGTTGTATACGTGGAAGAACCCTGGAGATACTAAAAGGTATCAGATAGATTATATAATGGTAAGACAGAGATTTAGGAACCAGGTTTTAAGTTGTAAGACATTTCCAGGGGCAGATGTGGACTCTGACCACAATCTATTGGTTATGACCTGTAGATTAAAACTGAAGAAACTGCAAAAATGTGGGAAATTAAGGAGATGGGACCTGGATAAACTGAAAGAACCAGAGGTTGTACAGAGTTTCAGAGAGAGCATAAGGGAACAATTGACTGGAATAGGGGAAAGAAGTACAGTAGAAGAAGAATGGGTAGCTCTGAGGGATGTAGTAGTGAAGGCAGCAGAGGATAAAGTAGGTACAAAGACGAGGGCTGCTAGAAATCCTTGGGTAACAGAAGAAATATTGAATTTAATTGATGAAAGGAGAAAATATAAAAATGCAGTAAATGAAGCAGGCAAAAAGGAATACAAACGTCTCAAAAATGCGATCGACAGGAAGTGCAAAGTGGCTAAACAGGGATGGCTAGAGGACAAATGTAAGGATGTAGAAGCTTATCTCACTAGGGGTAAGATAGATACTGCCTACAGGAAAATTAAAGAGACCTTTGGAGAGAAGAGAACCACGTGTATTAATATCAAGAGCTCAGATGGCAGCCCAGTTCTAAGCAAAGAAGGGAAGGCAGAAAGGTGGAAGGAGTATATAGAAGGTTTATACAAGGGCGATGTACTTGAGGACAATATTATGGAAATAGAAGAGGATGTAGATGAAGACGAAATGGGAGATACGATACTGCGTGAAGAGTTTGACAGAGCACTGAAAGACCTGAGTCGAAACAAGGCCCCCGGAGTAGACAACATTCCATTAGAACTACTGACGGCCTTGGGAGAGCCAGTCATGACAAATCTCTACCAGCTGGTGAGCAAGATGTATGAGACAGGCGAAATACCCTCAGACTTCAAGAAGAATATAATAATTCCAATCCCAAAGAAAGCAGGTGCTGACAGATGTGAAAATTACCGAACTATCAGTTTAATAAGCCACGGCTGCAAAATACTAACGCGAATTCTTTATAGACGAATGGAAAAACTGGTAGATGCAGACCTCGGGGAGGATCAGTTTGGATTCCGTCGAAATGTTGGAACACGTGAGGCAATACTGACCTTACGACTTATCTTAGAAGAAAGATTAAGAAAAGGCAAACCTACGTTTCTAGCATTTGTAGACTTAGAGAAAGCTTTTGACAATGTTGACTGGAATACTCTTTTTCAAATTCTAAAGATGGCAGGTGTAAAATACAGGGAGCGAAAGGCTATTTATAATTTCTACAGAAACCAGATGGCAGTAATAAGAGTCGAGGGGCATGAAAGGAAAGCAGTGGTTGGGAAAGGAGTGAGACAGGGTTGTAGCCTCTCCCCGATGTTATTCAATCTGTATATTGAGCAAGCAGTAAAGGAAACAAAAGAAAAATTTGGAGCAGGTATTAAAATTCATGGAGACGAAGTAAAAACTTTGAGGTTCGCCGATGACATTGTAATTCTGTCAGAGACGGCAAAGGACTTGGAAGAGCAGTTGAACGGAATGGACAGTGTCTTGAAAGGAGGATATAAGATGAACATTAACAAAAGCAAAACGAGGATAATGGAATGTAGTCAAATTAAATCGGGTGATGCTGAGGGAATTAGATTAGGAAATGAGACACTTAAAGTAGTAAAGGAGTTTTGCTATTTAGGAAGTAAAATAACTGATGATGGTCGAAGTAGAGAGGATATAAAATGTAGACTGGCAATGGCAAGGAAAGCGTTTCTGAAGAAGAGAAATTTGTTAACATCGAATATAGATTTATGTATCAGGAAGTCGTTTCTGAAAGTATTTGTGTGGAGTGTAGCCATGTATGGAAGTGAAACATGGACGATAACTAGTTTGGACAAGAAGAGAATAGAAGCTTTCGAAATGTGGTGCTACAGAAGAATACTGAAGATAAGGTGGATAGATCACGTAACTAATGAGGAGATATTGAATAGGATTGGGGAGAAGAGAAGTTTGTGGCACAACTTGACTAGAAGAAGGGATCGGTTGGTAGTACATGTTTTGAGGCATCAAGGGATCACAAATTTAGCATTGGAGGGCAGCGTGGAGGGTAAAAATCGTAGAGGGAGACCGAGAGATGAGTACACTAAGCAGATTCAGAAGGATGTAGGTTGCAGTAGGTACTGGGAGATGAAGCAGCTTGCACAGGATAGAGTAGCATGGAGAGCTGCATCAAACCAGTCTCAGGACTGATGACAACAACAACAAACAATCATTATCTATCATTTAATTCGGGTGAAACTGAGCGTACAATGCCCCTGTCATCACACTTAAGTACTATTGACCGACATAGGACAGGTATAATAAAATATAGTCTATGATGTACGCTAAACAGGAAAATTTTCTATAGGTAACATTGTTATGCAATACACAGGTAATGTTATCGTTATTATTCAAAGGGGAAATATTTGGAGCAGCTAAGTTCTACTTTACTTTGCTATATAATTGTTAAATTCATGTGTGCTATTGACAAACATAGGTCACTCATATTAATTAAAGTGTGGCCGAGGGTACAACATCTCCATCATCACTCTTATGTGCTATTGACCAACACAGGTCAAGTATGATAAAATATAGTCTAGGATGTATGTTAGACGAGAAAATTTTCTATAGGTAACGTTGGAAGTATCGTGATACACATGTAATGTTATCGTAATCATTAAAAGGAAAAATATTTAGAGCAGCTACGCTCTACTTTACTATGTAGGTCAATAGCATAAATGAACTTAACATTGTAGAGTATATGTTAGTTCACTTTATCTATGTCACTCAATAGCACATAAGCGAGATGACGGAAATGTTGTACCCTCCACCACAGTTTAATTAATATGAGTGGCCTAAGTTGGTCAATAGCACAGATGAATGTAACAATTACCTGTGTTGCTCACTATTTAAATCTTAAACAATATAGATACAGGGTGTTACAAAAAGGTTCGGCCAAACTTTCAGGAAACATTCCTCTCACACAAAGAAAGAAAATATGTTATGTGGACATGTGTCCAGAAACGCTTACTTTGCATGTTAGAGCTCATTTTACTACTTCCCTTAAAATCGCATTAATCATGGAATGGAAACACACAGCAACAGAACGTACCAGCGTGACTTCAAACACTTTGTTACAGGAAATGTTCAAAATGTCCTCTGTTAGCGAGGATACATGCATCCACCCTCCGTCGCCTGCTATCCCTGATGTGCTGATGCAGCCCTGGAGAATGGCGTATTGTATCACAGCCGTCCACAATACGAGCACGAAGAGTCTCTACATTTGGTACCGGGGTTGCGAGCTTTCAAATACCCCCATAAATGAAAGTCAAGAGGGTTGAGGTCAGGAGAGCGTGGAGGCTATGGAATTGGTCCGCCTCTACCAATCCATCGGTCACCGAATCTGTTGTTGAGAAGTGTACGAACACTTCGACTGAATTGTACAGCAGCTCCATCGTGCATGAACCACATGTTGTGTCGTACTTGTAAAGGCACATGTTCTAGCAGCACAGGTAGAGTATCCCGTATGAAATCATGATAACGTGTTCCACTGAGCGTAGGTGGAAGAACATGGGGCCCCACTCACGACATCACCAACAATGCCTGCCCAAACGTTCACAGAAAATCTGTGTTGGTGACGTGATTGCACAATTGCGTGCATATTCTCGTCAGCCCACACATGTGGATTGTGAAAATTTACAATTTGATCACGTTGGAAGAAAGCCTCATGAGAAATTTCACTGAAATGAGGATTGACACATTGTTGGATGAACCATTCGCAGAAGTGTACCCGTGGAGGCCAATCTGCTGCTGATAGTGCCTGCACACTCTGTACCTGGTACGGAAACAACTGGTTCTCTCGTAGCACTGTCCATACAGTGACGTGGTCAGCGTTAACTTGTACAGCAGCAACTTATCTAACGCTGACATTAGGGTTCTCGTCAACTGTACGAAGAATTGCGTCGTCCATTGCAGGTGTCCTCGTCGTTCTAGGTCTTCCCAATCGCGAGTCATACGCTGGAATGTCCCGTGCTCCCTAACACGCCGATCAATTGCTTCGAATGTCTTCCTGTCGGGACACCTTCGTTCTGGAAATCTGTCCACGATACAAACGTATCACGTCACGGCTATTGCCCCATGCTAATCCATACATCAAATGGGCATCTGCCAACTCCGCATTTGTAAACATTGCACTGACTGCAAAACCACGTTCATGATGAACACTAACCTGTTGATGCTACGTGCTGATGTGCTTGATGCTAGTACTGTAGAGCAATGGGTCGCATGTCAACAAAAACACCGAAGTCAACATTACCTTCCTTCACTTGGTCCAACTGGCGGTGAATCGAGGAAGTATAATACATACTGACGAAACTGAAATGAGCTCTAACATGGAAATTAAGCGTTTCCAGACACATGTCCACATAACGTCTTTTCTTTATTAGTGTGTGAGGAATGTTTCCTGAAAGTTTGGCCGTACCTTTTTGTAACACCCTGTATATATGAAATTAATTAAAATACATGACATTTTAAAATCTAAAACACAGATTGATTAGAACTGTATACAGATTAAAATACGAAAATGAAGACGAAAGCAAAAAAAAAACATACTTTGAAAAGTTTTCTACAAATAGATGAATGATTCAGTGTTAGGGATACAATCGAAAATGTAACTAATAGAGTAAATAAAAAATTTGCTTCAAATTCAGTAAATGTAATAAATTAGTAGCAAATCAAACCTTAAAGGCAGAACAATACTGAATGAAAATATTGTTTCTACCCATAAAAAAGAGACCAAAATTTTGTTAAAAAATCCTATGTTTATTTGAATGTGTACAAAAGATAATTTCCACAACATTGTGTGGGGAAAATATAGAGCTTTGTTTTCAAGATCTGATAGTTATGTCTGCAATATAAAACGGAAAATTTTTATGACGATATATGAGTGATTGATAAATTAGTTATCATTGATTATTCAGAATATAACACTTATAACATACCTGAAGAAAATGTCATGGAAATATAATAGAAGAATTTAGTGATTTAAATGCTCCCACTGTCTAGGTGTATCATCTTTGATAAGTAATCGATACATTCTGACTTCTGGTTTTGATCCCCACCACCTCTTGAATATTCAATAGAAACTATTAGTAATGGTGGCATAAGAAGTCATCCTCATTCGGCCAATTACCTTCTTAAAGAGGGAAAGAGCAGTTAGAGGTTCTCTTGGCCTTGTCGTGGCACACTGCTCCAGAAGATCCAAGAATCAGCAGTGATCAATAGCATGAGGATGCAGAAGGTAAGGGAAACCACTGCATTAAACACACTATGTCTACCTATCGGCCTTGTGGCCTGTATTTGTAAAGGTATCATGGTGATCCTTCCATTGACAAAAGATTCCAGAACAGTCCTCAGTAAGATATCCGAGAGTGGACTGCCAAAGGGGAGGTGATGATGAGAAAGAGACTGAATAACCAATAAAGGAATAAAATTGGATGAGTCAGGGCATGGAACATCAGCTAGAAAATCTGAAATGGAAATTCTAAGACTCATTCTAGATTTAGTGAAGTTTATAACTGGTTAGATGAGTGTAGGGTGATATAAACAGTTGCAGAAATTCTATCACAAGACTAGGATTCGTTATGAATAAGAAGTTAAGGGCAGTTGGAAGATCATATTCCTACAATGTTAAATTTAGTATTTCAGGAACCATTGTAGCCATTGACATGAAACTTTTACAGGACCTTATACTGTATGTTCGGATCCTACTGAACTGCAATAATTGCATTTCAGCCACTGCTTATGGAAATACAAATTTTTAATTACACGTTTAAAATTTTGTATAGTTATTTTGTATGTCACACCTTTTTGTACGTTATCCTAAGCAATTTTAATCATGCATAACATTATGTTCTTCTTTTAGTTCAGTGGACTCAGAGTATGTATGTTATTACTCCATAAAAATTTGAATATTCTACTCGAAGTGGTTTGTGAGATTTAGGGAAGAATTCAGCAGAAAATGTAAATTTTCAGGAATGGCTTCTCAAGTTTCAAAAGACTGTAACTCAATTAATATCTGCTAATTTTTTTTTTATTTTTAGTCGCTCAGAAGCACCCTGCACTACTCTGTGTATCATCCTCTTCATCTTGTTCCGAGATTGTGTGTGTGTGTGTGTGTGTGTGTGTGTATGTGTTTTTTTTTTTTTTTTTTTTTCCTGGGCTCCTTAGTGGCCAACTGTGCTGCATACTCTTCTGTATTAATGCGAACCTTCTCCATCCATTCAAGTTCTTTGATGCAGTTTGCACCAGGATTAATTCCCATGTGCTGCAGCACTTTCACACTATTAATGGTGCCATCATTAAAAGAATTAGCAGCATCACTGACCCCTTAATATTCCAACAAAATATTTTTTTAGTAAGCGAGTCCATATAAGATTATTTAACGTCTCTTTGGGATTTTGAGTCTGACCATGCAGACACATCTTTCATAATTCAGGATTTGCCACGTCTCTGTAAGTAGGTTAATTGCTATCCATGAATGCTGCTGGAATAGAATGTTTTTTGCTGTTTGTACTGTTTGAGTGCTGCGCATTGCGGTAATTGCACCATGAATCAGGTCCAGAAGGCAAAGGTGATTTACTAGTTCTTCATCAGTTGACAGTCTGTGGAAAAAGGTAACCCATACTGCCTGCTTCACTTTCAACAAATCCTCATTATTATTTCTAATTGCCATCCTAATTATACTGCAGTAGTTCAGCAATAATTTTGTCTCTTAGCCTGTTGCTTATGGTTTTATCATCACAGAGTTTCTGGTCTCTCAGACTTTGTTTCAACTTTCTCAACCTGGTGCCCATCCTCTTCTGAAAATTACCAACACTGTTAACATTTATAACTCAGCAATCCACAACCTCCTATATAAAAAAAATTACAATTTTTTTAGATCTTGAAGTAATGCACATAAAAATTTTAACATTTTCAACTGTGTGGGGCTATAACTGATATGTAATCATTTTATTGGGAAAACTGCAAATTTTATAATGAGATAAAAATCCGAACATTTGAAAAAAATTTCTGTTCTAACTCTCCTTAAGGCAAAGAGTGAGTTACTGTGAACAGTTTAGTGATATGGTTGTTCTCACCTGAATAGACAGCAAGCCATCAGCAACAATGATTGTTTACTTATACATGCCAATATCACAACCCAGACATAAGGAGCTATAAAAGTGTATAATGATACTGAAAGGGTAATTCAGTATGTAAAGGTAAATGTAAATCTAATAGCCATGGGAGGTGGAATGCAGTTGTGCAGGAAGAAGTAGAAGGAAGAGTTGTGGAAGAACATGGGCCTGGTCGTAGAAATGAGACAGGAGAAAGGTTGATCGAGTTCAGCAATAACTACCATATAGTAATAGGGAGTACTCTGTTGAAGTATCAGAATAGGAGGAAATATACCTCCAAAAGGGTGGTAGATATAGAAAGACTTCAGTTTGTTTATATCATAGTCAGGCAGATATTCCAAGCAGAATTCGATTCCAAAGCATACCCAGGAGCAGGCATAGACCGAGATCACAATGTAGTAGTGATGTAGAGTTAGCTGAAGGTTAAGAGAATAATCAGGAAGAATCAGTGTGTAAAGTAGTTGGTTACAGAAGTACTAAGAAGTAATGCAATATGAGGCTATTAACACTGTGACAAGGAATTGCTCAGCTATACTACAGCTGAAGAGGAATAAATATCTATATGGAGTGCAACCACAGACGCTGGAATGAAAACCGTAGGTACAAGGAAGGCAATTGCAAATAAACCATGGATTACAGATGAAATACATTAGATCATAGATAACAGAAGGAAGTACGAAAACGTTCAAGGAAATTTGGGAATATAGTAGTCACTTAGGAATGAAATGAATAGGAAATGCATGGAAGATAAGGTAAATTAGCTGCATGAAAAATGTGAAGAAATCAGAAAAAGTAGTAATTATGTGAAGCACAGTTTCATCATATAGCAAAATCGAGACAGTTTTTGCAGACATTAAAATCATAGGGGTAATAATAAGAGTCCAAAGGGAATTCCACTATTTAATTTAGAGGAGAGAGCGAATAGGTAAAAGAATATACTGAAGGCTTATCTCATGATATGGAACACGAAGAAACAGAACTGAACAGGTAAGAGATGGAGGATTCAGTATTAGAAAAAGAATTTAAAAGAGCTTTGCTAGACTTAAGATCAAACAAGGTAGAAGGGACTAATAACATTCGATTGGATTTTCTAAAACCGTTGGGGGAAGTGGCCACAAAAAAACTGTTCAGTAATTATGAGAAGAACAGTTTCATCATATAAGAAAATCGAGACAGTGTTTGTAGGCATTAAAATCATAGGGGGTAATAATAAAAGAGCGCAATGGGAATTCCACTACTAAATTCAGAGAAGAGAGCGAATAGGTAAAACAATATACTGAAAACTTATCTCATGATATGAAACAACAAAAAACAGAAGAGAACAGGTAGGAGATAAAGGATTCAGTACAAGAAAAAGAATTTAAAAGAGCTTTTGCTAGACTTAAGATCAAACAAGGTAGAAGGGACAAATAACATTCGATTGGATTTGCTAAAACCGTTGGGGGAAGTGGCCACCAAAACACTGTTTAGATTGGAGTGTAGAATCTATCAGGCTGGAGATATGCCATCAAACCTTTGCCAAAACATCATCTACAGACTTATGAAGACAGCCAGGGCGACAAGTGCGAGAATTATTGCGGAGTCAGCTAAACAGCTGATGCATCCAGGGTGCTGATAAGGATTAGGTGCAGAAAAATGGAAAAGAAAGTTGTGGATCGGTTAGATGGCGATCTGTTTGGATTTAGGAAAGCTGAAAGTATCAGATAGAGAGTCCTGATTTTCAGGGTGATAATGGAAGCAAAACTGAAGAAAAATTAAGACACCTTCATAGGAATTGTAGACCGGAAAAAGCAATCGAAGAAGTAAAATGGTGCAAGATGTTCGAAATTCTAAGAAAAGTACAGGTGGGTTACATGGTAACATGGATAATAAAAGTAAGTACAAGAACCGAGAGGGAACAATGGCAGTACAAGATGAAGGATGAAATGTTCACTTTAAATTGGCTGTAAAACAAGAATATAATCTTTCTAACCTCCTACTCGATCTGTACATCAACGAAGCAGTGGGGGAAATAAAAGAAAGGTCCAAGATTGGTAATAACATTCAGGCTGAAAAGATATTAATTATAAGATTCGCTTATGACATTGCTATGCTCAAAGTAAAGAAGGTTTGTGAGCTGTGTTGAACGGAATAAACTGTCTAACAAGTAAGAAATATGGATTGAAAGTATATAAAAGAAAGACAAAAATAGTGATCAGTAGCAGAAACGCAAACAATGAGAAACTTAACATTAGGAATGATAGTTATGAAGTAATGAAGTTAAGGAATCCTGTAGACTAGGAGACAAAATAAACTATGGTGCAAGGAAGATGTAGAAAGCAGACTAGCATTTGCAAAAAAGAAATTCCTGGCCAAAAAAGTCTGCTAGTATAAACATTTGTCTTAACTTGTGGCAGAAATTTCTCTATTCTTGGAGTACAGTATTGTATGTTAGATAGACATGGACTATGGGGAAACCAGAACTGAAGAAAATCCAAGCTTTTGAGATTTGGTGATACAAAAGTAAGTAGAAAACTATGTGGACTTATAAGGAAAGGAATGAGCAGGTTCTCAGTAGAATTGGTGGGGAAACGAGCATATGAGAAACACAGACAAAAGAAAGGACAGATTGATACGACATCTGTTAAAGTTTCAGCAGCAACTTCCATGGTACTAGAGGGATCTGAAGAACGTAACAAGTGTAGAGGAAGACAAGATATAGGAATACATCCAGCAAATAATTGGGGATGTAGGGTGCAGTTGCTTGTCTGAAATGACAAAGTTGGCACAGGAGAGGAATTCACGATGGTCCACATCAAACCAGCCAAAAGACTCACAAGAATGAGTAAAAATCTATGCTTATGACAAGAAACTATAAAAAAGAAATTAAATGTGTTATTAAAATATGTCTACAAGATTATAAAGATTGTTTATTTAACAATAAAGAAAAAAACAGAACTATGAATTTAATATGAAATGGCAAATGTGTTATTAATTCTCTTAGGATTAATAAAATGACTGCTCCCTCATACTAATAAAAGATATGTTTCAAAAAATGAAATAGATGTATTACCAGATCGACAGTATAAAACAATTAATTTTTACTAATAAATATATAATTAAGAACTACTCTAAAATTTCTTTTTTTGTTATATTCTAGAACCGTTTTTACATTCATATGAACATTTGTTCTTAGACATTGGATTCTTATCAGAATAACTGAAATCTTTAATATTTTGACAATTTTTACATTTTTAAAAATTTTTTGTTTTGTTCTTTTTTGAACTTCTGTGTTCATAATTTTTAATCGATAATAATATTTCTGAGTGTTTTTCAGTCGGAATTCATTTTAAATTTACTTTCTAGTATAATTTAGAAACATTATAAAGATTGTTTATTTAACAATAAAGAAAAAAACAGAACTATGAATTTAATATGAAATGGCAAATGTGTTATTAATTCTCTTAGGATTAATAAAATGACTGCTCCCTCATACTAATAAAAGATATGTTTCAAAAAATGAAATAGATGTATTACCAGATCGACAGTATAAAACAATTAATTTTTACTAATAAGTATATAATTAAGAACTACTCTAAAATTTCTTTTTTTGTAATATTCTAGAACCGTTATTACATTCATATGAACATTTGTTCTTAGACATTGGATTCTTATCAGAATAACTGAAATCTTTAATATTTTGACAATTTTTACATTTTTAAAAATTTTTTGTTTTGTTCTTTTTTGAACTTCTGTGTTCATAATTTTTAATCGATAATAATGATTCTGAGTGTTTTTCAGTCGGAATTCATTTTAAATTTACTTTCTAGTATAATTTAGAAACATTGCTCTATGACCACATTTTGCATATTTCTTTTGGGTAAACATAAAAGATATATTTCCTGCACCATACATTTATGGAGTTTATTTAGATACATATGATGATGAAGTAACTACCTCATAAATTACACTCCTGGAAGGGGAAACTTTATTGACACATTCCTGAGGTCAGATACATCACATGATCACACTGACAGAACCACAGGCACATAGACACAGGCACTAGTACAGTGTATATCCACCTTTCGCAGCAATGCAGGCTGCTATTCTCCCATGGAGACGATCGTAGAGATGCTGGATGTAGTCCTGTGGAACGGCTTGCCATGCCATTTCCACCTGGCGCCTCAGCTGGACGTGTAGACCGTGTGAGACGACGCTTCATCCAGCCCCAAACATGCTCAAAGGGGGACAGATCCGAAGATCTTGCTGGCCAGGGTAGTTGACTTACACCTTCTAGAGCACGTTGGGTGGCACGGGATACATGCGGACGTGCATTGTCCCCTTGGAACAGCAAGTTCCCTTGCCGGTCTAGGAATGGTAGAACGATGGGATCGATGACGGTTTGGATGTACCGTGCACTATTCAGTGTTTCCTCGACGATCACCAGAGGTGTACGGCCAGTGAAGGAGATCGCTCCCCACATCATGATGCCGGGTGTTGGCCCTGTGTGCCTCGGTCGTATGCAGTCCTGATTGTGGCGCTCACCTGCACGGCGCCAAACACGCATACGACCATCATTGGCACCAAGGCAGAAGCGACTCTCATCGCTGAAGACGACACATCTCCATTCGTCCCTCCATTCACGCCTGTCGCGACACCACTGGAGGCGGGCTGCACGATGTTGGGGCGTGAGCGGAAGACGGCCTAACGGTGTGCGGGACCGTAGCCCAGCTTCATGGAGACGGTTGCGAATGGTCCTCGCCGATACCCCAGGAGCAACAATGTCCCTAATTTGCTGGGAAGTGGCGGTGCGGTCCCCTACGGCACTGCGTAGGATCCTACGGTCTTGGCGTGCATCCGTGCGTCGCTGCGGTCCGGTCCCAGGTCGACAGGCACGTGCACCTTCCGCCCACCACTGGCGATAACATCGATGTACTGTGGAGACCTCGTGCCCCACGTGCTGAGCAATTCGGCGGTACGTCCACCCGGCCTCCCGCATGCCCACTATACGCCCTCGCTCAAGTCCGTCAACTGCACATACGGTTCATGTCCACGCTGTCGCGGCATGCAACCAGTGTTAAAGACTGCGATGGAGCTCCGTATGCCACGGCAAACTGGCTGACACTGACGGTGGCGGTGCACAAATGCCGCGCAGCTAGCGCCATTCGACGGCCAACACCGCGGTTCCTGGTGTGTCCGCTGTGCCGTGCGTGTGATCATTGCTTGTACAGCCCTCTCGCAGTGTCCGGAGCAAGTATGGTGGGTCTGACACACCGGTGTCAATGTGTTCTTTTTTCCATTTACAGGAGTGTATTTTTTTCCAATAGACTCTGGTACTCATGATAAACAGTTGTATAAAATTACGTTTTTTTTTTTACTAATGTATCCTCATTAACATGTCTTTTTTGAAGTAAGGTATCATTATGGACTGTGACTCAGCTTGACCTGTGATTCAATATAGCCTAGCGCCTTTTTCTTGGTAAGTATGATAGGAATCCAACAGATGTCACCAGATGCACATTTGGCAAACTATGTGAACTATCTTTGCTTCTCACACACAAGGAAATGAATCAGCCAGTTCACAGATGAGCTTTTGTTGTTTGGCATTCAGTCTTCATTATTTTCTGGAAGTAAGTTTCTTGCAACACACATTCACTACAGTTTTTCTGCAAACATGGTACTGTGTCAGTTAGGTTATGCAACTGTCCTATCTACGTGTTCTTGTTACAGAAAATGTGAGTTTTACACAGTGGTCTTGTGTTAAGAAACCCATCCATTACTGCCCATAATGGAAAAAGTAGCAACAGAATAGACGATTTTGTAAAACAAAGGTACTGTGCATATTGCGGAAAAGAAGTTCGATAAAAAGATAACTGTTGGGCCCCAAACAACATATGTAAAAGTTCTGCAGAATCACATTGATATTGGAGCAATGAAGGACAAAATGGGACTTACGTCTGGAATGATATAGAAAAAGCTAAGAAATCATCTCGATAATTGCTACTTTTGCATTGTGAATGTAAAGCTCTCTTGGGTTTACCCAAATGTACCATCCACTAAAGCATCAATCTTGCATAGTGAAGATTTGCCAGTATCGGTATGTACATTCTTATAATTCGATTACTGTGACTGTGCCACATTGTTAGACAGTCAGAGTAAAAGCAATAGTGAAAGAGGATTCGAAGAATGCAGTGATACACTACAAGGCTTTTCTCAGGGCGAGCTAACCTTCTTGATTCGACATTTAAACTTAACTAACCCGTGGTCTAAGGGTTTGATTCATAATCAAAACGTCTTCGTTACCGGGTTCGATCCCCGCCGCTGCCTAAAGTTTGATAAATAATCAGCATTGGCGGCCGAAGACTTCCGGCATAAGAAGTCAGCTTCATTCTTCCAACGGCCTTGTCAAAGAGGACGGAGGAGCTGATAGAGGTTCTGGACAGTATCTTGTCCTACGGGTGGGAAATTGCCCCTAAAGGCAGAAGAATCAGGAATGATCAACGACATGAGGATGCAGAAGGCAATGGAAACAACTGCATTAAAGACACGTAACGTGTATCCACAGGACATGTGGAAAGTAGTTGAAGAAGTGTCATGATGATCTCTCCATTAGCAAAAGATTCCGGAATAGTCCCCCATTCGGATCTCCGGGAGGGGAGTGCCAAGGGGGAGGTTACCATGAAAAAAAGATTGAATAATCAATGAAAGGATAATGTTCTACGAGACGGGGCGTGGAATGTCAGAAGCTTAAACGTGGTAGGGAAACTAGAAACTCTGAAAAAGGAAATGGAAAGGCTCAATCTAGATGTAGTAGGGGTCAGTGAAGTGAACTGGAAGGAAGATAAGGATTTATGGTCAGATGAGTATCGGATAATATCAACAGCAGCAGAAAATGGTATAACAGGTGTAGGATTCGTTACGAATAGGAAGGTAGGGCAGAGGGTGTGTTACTGTGAACAGTTCAGTGACCGGGTTGTTCTAATCAGAATCCACAGCAGACCAACACCGACAACGATAGTTCAGGTATACATGCCGACGTCGCAAGCTGAAGATGAACAGATAGAAAAAGTGTATGAGGATATTGAAAGGGTAATGCAGTATGTAAAGAGGGACGAAAATCTAATAGTCATGGGCGACTGGAATGTAGTTGTAGGGGATGGAGTAGAAGAAAAGGTTACAGGAGAATATGGGCTTGCGACAATGAAGGAAAGAGGAGAAAGACTAATTGAGTTCTGTAACAAGTTTCAGCTAGTAATAGAGAATACCCTGTCTAAGAATCACAAGAAGAGGAGGTATACTTGGAAAAGGCCGGGAGATACATGAAGATTTCAATTAGATTCATTCATGGTCAGACAGAGATTCCGAAATCAGATACTGGTTTGTAAGGCGTACCCAGGAACAGATATAGACTCAGATCACAATATAGTAGTGATTAAGAGTAGGCTGAAGTTCAAGACATTAGTGAGGAAGAATCAGTAAGCAAAGAAGCGGGATATGGAAGTTCTAAGGAATGACGAGATACGTTTGAAGTTCTCTAACGCTATAGATACAGCAATAAGGAATAGCGCAGTAGGCAGCACAGTTGAAGAAGAATGGACATCTCTAAAATGAGCCATCACAGAAGTTGGGAAGGAAAACATAGGTACAAAGAAGGTAGCTGCGAAGAAACCATGGGTAACAGAAGAAATACATCAGTTGATTGATGAAAGGAGGAAGTGCAAACATGTTCCGGGAAAATCAGGAATACGGAAATACAAGTCGCTGAGGAATGAAATAAATAGGAAGTGCAAGGAAGCTAAGACGAAATGGCTGCAGGAAAAATATGAAGACATCGAAAAATACATGATTGTCGGAAGGACAGACTCAGCTTACAGGAAAGTCAAAACAACCTTTGGTGATATTAAAAGCAACGGTGGTAACATTAAGAGTGCAACGGGAATTCCACTGTTAAATCCAGAGGAGAGAGCAGATAGGTGGAAAGAATACATTGAAAGCCTCTATGAGGGTAAAGATTTGTCTGATGTGGTAGAAGAAGAAACAGGAGTCGATTTAGAAGAGATAGGGGATCCAGTATTAGAATCGGAATTTAAAAGAGCTTTGGAGGACTTACGGTCAAATAAGGCTGAAGGGATAGATAACATTCCTTCACAATTTCTAAAATCATTAGGGGAAGTGGCAACAAAACGACTATTCACGTTGGTGTGTAGAATATATGAGTCTGGCGGCATACCATCTGACTTTCGGAAAAGCATCATCCACGCAATTCCGAAGACGGCAAGAGCTGACAAGTGCGAGAATTATCGCACAATCAGCTTAACAGCTCATGCATCGATGCTGCTTACAAGAATATTATACAGAAGAATAGAAAAGAAAATTGAGAATGTGCTAGGTGACGATCAGTTTGGCTTAAGGAAAAGTAAAGGCACGAGAGGGACAATTCTGACGTTACGGCTAATAATTGAAGCAAGGTTAAAGAAAAATCACGACACGTTCATAGGATTTGTCAACCTGGAAAAAGCGTTCGACAATATAAAATGGTTCAAGCTGTTCGAGATTCTGAAAAAAGTAGGGGTAAGCCATAGGGAGAGACGGGTCATATACCATATGTACAACAACCAAGAGGGAATAATAAGAGTGGACGATCAAGAACGAAGTGCTCGTATTAAGAAAGGTGTAAGACAAAGCTGTAGCCTTTCGCCCCTACTCTTCAATCTGTACTTCGAGGAAGTAATGATGGAAGTAAAAGAAAGGTTCAAGAGTGGAATTAAAATACAAGGTGAAAGGATATCAATGATACGATTCGCTGATGACATTGCTATCCTGAGTGAAAGTGAAGAACTATTAAATGATCTGCTGAAAGGAATGAACAGTCTAATGAGTACACAGTATGGTTTGAGAGTAAATCGGAGAAAGACGAAGGTAATGAGAAGTAGTAGAAATGAGAACAGCGAGAAACTTAACAACAGGATTGATGGTCACGAAGTCAAGGAAGTTAAGGAATTCTGCTTCCTAGGTAGTAAAATAACCAATGACGGACGGAATAGGAGGACATCAAAAGCAGACTCGCAATGGCAAAAAAGGCATTTCTGGCCAAGAGAAGTCTACTAATATCAAATACCGACCTTCATTTGAGGAAGAAATTTCTGAGGATGTACGTCTGGAGTACAGCATTGTATGGTAGTGAAACTTGGGCTGTGGGAAAACCGGAACATAAGAGAATCGAAGCATTTGAGATGTGGTGTAATAGACGAATGCTGAAAATTAGGTGGACTGATAAGGTAAGGAATGAGGAGGTTATACGCAGAATCGGAGAGGAAAGGAATATGTGGAAAACACTGATAAGGAGAAGGGACAGGATGACAGGACATCTGCTAAGACATGAGGGAATGACTTCCACGGTACTAGAGGGAGCTGTAGAGGGCAAAAACTGTAGAGGAAGACAGAGTTTTGAATACGTCAAGCAAATAATTGAGGACGTAGGTTGCAAGTGCTACTCTGAGATGAAGAGGTTAGCACAGGAAAGGAATTCGTGGCGGGCCGCATCAAATCAGTCAGTAGACTGATGGAAAAGAAAAGAAATCAGTTGAGCCCCTTGCATCATCACCAAAACAAAAACACTGCCTTCAGCCTGGTATATCAATAAAATCGTATCAGACTAGAGAGCGCAGCATTCTTCCATATTTTGACAAGACGAATCATTTTGCATATTGTAGTGATATATCTGGGCTTTCACATTTAATCGTTCTTCCAGTGTACCACGCATCGCTCAGACGTGACGCACAACAGGTGGTAATAAACAGGGAGACACAGCGACAACTTGTTGTTGAAAACCTTTATCTCTTCCCATACAAAATTCAAATACATGAACCATTAAGCCCCAGGGCCATGGATTGGCGCTTTTGTTTCGCCATCACTAATGTCCACAGAACCGGCGAACCGAACTTTGATGTGAACATGGTTTGGTTTACCGACGAAGCCCGTTTTCATTTGGATGGGTTCCATCAGTAAGCCAAATTGGCGCATTTGGGGGACTGAGAATAAGCATTTTGAGATAGAAAAGTCATTTCACCCGCAATGGGTAACTGTATGATGTACAATATCTAGTCATGGAATAATCGATGTGATATTCCTTAGTGGCACAGTGCCTAACGAATAGTACGTGAACGTTTTAGAAGATGATTTCATCCCTGTTATCCAAAGTGACCCTGATTTCGACTGGATGTGGTTCATGCAACGCAGAGCTCGACCCTATCGAAGCAAGAGAGTTTTCATCCTGAAGGAGCACTTTGGGGACCGCATTCTGAATGCTGAGTATTCAGAGGCAACTGGCATGGGCATGGATTGGCCGCCATATTCTTGGGATGGGAGCACATGTGACTCCTTTTTGTGAGGCTCTAATAAAGACAATGTGTACAGCAGTAAGGCAAAACCAATGCTGAGGTGAAAAGAGACATTCAGGAGGTTGTCGACAACAGCGATTTTCAGACACTTCAGCTGTTCATGCAGAATTTCGATATTTGCCACATCATCGCCAATGATGGCACGCATATCGAGCAAGTCATAACCTAAATACGAATATCCATAGTGACGTTTACATGTTGAATAAAGTGTGTGCGCACAGTAGTTAGTAACAAATTTACGTTTCTTTTTTCGTATAATTCATATAATTCCCTATCATAAAAGCGAAAATGATGATAAACCCACACTTTAAATTACGCCTAGAATGATTAATAGGATTCCCTCATAACATCAGAAATAGTTAAATATTATACGCTAAATATCTCACGTACCTCCATCCATGGACTGTCCTGTGATATGGCCTTTCCTAAATAATTCTTGCGAGTCATGTGCTAACCGCTTCCGCTAACTTCGTGGTGGGGATGTAAACTTGGAAGAAAAAAAGGGATGCGTTCATGACACGCGCAGATTACTCGGAAGTGACGTCAGAATAACACGTACAAGCCGAGCGTGCAGTGGACAGTTTTTGAGACGCTGTATTAATTTAATATTATTTCGTTGTTTATTTATTGTAACTAGCTTGATACAGCATTACGCTTTCTGAAGGCAATGATGCTCTGAAATCTATCATAAACACATAATTTATTGTGAGTTAAAGACAGATGTAATAAAGGTCTTTTGGTGATTATTAGATGAGTAATAATAATACTGGCTGGTACGTGTTGGTCGTGGTTTTGTCACTATGGACGATGAGTTAAAGAGCACAAGGAAGTACGTTCGCGCCCTGGTATGCGTTAATAACACATTTCCATATACTAACAGATTTTAAGACTAGCTATGACAATCTATTCTATCTTTTCACAAATATTTCTTTGTTAACTGTCGAATATGTTGCGGTTTCTGAGATATGGCTGTGCACAACCTTTAGAGGACAGATTAAGTTACAACATCGATATTCTACATCATTACAAAGGTCCCGAGTTCGAGTCTCGGTCGGGCACACAGTTTTAATCTGCCAGGAAGTTTCATATCAGTGCACACTCCGCTGCAGAGTGAAAATCTCATACTGGATTCCTCTCCCTATTTCCGAATGTGTTGCCATTTCCGCTGGTGTGCTTAGGCAGGAAGCTAAGAGGTCAGCTTAAATGAAACGAACATCAATGAAATTTGTATTCTTTCTTTTATTTCCGAATAAGTCGCGATTTTGGAGGATGCACTCACACACGTGAAAGGCATGTGTCAGTGTCCGGCTAGGTTGGCTCGAAATGTGCTGCTGAACAAGCACACGTCATATTGACGTCAATAACCTGTAAGCCGTGTGCATCACGAACGTGCCCCTCCAGTGTTGCCCACGGCAGCCAGTTGCCAACCTTGCTCCACCTGCCTACCATATACCGGCCTTGGTAGGCCAGCATACCTCTCTACCTCCTTCCTCATAACCTACGATTACATTCAAGACTGAACTGGTTGACAACAAATACTGGCTACTCTTATGAAAGCTCACAATGACGCATATCAGTCATGCACACCGGATTAGGTGGCACAAAAAAAGCGCTCTGAGCACTATGGGACTTAACATCTGAGGTTATCAGTCCACTAGACTTAGAACTACTTAAACCTAACTAACCTAAGGACTTCACACACATCCATGCCCGAGGCAGGATTCGAATCTGCGACCGTAGCAGTCGTGCGCTTCCGGACTGAGCGCCTAGAACCGTTCGGCCATTAGATGGCACAAGGGCATGGAATGAACACAGAGTCAAGAAATAGTAGAAAGATACATGAGGTAGGTCAGACGGATCCATTTCAAAACGTTAATGTCTTTGTCGACTGATAATTTTGCAGTGACTATCAACCAACTGTGATTCTTTAGCTTGCCTCCATCCTAAGTTAATTCCTTTGGCTGTTTCTTCGTGATGCACGCTAAGCAGCTGAAATGCTTAAGCGATTCCCTCAGTAAATCGACCTCTACGTTATTGTATAGCATCCAGGTTGTTCAAGATAAGAAGGGTACAATATCTGGAACAGTAAATACCTCCTTATCTTATTCTCCTTGTTGTTTTGTATAAGTTCGCAGTCGGCAGTTCATATTTCCCAAGTGTCACACCGAACCTCTTTGTTCACGACACCTCATATCGTATGATAAGAGTAGTATTGTCTAAATCAATCTATTACTTTATTGTTACAGTTACTCAATGATATTTTTAGTAAGAAATAGCAGCTGCAAGCACTAGAAATCTAAGTTTGACACGAATTCATGACGAGTTTGGTGAGAAGAGAACAATCAGCATTTGCAGTAAAGCAGGCTGGCTACAAACGGAGATTATTTTCTGTCACTTTTTAATGCAGAAGGCTAGTTAGTGTAAACCGTTTCCAGTCAGAGTGATAAATATTCTGGGGGTGAGTTTCAATCCAATACACTGTATAACAGGAATGTATCATTCATTAGGGGAATATACAGATATCTTTCCATCGAGACACAGTGTTACCTCTAGGTTAGGTGGTCACCTGAAGCTTATTACTGACATCTGGAGTGGTCCAAAAATGAGAGCATAACACGAGAGTGGTAACAACCTACCTTGAGCCAAATTCGTTATTGTCGACGAATTTTCCGCTACATTAGTGGAAAGCGTATGTGTACGTGTATGTACCGGATGATCAAAACGTCAATATAAGTTTGAAAACTTAATAAACCACGGAATAATGTAGATGGAGAGGTAAAATTGCCACACATGCTTGGAATGACATGGGGTTTTATTAGAACCGCCCCATATTGCTAGACGAGTGAAAGATCTCTTGCGCGCGTCGTTTGGTGATGATCGTGTGCTCAGCCGCCATTTTCGTCATGTTTGGCCTTCCAGGTCCCCAGACCTCAGTCCGAGCGATTATCGGCTTTCGGGTTATCTGGAGTCGCAAGTGAATCGTGATCGACCGACATCTCTAGGGATGCTGAAAGACAACATCCGTCGCCAGAGCCTCACCATAACTCCGGACTTGCTTTACAGTGCTGTTCACAACATTATTCCTCGACTACCCCTACTGTTGAGGAATTATGGTGGACATATTGAGCATTTCCTGTAAAGAAGGTCATCTTTGCTTTGTCTTATTTTGTTATGCTAATTATTGGTATTCTGATCAGATGAAGCGCCATCTGTCGGACATTTTTTGAACTTTTGTATTTTTTTGTTCTAATAAAACCGTATGTCATTACAAGTATGTGTGTCAATTTTCACCTCTCTATCTACATTATTCCGTGATTTATTCAGTTTTCAAACTGATTCTGACTTTTTGATCACCTGGTATATACATGTGTGTGTGTGTGTGTGTGTGTGTGTGTGTGTGTGTGTGTGTGTGTGTGTGTGTGTGTGTGATAGAGAGAGAGAGAGAGAGAGAGAGAGAGAGAGAGAGAGAGAGAGAGAGGGAGAGAGAGAGAGAGAGGGAGAAGTAGTAAAACTAAACCCAGAGGTACCAAATGTTGAAATGTGTGTGAAATCATATGGGACTTAACTGCTAAGTCATCAGTCCCAAAGCTTACACACTACTTAACCTAAATTATCCTAACGACAAACACACACACCCATGCCCGAGGGAGGACTGGAACCTCCGACGGAAGGGGGGGGGGGGGGGGGGCGAATCGTGACAAGACGGCCTAGATCGCGCGGATACTCAATCTGTGTAAAAAGTTCCTTACAGGCCCTAGTCACAGCAGTGGACGCAGCGTTCATGACGAGCCAGGCAACGCAATTCGCCCGTAACAACAAGCCAGATGAAATAACTTTTCGACATAATACGTTACGTTAACGATGTAGGAATGTACTATGAATTATAGATCACCGGTTCACGTTCCTCATTAGAGATATTTAGTGAAGGGTTTTGTTCAAATAGGATTTTTTAGATATTTCGACAACGATTCGCTTAACATACACCTTAAGAAATCTTAATGTAAACGTATGTACACAATGGTGATAATATTGTGTGGGAACTTGATCAAACAGAGCAAAACTCATTATAATATAAAAGAAATTCTCCTACCTACCAACCATGTCTATATAGCATGAATTATATGTACTTACATGCTGTCACATTAGTTGTAGTACACTCTCTAAGAACCCTACCACAACAAAGCTCAGAATTTAATAATGATTGTGGTGTTCCGCACGCTGCTAAATACTGCATTTTCGGGCAACAACATAGTTATTATGTGGCAGGTGTCATTAGAGCACAGTTAATAAGGTAATATCATGTAATAATGAATAAACTAGGCACTCATCTTTTCGTGTTTCCCACGCTGGTCTCGTAAAATCGTGGCTCAATCGTCGAAAATCTAGGTGGTGATGATTCCAAGCTCGGATGCAAAGAGGCCTAGGTTTTATTCTGCTACATTCAAAAGTTTTGTAGATGCGCTTCACAAACCATTCTTGCAGATTAAACCTTTCAAAGTTAGCACAATGGTGATGTAAAAAAAAAAATCAGCACTCCGAATTTAGGTTACACTGCCTTTTTATTGCTTTTGCTACAGTATCACGTAACACACAAAACATCACTTCACAATACAATACAATACATACTTGAAAACATCTTCCTCACTGTTAAAGTTCACATTTTGTAAGCTGACTACAATATGCGTCTTTCCAACATGACGTCCAAGACTTGACTTTTTCATGGTCCGACTCTCTAATAATCGCTTACGCGCCCGAAAATCAGAGTTACAGGTACGTCAAAGATCATTGCGACAAAATAAAGAATACATAAGAATAATATCATTGCAACATAAACATGTCGATGTATCAAAATCCCTCTACATTAATGAAATCAAATCTGAATGTTGTCTCAGAAATATGTTAACTACTTTACAGAAACACAGTAGAATATTGCTGGTATCGAGAGGTTGAGTTGAGGTGCCGTAATGGTTGCGTAATTCAAGTACGATTACAGCCCCAATGAACGTTTGCGGCTGTATAAAACTGTGTGCAGGATACGAAGTTCGCAGATAACGTGCATCCAGAAAAATTACCAACAGAGTTGGTCGGTATAGGACATTTGATAACGGACCATCCACGACAGGTAAAGAACTGGATTCAAGTCCCAATGAACTCGACAGTTTAATGTGTCACCAATGTTCACAAGTAATGTTATTTATTAGAAATACAGGTATATGTCTCTTGGTAAGTACGAAATAATCAGCTGATGTACTAATATAGGTTATTACAGCAGTCTACAACTCCCAGGATGAAATTTCAGCCTTCCGCAAAACGTACCTGATTTAAATCATCCTTGCCAGACCGGGACTCGAACCACGGATCTTGGCCATCCGTGGCCAAATGCTCCATTGGCTTAGCTATCGAACCGCAGACACCCTTTTCTTCAGCCAGTACCTATCTTCTACCCTTGTGAGCCGTCCTTGCGTAGTTTACTCGGTAGATAACTTTCCCGCACAAGTTTGTAGTCCCACGTTCGAATCTTGCTTGAGGACACAGTTGTAATCTGCTAGTAAGTTTTATTTCACAACTTTACGGAGACCACCAGCGCGGCAATCATCTGCTGAGGAACACGCAGCTGGCTCAACGTACAGTAATAACTACGAGACCGGTGGAAGCCCGGGGCCCAAACTCGGTACAAGAGCCATTCTTCGCCCGCTCTTCCGTGGCCCCGTTTCCTGAGAAATTAAACAGAAGGAGAAGGAGAGCGCACGCCCCCGGGGGCACTCTTCATATAAGCAGGAGTCCGGAGGAGCCACTCGGCAGGTAGCTGGCTGCTGCACAAAGGCCTTTGTCGCGCTTCCTGCGCCGCCTGATGTATGGCGCCGACAACAATACGCTGAGAGCGGGTGCGACACTAGCCTCTCCCTGTAAATTAAAACAGCGGCGGGGGCGGAAGGAACGCCGCTTCCTCCGCGGCGGCGATTGCTCTCCCGAATCCAGAACCCAGAGCACGGCCGCGGTCCTAGAGGCCGTCGCACTGCGGAGAACCGAGGCCAGGCGCGTCTCGGACGCATCATTAACATACCGTTTGCTTCCTTCTTGTTATTACCTCCGGCGCTATCTGACTTGTATTTACCACTGCATGCTACTGCATATCACTTTTTTTCCGGGACTCGAAATTAGACTCTTGTCAACTAGGGAAAGCGTTATACCCTCTTCAGCTTTTTAGGAAGGCATCAGAGTCAATTCAAAACACCAGCTTTCTGGCGCGGATCCAGGATTCTGTTCTGGGGAAGAACGAGTGTTCAACTTTCTTATTTTATCCTCCGTTATGCACTCTCCGAAATATAAATTACTGTCACTCTGAGTTTCAACGTACAGCAGATGTCTAGGACTTCATAATAACACACTACTGGCCATTAAAATCGCTACACCAAGAAGAAAGGCAGATGATTAACGGGTATTCATTTGACAAATATATTATACTAGACCTGACATGTGATCGCATTTTCGTGCAATTTGGGTGCATAAATCCTGAGAAATCAGTACCCAGAAAAACCACCTCTGGCCGTAATTACGGCCTTGATACGCCTGGGAATTGAGTCAAACAGAGCTGGGATGGAGTGTACAGGTACAGCTGCCCATGCAGCTTCAACACGATACCACAGTTCATCAAGAGTAGTGACTGGCGTATTGTGACGAGCCAGTTGCTTGGCCACCATTGACCAGACGTTTTCAGTTGGTGAGAGATCTGGTGAATGTGCTGGCCACGGCAGCAGTCCAACATTTTCTGTATCCAGAAAGGCCCGTACATGACCTGTAACATGCGGTCGTGCATTATCCTGCTGAAATGTAGGGTTCCGCTGCGATCGAATGAACGGTAGAGCCACGGGTCGTAAAACATCTGAAATGTAACGTCCACTGTTCAAAGTGCCGTCAGTGAGAACAAGAGGTGACCGACACGTTTAACCAATGGCACCCCATACTCCAGTATGGCGATGAGGAATACATGCTTCCAATGTGCTTTCACCGCGATGTCGCCAAACACGGATGCGACCATCATGATGCTGTAAACAGAATCTGGATTCATCCGAAAAAATGACGTTTGGCAATTCGTGGACCCAGGTTCGTCGTTGAGTGATGCAGCGTCAGGGGTACCCGCAGCCATGGTCTCCGAGCTGATAGAACATGCTGCTGCAAACTGTTCATGCAGATAGTTGTTGTCTTGCATACGTCCCCATCTGTTGACTCAGGGATCGAGACGTGGCTACACGATCCGTTACAGCCATGCGGATAAGATGCCTCTCATCTCGACTGCTAGTGATATGAGGCCGTTGGGATCCAGCACGGCGTTCCGTATTACCCTCTCGAACCAAACGATTCTATATTCTGCTAACAGTCATTGGATCTCGACCATCGCGAGGCATCACAACAACGTTTCACCAGGCAACGCCGGTCAACTGCTGTTTGTATATGAGAAATCGGTTGGAAACGTTCCTCATATCAGCACGTTGTAGGTGTCGCCACGGGCGCCAACCTTGTGTGAATGCTCTGAAATGCTAATCATTTGCATATCACCGCATCTTCTTCCTGTCAGTTAAATTTCACGTGTATAGCACGTCATCTTCGTGGTCTAGCAATTTTAATGGCAAGTAGTGTAGATGTATCAGACTGTGTACTTCGACGTAGCTGTCTTTCTTGTCAATGTACTTTTCCCAGTCGAGGGTTGATCCTTCTCACACGTTCGACCAAAAAATCTCCCACCACCCTTTTTTCCCATAGTTCAGTGAGACACTGGACTTTGGACTAGGTAGAAGGCCACCCACATACAAGTCCAGGGATGCGAAAAAATGAAAACTCGAAGATGCCAAATCACGACTGTGAGTGGGATGGCTAATGACATACAATCTAAATGAATCCTACAGTTACTTTGTAGCCTTATCTGTGCGGGGACGTGCATTGTCGTGAAATACGCATACTCACATCGTTAAATTCCTTTATCTGATTCTGCATCTTCGTCACTAGTTTTTTTCTTTTTTTGTGGTTTCAAAGTACCGTGCAGGATTATTTGTTTCCCTGCAGGGCAAATGTTCAAAGAGGCGAATCTGTTGAAGGTTCCCAAAACAGACGACGTAATACAACAACAATTTTTCGATATTTTCACGTGTGCCGAGGAGGGATATCGCCATTGCACCGATTATTTATTCATCTCAGGGTTGTAGTTAATCACCGATATTTTCTAGTCGCTATAGAGTCAAGGAATAGTTCACCTTCCAGTTCGAAGAGCTCGTGAAATTCCGGTGAACATGTACTTCTGTTGACTTTGTGTTGGTCTGTGAGCTGTTTTGGCAACCTTCACGCACACAGTTTTCTTGAAAATTAAGGGTACCAGTATTGATTTCAAGCAGTAGAGGTCCGGAGACTTCTGGAAACACTGCTTTCATCAGCAGTCGGTAGACATGATTCCTTCGGTCTTACTCACTACATCATCAATCATGACTGAAGGATGGGCACTCGTTTTTACAGCCTGAACATTACTTCTGCTGCCTTTAAACTCACAACACCATTTGTATACATTAGCACAGTTCGTCATACTTCTCTCATTTGATTTCGTTAATAACTGCGAATGGCACGTTTTCCTTTGCAAGAAGAAACAAGATTACACTATTCACCTTACAGCTGCCAGGATTCCAAATAGAGGCACTCATTTCAGCACGGCACTGCAATAAGTTTTCTGCCAACTGGGACAAAGGATTGTGTGTTCTGCGGCAAATACCGTGTTCTTCAACACAATGCTGCCAACTTTATCGAAAAACATGATCCCTTGAGATCAGAAAGTACTCGTTCTCTCTGCTTTTTGCTGACCCTTTATAGGAGCTCACTGGCTTCGTGGATGCTTTAGAAAGTAGATAGGGTAAACAGTAACACCTTAAATATTGTTGTACATTTTCACATAGAACATGGATAAAAAATTGGGGAAAGTATAGCAATATTGAAAATGATAGAAGTATGGAAAGTATGGATACGAAATGGTCATGTAGCTTACACAGTATTTGCGACCAAGCACTGGAGATACAAAAGATGAATAACATAACATGTACACTTGGAAATAAAATTCAATATACAAAGGAGTAATCAGAGTTGGGGGTAGGACGTTTAATTTAGCCACTACATAAATATAGGGGAGGGATGATACCACGACAGAAAGACGGTACATTCTAGGGACAGAAATGATGCATTCCCCTACAAGTGGATCATACTACATTAGCAATAGATATATCAGGAAAAATTAGGCAAACCATTTAAACGCAGTATTAAAAAGAAACTTCTGGCTAAATAATACAGTACAGTTGGAGTTTGTTAATATATATGTACTAATGGTTCAAGTGCCTTGACTTTTCTGATAAGTTTTAAGGTCTAGTCTACCTATTTGCCAATTTTACGACCTGTCACAATTATTACTCGCAAATTTTCCGGCATATTCTGCTAATCTGCCAATTTTTCATTTACTTTAGCGGTTCCCTGCCAATTTTTAAAACCTGTCTTTCCAATTTGTCAATATGTACTCGTATCCTGCCAACCGGACAGTTTTTCTTGCTAGTTAAATGATCTGTCCTACAAACTTTCGGATTTGTCGTCATCTGATGTTAGAATACTGTACTGAAACCCACTAACGACTAACGTCAGGTAAACAATGATAACTAAGTTTTCGGTAATCTCAGGGGGTAATTTTTTAGGGGTCATATGTTTCAGACAGTTTGTGCGAAAATTATATGCCATTGGTATTACTCAACCCTGGTGAGGATTTCAGGCTGACGAGTATTTACCGTAGCTTGGTGTATATTCATGCTCATAAATCAAGGATAACTGCAGAATGTGGTGCTACACAAAGTGGCACTACACAAAACTGGAGCTAATACCAACAGATATGTAAGTCCACGGTATTGGTGACAAATTGAGAAAACCGTCACTAAACACGTGTGCTACAAAATGCTACTGTTTCCTGCGCATGTACCCCGCCATCAATATGGGATATGATCACCGTGCATATGTACATAGGCCGCACAACGGATTGGAATACTCTGAATCAGGTGGTCGATTAGCTGCTGGGGTACATCCTCCCATTTTCCCACCAGTGCTTGTCGGAGCTCCTGAAGTGTCGTAAGGTTCTGGAGACGTGCAGCGATACGTCGACCGAGAACATCCCAGATGTGCACGATAGGATTTAGGTCTGGAGAACAGGCAGGCCATTCGCCTGATATCTTCTGTTTCAAGGTACTCCTCCACGATGGCAGTTCGGTGGGGCCGTGCGTTATCATCCATCAGGAGGAAGGTGGGACCCACTGCACCTCTGAAAAGGCGGACATACTAGTGCAAAATGACGTCCCGATCACCTGACCTGTTACAGTTCCTCTGTCAAAGACAAGCAGGGGTGTACGTGCACCAATCATAATCCCACGCCACACCATAAAACCACGACCTCCATACAGTTCCCTTTCAAGGACATTAAGGGGTCGATATCTGGTTCCTGGTTCACGCCAGATAAAAACCCGGAGAGAATCACTGTTCAGACAACAGCAAGACCAGTCCGTGAACATAACTTGGGACCATCGTTCCAATGACGATGTAGTATGGTCTTGACACTAGGCTTTACTGGCTCTCCTGTGACCAGCGGTCAGTGGAATGCACCTTGCAGGCCTCCAGACGAATACACTATGTATGTTCTGTCGTCTGTAGACTGTGTATCTGGAGACAACTGTTGCAGCGGCTGCGGTATTGTCCAGAGCAAGGCTACCTTATGTTCTCCGTGGCCCTCTGCTTGGCACTGAAGGTGAGATATCGTTCTTGTGGTGTTGTACACTGTGGAAGTTCCGTACTGTTGCGCCTGGACATGTTTCCTGTCTGTTGGAATCTTTGCCATAATCTTGAGATCACACATTGTGGCACACTGAGGGTCCGTGCTACGACTTGCTGTGTTTGACAAGCCTCCAGTCGCCCTAGTATTCTACCCCTCATGACGTCATAAATATATGTCCTTTTGGCCATTCTCAACCAACAGTCACTATTAGAACGTCTGCACCCTACTCCGATATGCACCAGCACACCTCTGCGTATGTGGACTACTGCCAGCGCCACCGTGCGACTCCCGCAGGTGAGATTCACCGCATGGTCATACCCTGAGGTGATTTAAACCCTGAAACCGCCCACCAGAGCGTTGTTTCACCAACGTATCAGCATTATCCTTAATTTATGAGCATGAGTGTATTTTTAAGAAACGCATCATGAAAAGCGCCCTTTAAATAATTTCCCGAAACGTGTTAAACAAGTGATAAATAGTTTTTGGTTATATCGACCAGGACAGGTAATTGAAAGTCTTTTTATAATGGCATATAAACAGTAGCGTAGTGTGGAACAGTCTTATTTATTCGCAGCGTTAGAGCAGTAGGCTAGCACTACCTGACACACAAATATCGAAATTATCATGAACCAACCGATCATGTAAGAGGATTTCTATCAGTAGTGTCGACACAGCTCCCAACATCCCATTAAATCTGATCAGTTTTTCACTAAGCAGAGACAAACATCCTACATAATGTGTTCTAGCATTACCCTTATTTGTTGAGATATAGCTCTTAGTGTGGGTGGCGACACTGAAGTAACACCTCGGGCTCCAAGGCTGGACGAACTATTGAGGTGGATCATCAGGTGATTCTCCGCACTATACAGTTTTCTATAACGCGACACATGGTTTCATCCCAACGGTGCGACATCTCGCATTACAAGGCAACCAAAGAAAATTGTGCGAAAATTAATTAGTGACCATGTCGTCTCCGGACTCAATGACATTCCATGATCTGAACTATCAATTGATGTACCGTTCATGATTTTTATTCTCGTAGGGCTACCTAAAGAGTAATGTCAACACAACCCATTTCATGACAACGTTTGTAGTATCACAACAGACAGGACGACTGCACGTGTAGAGGACGATGCCACAGCAGGTTCTAATTTTTAGAATCTTCGATAATGTTCCTGCCTTATGGGATAGTTTCTCTTTGCTATGGACTTTACATAGGATTTAATCGCATTTAAAAAGAGTGAACTTTGAGTGTTCATAGTGATGATACTGTCTAAGTTGTCCTGTGTTTCCTTATCCCAGTTCAGCGCTGATACCTTCCTATGGACAACAACGCAGTGAACAATATGAAAGTCATCTGCATGTGATAAACCATTAAAGCATATTAAGAACATTAGCTGTGTTATGACTCCTCCCTGTTCAACACACACTGTTACTTTGACTTCTGTTGAACATTTTCCGTTCAACATTACGCATTTAACAGTATTAATGACAATCTCTTCGAAGTTTAAAGTCCCCTTAGAAAAATTATAAAGGACTATGCTTAGGCTGCCACACAATATTTTTTAGCGCAACGCAATCTGACTTTCAATAATCCCTGCAAAAGAATGGCCCTATACCTTTCACAAATAACTTACCTTACTCGAACTACTGCTATACAGCGAGCTAAATAAACGATTCAAACTACTGAAGGCACTAACTACTGACAGGCACAGTTAGCAAATGAAAGATTTTAATAGAGGAGAAACAATGTATTTACCTCAATAGTGTTCAAAAGTCATAATGTATATAGCAGTATATGACATCCTGTCTTACAAATTTCAAAACTCCGCCATCTCTCTCCCTACGTCCAACACTGCTGGCGGCTCACCTCCAAGTGCGCAACGCTACGCGCTGTTAGCATCCAGCCGCTCAACGCTACAATGGCGAGTATTACAACAATGCTAACCAGCCACAGACAGCATACAGCACAGCCAGTGATCTTCATATAGAGCGCTACGTGGCGTTACCAATAAAAAAAACCTAAACAGCCTATTTGCAAAGTAATCATGTGCGTGCGAAGATACTCCTAAAACAATGTCTTGTTCTTCAGTCGAAAGTGTGCTTCAGTACCGAACGCCTTTCAGAAATCTACAAAGACGTCACAATTGGTTCACTTGCAACTATAATTTGCAAGATATAGCGGAGGGGGGGGGGAGAACGAGGTGGGGTTCGACGCGATGTACTGCGAAAAAGAAACTAATTTACCTCCAAAAACGTTCTATGCTCTCTTCCAGTAATGCGGGACTATTTCTACATCTACATGACATCTACATCTACATGACTACTCTGCAATTCACATTTAAGTGCTTAGCAGAGGGTTCATCGAACCACAATCATACTATCTCTCTACTATTCCACTCCCGAACAGCGAGCGGGAAAAACGAACATCTAAACCTTTCTGTTCGAGCTCTGATTTCTCTTATTTTATTTTGATGATCATTCTTACCTATGTAGGTTGGGCTAAAAAAAATATTTTCGCATTCAAAAGAGAAAGTTGGTGACTGAAATTTCGTAAAAAGGTCTCACCGCGACGAAAAACGTCTATGCTGTAATGACTTCCATCCCAACTCGTGTATCGTATCTGCCACACTCTCTCCCCTATAACGTGATAATACAAAACGAGCTGCCCTTTTTTGCACCCTTTCGATGTCCTCCGTCAATCCCACCTGGTAAGGATCCCACACCGCGCAGCAATATTCTAACAGAGGACGAACGAGTGTAGTGTAAGCTGTCTCTTTAGTGGACTTGTTGCATCTTCTAAGTGTCCTGCCAATGGAACGCAACCTTTGGCTCGCCTTCCCAACAATATTATCTATGTGGTCCTTCCAACTGAAGTTGTTCGTAATTTTAACACCCAGGTACTTAGTTGAATTGACAGCCTTGAGACTTGTACTATTTATCGAGTTATCGAATTCCAACGGATTTCTTTTGGAACTCATGTGGATCATCTCACACTTTTCGTTATTTAGCGTCAACTGCCACGTGTCACACCATACAGCAATCTTTTCTAAATCGCTTTGCAACTGATACTGGTCTGCGGATGACCTTACTGGACGGTAAATTACAGCATCATCTGCGAACAATCTAAGAGAACTGCTCAGATTGTCACCCAGGTCATTTATATAGATCAGGAACAGCAGAGGTCCCAGGACGCTTCCCTGGGGAACACCTGATATCACTTCAGTTTTACTCGATGATTTGTCGTCTATTACTACGAACTGCGACCTTCCTGACAGGAAATCACGAATCCAGTCGCACAACTGAGACGATGCCCCATAGCTCCGCAGGTTGATTAGAAGTTTAAGCTGTCACAATGAAGATGTAATGGAAGAAGTCACATTTAACAATGTCCATCTAAACTGTCAGTCCTTTCTCAGTTTTATTTACACAATTAGCAGCTAAAACATTTACACATATAACACAACACTTACAAATGTTACAAATACTGATTTGTTTGGTACGCAGTGGTACATTGTTTGGTTGCTCTTTGCTGCATGAAAGGTTCTCGATAAATATGAATTACGGAAGGGTTTAATTACGCAGCGTATTCTATGTAACATTTAATGTGAGTTCCATCGATGAGTGTTCCCTTGTCCGCCTTACGGTTTCCAAATCACTTCCTCTATCGGACTACTGCTGAAACATTTCACTCTCCTACAATTAGCAACCAGACCCTGGACATCTAGTCGTACTACGCTCTCCAGACACCGAGGTAGGATGCTACAGAATTCTACTCTCAAATAGGACTGGGCTTTTCGGAAGACTGCATCAGTTCCCTGAAGCCTCTGACAGCAATGTTATTTTTATACCGACAGCATCACGCCGCCACAAAATAAGAAAACCCTACAGGTGACACAGCGGTATGGCTGACATACTGCCACACACCAGAAAACCTAGATATTAATGCATATGGAGATCAAAGAATGAGACTATTTGTTTAGTGAACTAAAACAAATGATTTCCTAGCATGCTGCTGGTTAACAACACGCCATTACCGGAAACAATCTCGGTATTTAGAGAGACATGTACTTAAAGTTTTTGGGTCACATGAGTAGTATGTACTCTGCTGGCTGCTTTGACAAAGTGATGCTAGCGTTACTCACCTCGGCTGCTTCCTGTCCGGCGACGCTGCTGAGGTGTGTGAGTGTGTGTGTGTGTGTGTGTGTGTGTGTGTGTGTGTAGACATTCTTTTTATCTGCGCTGCTCCCGCAAGTTCTGACGGACGGGTCTTGCTGGCATGATGTCAGCACGTTGGAACCTGTCGACACACGCACACACACACACACACACACACACACACACACACACGCACACACACACATACACACACACCCATACACGTTAATAAGGTAGGGACGAGGTAGATAGGGACTAGACAAAGTGTTTGGTTGCGGTACTCTCGTCAGCCATCCAAGCACAGTAAACAGCTATCGAGGACTGTACTCGTTCGTTAGTGTTCCCGTAGAAGGTATAAACAGTGGTGCATTTATCGTTAATGTTTTGCCGATATGCCTACCGCTAATACATATCGTTTACATGTTGAGGAAGATGGCAGTTTCCTCTCTACAATCGCCACTCCTGCTCACAATTTAAGAGAATTGCTTGGTATTTCCTCCCGGCTGAACTGAACAAGCCGTTGGTCACAGAAAGATTGGAGGAGGCAGTACGAAACAATCCCAAAGAATAATGGAACGTGTTTCTTAGTAGCGAGAGTTTATTTGTTGTATAGTGTAGTACCTACAGCGGGTTTTTATGGAATGCTTCTACAAAATCTCCAAGTATTTTGCTGATAATTGCGTTAATCAAGATACAAAAGTAAATGTGGTCGTTTTGGATCATAAATTACGGTAATATTAGCTACCAGTTTCAAGCAGGATAGCACGAAGTCACACACAGTAGGCTTAGAGGACTAACACATTCCGCTATTATGTTGAATTTGAAATGGAGAACATCTAATACCTCACAGGAACCAAACATAGAAAAAATGTCTTACTTCGTAATGAATATGTAGTAGATCAACACTTTACTCGATAATTTTGTTCAAAATTTTCCACCAATTTACACAGTATCCAATGATGTCTTAAGATGATAGGAATTTAGCCTCACACTTCACTGCCGAAGTAAATTAGTTAATCTTTACCGCCATTCTACAAAGAATGTCATGCTCTCAGTAGTTCTGCATACTTTTTAACGTCAAAAGTGTTAATATTTGCCTCCGTTTGCTGAATATGTCATGATGGTATAAATTTATACACGCACTGGCCGTGGCTGGTTGCGTGCAGTGTGCTAGCGCAATTACATTCTTATACTTTTCATTTACTTGGTTACAAACGGTATCCGATCTGATCAGTAAAAGGATCTGATAGTAATGACTACATACGAGTATATTTATCATATGCAGTGTTTGTGATTTGCATATCGCTAACATGGAAGCAGATTGTCGAATTTATTTTTCTAATTACACTATTGCACACCGTGGAGAATACTGTTGTAGTCACCAAGAAAGTTGCCGAGACTTGCCAAGCCAAGACGTTATTAATTAATGTTCATACTGACTATCATAGTATCGTACACCATAAAACATGGTAGTAATATCCATCACCTTTAACTTTGCTTCTGATGGTCTTCTCACCACTGTGTACAGACCACGCGTAATTGGAATGACAATAAATTGTATTTATTTTACACTAGTTTTACGTAAGGCAATTTGCTTCTACTTGCATTCCTATGGGAGGTAGATTGCTTACAGAAACATTGCCCTATACTTTCTGATAATTGTATTGATTATGATATGAAGTGAACACTTGCACCATTAATTATGGAAGTATTGGATACTGTTTAGAACCCGAACAGCATGCACTGAGACACAATTCACCGAGAAGACTAATATTTCTAGCCATTTTGTTGAAGCTGAAGTGCAGAACATCTAATAACTCGCGAGAAGCACATCTAAGAACATGTTTCGTTTACAAAAGGGCCTGATTCTGCCACTGCAGAGTACAAATGACCACCCATGCAACTGCTCAGAAGCGAGCAATAAAGCATTTCACTGAGCATGTGCGAAAGATGCGGAATAAGACCAATTTTATAAGAAATACTTTTGTGAGGATTCATTTCCGTCACCAGAAGCCGCGCATATGAATTCCCGCTTAGTGCTCATCCAAATCATGTTTCCTATACATCAAAAATTTCCAAACTACTTAACATTTAAATTTTGATACTGTTATACATAAGAAAATAGAAATCTAAGCAAAATCATCCTGTAAGTGTCGTCAATTTCTGTGGCAGTGTTCCGTGACATTCAAGGCCTAATGCTGCAGGGAATCACCATGAGCCTAGTGGTTTACAATACATGAGAAAACGTTATTAAATATCTGTGTATCCAACAAAGAATAATTCAAAAAATGACCACAACAACTAAGCGACAGCGATGAGTTTGCAAGTACAATTAAGGTACATACACTAGCCACTAAATAAATGTCAATGATCCAGAAAAATTAAATTATTTAGAAAAACACATGAAAAACGGAGTTGCTACAAGCAACAAATGCTTGAAACTAAGAAACTGAATTCTATAAGAGAAGAGAGGATACAGCATTAATTACAAATAAGTGGTAAACTACATTTATTTGGATTCGGTGGTTGTGGTTAGAGAATCAAACGCGGTTGTCTGTCTCACGACACAGTGAGAAGTATGCTCTCGACATTAGCTATAAGATGTGTGATTACTCGACTCAAACATTACAAGAAGAAATGGCCAAGTAATAAGCAACTATACGCATACCTTATGTTGTCTGCACTGTCACATGTTGCTATTAATGTAATCCCCATGTCGCCTAACCCGAAAACTTATCATCCAACCCCTCGTTACTGACTCAAAACTGAGCGCTGCACTCTGTTCTCACCTCGGCTATTCGATGGATGTGGCAGCAGACAATGCAGTGCTACTGCATGTCAGGCACTTGCTTCGTTTGAGAGTAGCGTATGGAGATATTCTGCTATACTAGTATGCCTTCCTAGGCTATCGTCGCTGAACTGTAGCTTCAGATATTGGGCCATAGAAATCTTCTTATGATTTTCAGGTGTGCAGTCAGATCTCGTCGACATTCAGTTACGATATGGCGACTCAGAGAAATCCAACCATCTTCAAGTGAGTAAATCCCCAAGCTAGGGCTGAGTCTCAACAGATCGCAGCGTGGCAACTGCTCTACGGAGAACAACACCCCGCTCGGTACCTAAGTCGTCTACAGACGATTCCGAGTCCTGACATCGAAATATAGACACCCATGGCCGACCGGTAGGGGCTGGGCGGCGCCGGGAACAGATCCCAGACAGCGCCGCCCGAGTGCTCCGTCCGGCAAACAAGTTGGGCCCGTACTGGGCGGCGCCACGTGGGTCGACCGCCCCTAGTAAACTCACGTTATTTTCGAGCCTTTCGACCCTCGGGACTCCTTAGCGATATCGTTGCCACAATGGCTGGACGGGATTCGGCCTTAGAGGCGTTTAGGCTTAACCCCACGGATGGTAGCTTCACACCACCGGCCGCACGGCCGAGTGCGTGAACCAAATGTCCGAACCTGCGGTTCCTCTCGTACTGAGCACGATTACTATCGCACCGACGCAGTCATCACTAGGGTAAAACTAGCCTGTCTCACGACGGTCTAAACCCGGCTCACGTTCCCTATTAGTGGATGAACAATCCAACGCTTGGCGAATTCTGCTTCGCAATGATAGGAAGAGCCGACATCGAAGGATCAAAAAGCGACGTCGCTATGAACGCTTGGCCGCAACAAGCCAGTTATCCCTGTGGTAACTTTTCTGACACCTCTTGCTGGAAACTCTCCAAGCCAAAAGGATCGATAGGCCGTGCTTTCGCAGTCCCTATGCGTACTGAACATCGGGATCAAACCAGCTTTTGCCCTTTTGCTCTAGGCGAGATTTCTGTGTCTCGCTTCGTTTGGGAGTAGCGTATGGAGATATTCTGTTATGCTAGTATGCCTTCCTAGGTTACCGTTGCTGAACTGTAGCTACAGGTGTTGGGCCAGAGAAATCTTCTTCTCATGATTTTCAGGTGTGCAGTCAGATCCCGTCGACATTCGGCCACGATATTGCGACCCAGAGAAATCCAACCACCTTCAAGTGGGTAGACAACTACTGAAGCGCCCAGCTGCATGCACAGTATTTGTGCCGAATCTGGCGCATGTTCAATCTATTGGCGTCTTTTGGCGAATGCGTCGGGTGATGACGCGTGCGGGGCAGCCGAGTAGTGTGAGCTATCATCATTGGTAGAAGTGAGAGATGATCTAATTATTGAATATCAAATGACCCCGACGATCATCCGTGGCTGGGTAATTTTACTTATAGAGGTTAAGACCACACAACACAGTACCACCAAGAATATATGGCCTCCCCAAGATTCACAAGGATTGTGCCACACTATGATTAACAGTGAGTAATATTGGTGCCTCGAACTATTTTATTTACAAAGCATTTGGCCTCTCTACTTAAGCCATATGTCTGTAAGTGTTTTCACCATATAAGTAATTCTGTGGGTTTTGTCAAGCGCTTAAAGGCCGTTAAGCTTAGCAGTTCGAAGTTAGTAGTTAGCTTTGATATGGTCTCACTTTATACCAAGTACCTTTAATGGACTCGTTGCACTGACGGCCTTGTTTGAACACATTCTCTCCTCAACCTCTTGTTTAATAACGAATTATTTAAACAAATGCATGATGTCGCCATGGGGAACCCTTTGCCACAGTAATGGCTAATCTTTTAGTGAGGCCTTTCAGGAGAAAGCACTTGAGTCTGCTGTTTTGAGTCCCGGTTTTCTAGTGTTATGCAGATGATACTTTTTTTGTATGACGTCAGGGTATGCAAGTACTGTAGAAATTCCTTTCTCAATTAAACGCAGTAAATGAGAAAATCAATTTTGCGATGGAGAGTCAGAAAGATGGGACTTAGCCATTTCTATACATGCTAGTACGCCGTAAGAATTATGGGCCGTTGGGACATTCCGTGTAGAGAAAACCGACGCAGACTGACCTGTATACCTAGTCACCTAGCTGCCATCACCAAGCACCAAATATTGGTATCCCGTATAGTTAAAATTATCCAGTTACAGCAGAATCTACGGGGTCATTCGATAATCAATGAGTAGATAATCCTTCACTTCCACCAACGAGGGCAACACATACACCTTGCTTGTGCCGCGCCTGTCATCACAAGACGCATGAGGCGAAAGACGTCAGCACAGCGAGATTCTGCAAAAATACCGTGTATACACCTGGGCTCTTCAGTAATTATCTAATCAATTGAAGATGGCTAGACCCCTCTTGGCCGAAATATCGAGGCAGAATGTCGACAGGATCTAGCTACACAGCAGAAAATTATTAGGAGGATAAATACACAGGGAAAATTTCAGCAGTTACATCAGAGAAATCTATCCACCACATTAAATTTTAAAGCAACAGTTAACGCAGAACAGGGAATCAGCGATCATAAAGCGGTTACTGCATCGATGATTTCAGCCGTAAATAGAAATATTAAAAAAGGTAGGAATATTTTTCTGTTTAGCAAAAGTTACAAAAAGCAGATTACAGAGTACCTGACGGCTCAACACAAAAGTTTTGTCTCAAGTACAGATAGTGTTGAGGATCTTGATGAACTGTGGCATCGTGTTGAAGCTGCATGGGCAGCTGTACCTGTACACGCCATCCAAGCTCTGACACAATGCCCAGGCGTATCAAGGCCGTTATTGCGGCCGGAGGTGGACAAAGTTCAAAACCATCGTACAATACGCGTTAGATGAGTATGTGCCAAGCAAAATCGTAAGAGACCGAAAAGAGCCACCGTGGTACAACAACCGAGTTAGAAAACTGCTGCGTCAGCAAAGGGAACTTCACAGCAAACATAAACATAGCCAAAGGCTTGCAGACAAACAAAAATTACGCGAAGCGAAATGTAGTGTGAGGAGGGCTATGCGAGAGGCGTTCAATGAACTCGAAAGTAAAGTTCTATGTACTGACCTCGCAGAAAATCGTAAGAAATTTTGGTCTTACGTCAAAGCGGATCAAAAGGTGGATCAAAACAAAATATCCAGACACTGTGACCAAAATGGTACTGAAACAGAGGATGACAGACTAAAGGCCGAAATACTAAATGTCTTTTTCCAAAGCTGTTTCACAGCGGAAGACTGCACGGTAGTTCCTTCTCTATACTGTCGCACAGATGACAGTATGGTAGATATCGAAATAGACGACAGAGGGATAGAGAAACGATTGAAATCGCTCAAAAGAGGAAAGGCCGATGGACCTGATGGGATACCAGTTCGATTTTACACAGAGTACGCGAAGGAACTTGCCTCCCTTCTTGCTGCGGTGTACCGTAGGTCTCTAGAAGAGCGAAGCGTTCCAAAGGATTGGAAAAGGGCACAGGTCATCCCCGTTTTCAAGAAGGGACGTTGAACAGATGTGCAGAAATATAGACCTATATCTCTAACGTTGATCAGTTGTAGAATTTTGGAACACGTTTAATGTCGAGTATAATGACTTTTCTGGAGAGTACAAATCTACTCTGTAGGAATCAGCATGGCTTTCGAAAAAGACGGTCGTCTGAAAATCAGCTCGCGCTATTCGTCCACGAGATTCAGAGGGCCATAGACACGGGTTCACAGGTAGATGTCGTGCTTCTTGACTTCCGCAAGGGGTTCGATACAGTTCCCCACAGTCGTTTAGTGAACAAGGTAAGAGTATATGGACTATCAGACCAATTGTGTGACTGGATTGAAGAGTTCCTAGATAACAGAACGCAGTATGCCATTCTCAATGGAGAGAAGTCTTCCGAAGTAAGAGTGATTTCAGGTGTACCGCAGGAGTCGTGTCATAGGACCGTTGCTAATCACAATATACATAAATGACCTTGTGGATAACGTCGGAAGTTCACTGAGGCTTTTTTCAGATGATGCTGTGGTGTATCGAGGGATTTTAACAATGGAAAATTGTACTGAAATGCAGGAGGATCTGCAGCGAATTGACGCATGGTGCAGGGAACGGCAATTGAATCTCAATGTAGACAAGTGTAATGTGCTGCGAATACATAGAAAGATAGATCCCTTACCATTTAGCTACAGAATAGCAGGTCAACAACTGGAAGCAGTTAATTCCATAAATTATCTGGGAGTACGCATTAGGAGTGATTCGAAATGGAATGTTCATATAAAGTTGATCGTCGGTAAAGCAGATGCCAGACTGAGATTCATTGGAATAATCCTAAGGAAATGCAATTCGAAAACAAAGGAAGTAGGTTACAGTACGCTTGTTCACCCACTGCTAGAATACTGCTGAGCAGTGTGGGATCCGTACCAGACACGGTTGATAGAAGAGATAGAGAAGATCCACCGGAGAGCAGCGCGCTTCTTTGCAGGATCATTTAGTAATCGAGGAAGCGTTACGGAGATGATAGATAAACTCCAGTGGAACTCTGCAGGAGAGACGCTCAGTAGCTCGGTACGGGCTTTTGTTAAAGTTTCGAGAACATACCTTCACCCAAGAGTCAAGCAGTATATTGCTCCCTCCTACGTATATCTCGCGAAGAGACCATGAGGATAAAATCAGAGAGATTAGAGCCCACACAGAAGCATACCGACAATCCCTCTTTCCACGAACAATACGAGACTGGAATAGAAGGGAGAACCGATTGAGGTACTCAGGGTACCCTCCGCCACACACCGTCAGGTGGCTTGCGGAGTATGGATGTAGATCTAGATTAAGTTTACAAATCTATATTTACAAAAACGCAAAAGGCGAATTTACACAAGACATAAATATCAAAATTTTGTGGTTGCCTTTGTTAAGAAGACAACACAACTTAATGTACCAAAACCTTGACACTACAGACGTTACTAGACATTAAATTCAGAATTTGTTACAACTCTCAACTGCACAGCACGCAGGCAATTTCAGAAATTACTGGAACCTATGATTACCACAATGGCCGAGGCTCCATTAAAAAAAAAAAAACGGATATCTCCTTAACGGATCATATAAAAGTTTGAAGGGAGTGCAATTAAATTATTTAAACAAAAATCCACCACATTAAACTGTAAAGCAAACCGAGAATTGATGACACAAAATTTTAAAAGTGGGCAGAAAATAGCAAATGATGAAATTACTCCTTCAAATTAAATAGTTACACAAGTATTTTTTAAACCAAGATATATTTAATTGCGGAACTAGTCACATCCCAAATTTTTTTTATTTACACAGGAAAGTTATCAAAGAGTGGATTAATCCAATGTGTTCACTCGTGTAACTTGGCCTACAACCCCCAATGAAGCAACAGAAGAAGAAAATAACGTTTACGGTTCGTCACTCAAAGATAGAATTCAGCTTAACTTAGGTTTAGAAAATCCAGATAAATGATAAAGACTTCAGTAAAGAGACGTCAATTTCAGTCCACAGTGGCGGCAATCAAAGGCACAAACTCATCATTAAATAAAATACCTCTTCCTCACTTAAATCGTTAACAACTGGACGGAAACTTTATAAACAAGGGGTGAGAAAAGAGACACGGTATGCAGAACATTTACTGAGGTAAGAAAACTCATGGGAAACCATTTAATACCGTCCCGGACCTCCTCTTGCTCGGTGTGGTGCAGCAGCTCAACGCTACATGGACTCAACAAATCGCTGGAAGTCCCCTGCAGAGCTACTGAGCCATACTACTTCTATATCCATCAATAATTATGAAAGTGTTGCACGTGCAGGACTTTGTGCGCGAACTGACCTCTCGATTATGTACCATAAATGTTCGATGGGATTATTGCTAGGCGATCTGAGTGGCCAAATCATTCACTCGAACTGTCCAGAATGTCCTACAAACCAATTGTGGATAGTTGTGGCTCTGGCTTATTGTCGCCCATAAAAATTATATCATTGCTTGGGAACATGAAGTCCTTAAATGACAGTAAATGGTCTCCAAGTTGCCAGACATCACCATTTCCAGTCAATGATCAGTTAAGTTTGACAAGAGGACCCATGTAAACGCAGCCCTCCCCATTTTGAAGAAACCACCTATTGCACAGTGCCTTATTGACAACTTGGATCCATTGCTTCATGGGATCTGAGCCACACTCGAACCCTACCATCAGCTATTACGACCTGAAATCGAGACCTATCTGCCCAGGCACGGTTTTCCAGTCGTCTGGGCTCCAACCGCTCTGTTTACAGGCCTAGGAGAGGCGCTGCACGTGATGCCGTGCTGTTATCAAAGGTAGTCACGTCGGTCATCTGCTGTCGTAGCCTATTAACCCCAAATTTCACAGCACTGTCCTGACGGATACGTTTTCGAACGTCCCATATCTATCTCCGCAGTTATTTCACGCAGTGCTGCTTGTCTATTAGCACGAATAACTCTACGCAAACACTAATTGCTCTCAAAATATCCACGGGTGTACTGCCGGTCTATAGTGGCCAACGGGCACAATATTTCGGCGATCAAACATGTCGCCATCATCAGGTGAACTGACGAACTGAGCTCCTGTGAACGCGCCGGCACGGAGATCCGTACGTTATGGCTGCTCAGTCCGTCAGTTCACCTGATGATGGCGACATGTTTGATCAACGAAATATTGTGCCCGTTGGACACTATAGACCGGCAGTACACCCGTGGATATTTTGATTATCAAATACGCCGGGAGAAACTCAAGAATCACTAATTGCTCTCGGTCATTAAGTGAAGGCTGTCGGCCACTAAGTTGTCTGTGGTGAGATGTAATGCCTGAAGTTTGATGTTGTCAACACACTCTTGATACTGTGAATAGCAGAATACTGAATGCCCTACCGATTTCCGAAATGGGATGTCCCTTTAGCTCCAACTACCACCCCGTGTCAAAAGTCTGTTAATTCCCCTTGTGAAGCCACTATCATGTCGGTAAACTTTTCACTACTGACTACAAACGACAGCTCCGCCAATGCACTGCCCTTTTATACCTTGTCTGTCATCTTTATAGTTACATATCGCTTAGGCGTGGCTTTGCAACATCAAGGTATATATTAATTTAAGCAAGTAATACCAATTACCTGACAGGAGGAAGAATCATGTTTGAAACTGTAAGATTAGCGAAGATTAGAAGCCGGCCAGAGTGGCCGTGGGGTTCTAGTCGCTATATTCTGGAGCCTAGAGACGGCTACGGTCGAGGGTTCGAATCCTGCCTCGAGCATTGATGTGTGTGATGTCCTTAAATTTGTTAGGTTTAATTAGTTCCAGGCGACTGATGACCTCAGAAGTTAAGTCGCATAGTGCTCAGAGCTATAGTTTTGAAGATTAGAAGGTAGTATACACACTACTGGCCATTAAAATTGCTACAACACGAAGACGACGAGCTACAGACGCGAAATTTAACCGACAGGAAGAAGATGCTTTGATATGATTAGCTTTTCGTTGTTTTTACATAAGGTTGACGCTGGTGTTGACACATACAACGTGCTGACATGAAGACAGTTTCCAATCGATTTCTCATACACAAACAGTTATTGACCGGCGTTGCCTGGTGAAACGTTGTTGTAATGCCTCGTTTAAGAAGGAGAAATGCGTACCATCACGTCTCCAACTTTGATAAAGGTCGGATTGTAGCCTATCGCAATTGCGGTTCATCATATCGCGACAGTGCTGCTCGCGTTGGTCGAGATCCAATGACTGTGAGCAGAATATGGAATCGGTGGGTTCAGGAGGGTAATACGAAACGCCGTGCTGGATCCCACCGGCCTCTTACCGCTAGCAGTCGAGATGACAGTCATCTTATCCACATGGCTGTAACGAATCGTGCAGCCACTTCTCGATCAATGAGTCAACAGATGGGGACGTTGGCAAGACAACAACCATCTGCCCGAACAGTTCGACGACGTTTGCAGCAGCATGGACTATCAGCTCGGGGACCGTGGCTGCGGTTACCCTTGACGCTCCATCGCAGACAGGAGCGCCTGTGAGGGTGTACTTAACGACGAACCTGGGTGCACGAATGCCAAAACGTCATTATTTCGGATGAATCCAGTTTCTGTTTACAGCATCATGATGGTCGCATCCGTGTTTGGCGACATCGCGGTGAACGCATATTGGAAGCGTGTATTCGTCATCGCCATACTGGCGTATCACCCTTCGTGATGGTATGGGGTGCCACTGGTTACACGTCTCGGTCACCTCTTGTTCGCACTGACAGTACTTTGAACAGGGGACGTTAGATTTCAGATGTGTTACGACCCGTGGCTCTACCCTTCATTCGATCCCTGCGAAACCCTACATATCAGCAGGATAATGCACGACCGCATGTTGGAGGTCGTCTATGGGCCTTTCTGTATACAGAAAATGTTCGACTGCTGCCCTGGTCAGCACATTCCCCAGATCTCTCACCAATTGAGAACGTGTGGTCAATGGTGGTCGAGCAAATGGCTCGTCACAATACGCCCGTCACTACCTTTGATGAACTGTGGTATCGTGTTGAAACTGCATGGGCTGCGGTACCTGTACACGCCATCCAAGTTCTGTTTGCCCAAGCGTATCAAGGCCGTTATTACGGCCAGAGATGGTTGTTGTAGGTACTGATTTCTCATAATCTATGCACCCAAATTGCGTGAAAATGTAATCACACATCAGTTCTAGTATAATATATTTGTCCAATGAATACCCGTTTATCATCTGAGTTTCTTCTTGGTGTAGCAATTTTAATGGCCAGTAGCGTACATAGTACATGCCATCTTCAAGCTCACCGATCAACGTTGAATGCATGAATTTTAAAGCTTTTTAGTTTCAGTGGACACTGTCTGTTGCATGTTACATATAAATGGCTGCATTTAACTACATTTTCCTTCACACAGCGAAAAGGAGTTCGTGGCCATCTGAGATTCACAAATCGTAATTAGATAATTTGTTCATCAAATACAATAGCTTGCTGAATCATTGCAACTGTTTACTTAGGAGAAGGCTCGTCACACGGCCCTATCAAACAGGTGAATTACACACCAAAACTAAGCTTCGGCGATTTTTCTGTTAACCCTGAATATATCAAAGAATAACATGTACTAACACCTCTAGTAAGGCTACTCGCTCCCTACAGTTGGTAACCTAGTCACTGTCCCACAATTAGGCTCTTGGTAACCAGGATTGTGAGATACAATCCATACAATCGCTCGGAAGTTCACTTGGAAAACGGCTCACCGATAATATCAGGCAGTGACAGTTTGCTAAGACTCTGTCATTCCAATGGCTGAGTGATCAGTCCGTGTCAAGTCGTAACTGCCGTAAAGGCAAGTACTGGCCTCAATCAGTGCTGCAGAAGTTTCACAATGTTCAGCCATGATCCAAAATAAACACATCCACCAAACTGAGAAGTTTCACTGTGTTCAGCCGTGATCCAAAATAAACACATCCACCAAACTGACGTACACCAATCTTCATCTCCTTAAGTCTGGCTGCATGTTCCATTTGGTGTAAAACAACCACTCTTCCCCCACAGAAGTCTGACTCCTTATCAGCACAGCATGCTGCACTGCTGCTATCTGCCAGGAGCCTATCAGTAATTTGCCAGGCAACCTTGCAGAGTGGTTCCTGACAAGCATACTACATCGACAGCAAGTCACAAATATAGTCCACGTATGGCACAGATGCTGATGGTCGTGTCTTACTGCACTGTGAATTGCAATATGAAAGACTTCTATATGGAATCTAGGCAGACTACTGCTCACTGAAAACTTGCTAATTCCGAATACAAGCAGCTGTTCTCTACTAAAATGGCTGTATTCTAACACTTCTCACTGCTGAATCAGACTTGGTCACTCTTCGTTACCTTGCACCTAAGCTCAAAGTATTGTGTCCTTTGTGCCCCCACATACACTTGAAGAAAGATGCGGGACATCACTGCCGATCAGCATGAATGACAATAATACACTGAAGAACAAAAGAAATTGGTTACCCTGCCTAATATAGCGCAACCCCCGCAAGCACGCAGAGGTGCTGCAACACGATGTGGCATGGGCTCCACTAATGTCTGAAGTAGCGTTGGAGAGATCTGACACCATGAATCCTGCAGGGCTGCCCATAAATCAGTACCAGGGGAGTGAGATGCTCTTCTGAGCTGCACGTTGTAAGGCATCAAAGATATGCTCAATACTGTTCATGTCAGGGAAGCTTGGTGGCCAGCGGAAGTGTTTGAACACAGAATGGTGTACCTGGAGCCACTCTCTAGCAATTCTGGACGAATGAGATATCGGACTGTCCTCCTGGAATTGTGTAAGTCCGTCGGAGCGTACAATGGACATTAATGGATGCAGGTGATCAGACAGGATTCTTACGTACATGTCACCTGTCAAGATTCGTGTCTAGACGTATCAGGGGTCCCATATAACTCCAACTGCACACGTCCCAAACCATTACAGGGCCTCCACCAGCATGAACAGACCCCAGCTGACGTACAGGGTCCACAGATTCATGTGGATGTCTCCACGCCCGTACACGTCCATCCAGTCAATACAATCTTAAATGAGTATCGCCCGCCCAGGCAACATTTTTCCAGTTAACACCAGTCCAACGTCGGTGGTGACGGGCCAGGGGAGGCGTAAAGCATTGTGTCGTGGTCATCAAGGGTACGCGGGTGGGCCTTCCGTCCTGAAACCCTATAGCGATGCTGTTTTGTTGAATGGTTCCCACGTTGACGCTTGTTACTAGCCCAGGATTGAAATCTGCAGCAGTTTGCGGAAGGGTTGCACTTTGGTCGAGTTGAAAGATTCTCTTCACTCGTCGTTGGTCCCGTTCTTGCAGTATCTTTTTCTGGTCGCTGCAATGTCAGAGATTTGATATTTTACCGGATTCGTGATATTCACGGTACGCTCGTGAAATGATCGTACGGGGAAGTCCCCACTTCGTCGTTACAGTGGAGATGCCGTGTCCCATCGTTCGCGCGCTGACTAAAACACCACGTTCAAATTCACTTACTAACTTAAATCTGTATAACCTGCCATTGTAGCAGCAGTAACCGAACTAAGAATTCCACGAGACACTTGTTGTCTTATACAGGCGTTGCCGACCGCAGTGCCGTGTTCTGCCTGTTTACATACCTCTGTATTTGAATACGCAGGCCTATACCAGTTACTTGTGCTTCAGAGTATTTAACGCCTACCTGCGTAGTTAGCACAGAAGAGCCAACTGAACTTTCTCCAGCCTGAAACAAATACACACCCAACATCACCCTCTGTGTGCACATGTATGTGGTGACTTTCTCATCCAAAAGAATACTTGTCCAAAACCAAACATAGAGCTCTTAAGTGTGCTAGGATTTCACGAGACTGTTGAAAATATTTTATCTGTTCTGAAACGCCCTGCTGCCACACTCTTAACTTTTAAGCAAATAGGCTTTTGTGGTGTCCCTTCATTTCGGTGAACGCCGATCGGGACAAAATTTCACTACCCAAAGGTCATTCTGCAGTGTTCACTCCACCTCTCTAAAGAGACAGCATACCCTTGTGTTTCCGTAGATCGTGGGTAGAGCGACTGCCGCTTCCGTTTTCGCGCACAGGTATACGCCACAGCACCACGGAAAATGTGCCAGCCAGATTATAACAGCCTCCTTGTCCCACATTCTTAGCCCAACAGGATCCCAAACAGGAACCCTGTCGTAAATTCCTCTTTTTCGACTAGCATGGGATAAAAGAATGTTAGCCTGCCGCCAACTGTACCAGGTTCATTGGTTTACTGATTTTATGCTAAGTGTGCTTAGAAAGAAAGGAAATGAAAACAACGAAAAAACTCACTACATGTACCTAGTAATCGTTCATTATCGGTTTGTAAATAAACCTGATTTCAAATAAGAACAAATTCGCCTAAACACGACTTTAATTCAACAAAATATCGAATTAAGTGTGAGAGAAAGAAGTCGAAACAAGGCCAGTGCCTCGTAAATTGTATAGCAGTACAGATCTGATCAGACATTTATATGTATAGAGAATTGTGGAAAGTTGGAATCACCACTTTCTATAAGTTAGTAATTTTAGTGCGCTGTATGCTTTCTGTAGAATATCTGGTAGTCGGTACACTGATTTTTCGTTCTTTTTACTCTCTTCCTTTCCTTATTGTTATTTCCTTTTTCTGACCCCAAATGGTCTGGGGGCGGGATGTCAGTGGCACCGAGCGGGCTCTACAACTAAAGGATACGTAACAGACCCCAAGACGAAAAAAATTAATAACGTATGAGATACTGGCCAAGTGATTTTAAAATTTGAAAAGAAACTTTAATTTCTTCAGTTTTTATTTAGAACAGGACTAAGATAAAAGGAGAACAACAACAAGAAGAATACATTTAACATACAAAACATGAAATATAGTGCGAAACTGAAAGTAAAGGTACACTCAATCACCTACATTTGATGGACGTGCTCTGGGAAGGATCGTATATTCTCGGTGGAAAGACACATTCTGTACGATATGAGGATTTGGGTATAAGGCTGGAGGACTGTTGGGTAATATTGCCGAAGATGGAGTAGACGCTGGGGATATAAGAAGGGGGGAGTAGTTGGGGGCGTTGTCAAGTCCATGATGTGAAGGGGGGAAAGGTGTGGGGAAAATTGGGAGAGAAAGAGAAAAGGGGTAGAGAAAGACATGGAGGGGAGAAATGCTCTGATGAGAAGGGTAAGGTACAATTTTAGTTGGTAAGATGGTTAAATTTTGGGACGGGTTTTATTGCCTAGGACAAAGTGATGGTTGAAATTTCGGTCCGAGAGGAAGTTGAGGGTGTGTATATGTATAGTTTGTGGAATGTATCGGTACAGGAGTGACAGAATACTTACATTGGATATTAATGAGGATACAATAGATTTAATGATTTCCTCTTTGCGGAAGATGAAGTTTATTCGAAGGTGGCCAGTGGACCGTGGAGAGGTAAAATTTGATGATACGGTGAAGGATCTGTGTGCGGGAGGTAAACGGATGCGACAAACAGGTGAAGGGCATGACACTTAGAGATATGCAGGAAATGATAGACCTTAGGTGGAGTGGATACTGTAAGGTATCCCTCATTTTCAGATAACAGTAATATATTTCCTTACTTTCCCGATTTACGTTTTATATTGCGTGTGCAGATATTAGAAGCATTGAACAAGCTCATGCTGCACTTTAGAACGCTTAGCAGGGAGTAAGGCGCGTAAGCCCATGTAGCACTGCAGAACGCTTATCAGGGAGTAAGACGCACTGGCTGAAGGAGCCGCCGGACCAACTGACATTGTCTGTAGACAGTGGGGTGAGGTGCTCTTGCTAGGAGTGAGACAGACACATGCACCAGGGCACGGCACGCAGATAAACCAATACCATTCTGGCGTGAACCAAGTAATATTGTTTAATAAATATTTTCTAATAGATGCAACTTTTTACAATAGAGATATTAGCAGAGGCCTACTAGGTAAGAACAGTATTTTATAACAATATTACGAAGCGAGAGAGCAGTTATTTCAATAAACGGATGAATAATGTTCAAGACAAAGAACCTACAAACAGCTACGATGTTTAACGACTGTAATTACAAGATCTAGACCGCGAGCCATAGTCGCCAGTCGCCGTTAGGATGTCTTACGATCTACTTCTGTCTCTCAATATCATGCTGTCAGTTTGTTTCATGGTTGTCAGATAAAGGCTTTTTCGTAAAAAACACGTAATAAGGGTAGGCAAGAAATTGTTTGTAATAATATATAGACATTGGTGTGGGCATGCGTATTCAAATGCAGAGATATGTAAACAGGAAGAATACGGCGCTACGATCGCTAACGCCTATAGAAGACAATAAGTGTCTGGCGCAGTCGTTAAATAGGTTACTGCTGCGACAATGGCAGGCTATCGAGATTTAAGTGAGTTTGAACGCAGTGTTATAGTCGGCGCACGAGCGATGGGAAGCAGCATCTCCGGGGTAGCGAAGAAGTGGGGATATCACGAGTGTACCGTGAATATCAGGATCAGGAATCTGGCAAAACATCAAATCTCCGACATCGCTGTGGCCGCTAAGGAAACTTGCAAGAACAGGATCAACGACGAGCGAATAGAATCGTTCAAGGTGACGGAAGTGCAACCCTTTGGCAAATCGCTGCAGATTTCAAAGCTAGGCCATCAACAAGTGTCAGCGTGCGAACCATTCAAGGAAACATCATCAGTATGGGCTCTCGGAGCCAAATCCCCACTCTTGTACCCTTCATGACTGCACGACACAGAACTTTACGCCTCGCCTGGGTCCGTAACCACCGATATTGGACTGTTGACGACCGGAACCATGTTGCCTGGTGGGACGTGTATCGAGCAGACGGACGAGTCGGGTATGGAGACAACCTCATGAATCCATAGATCCTGCATGTCAGCAGGGAACTGTTGAAGATGTCAAAGCTCTGTAACGGTGTAAGACGAGTGCAGTTGGAGTGATATTGGACCCCAAATACGTCCAGACAGGTGATCCTGTCTGATCACCTACATCCATTCACGTCCATTGTGCATTCCGACGGACTTGGTCAATACCAGCAGGACAATGCGACACCACACACGTCCATAACTGCTAAGGAGTGACTCTAGGAACACTCTTCTGGATTTGAACGCTTCCGCTACCTACCGAACTCCCCAGGCATGAACATTTATGAGCATATTTGGGAAGCCTTGCAACGTGCTGTTAAGAAGAGATCTCTACGTCTTTGTACTATTACGAATTTGTGGACAGCCCTGCAGGATTAATAGTGTCAATTCCGTCCAGCACTACTTCAGACGTTAGTCGAGATCCTGCGAAGTCGTGTTGAGGCACTTCTGCGTGCTAGCGGGAGCCCTACCCGATATTATGCTGGCGTACCAGATTCTTTGGTTCTTCAGTGTAGTTTCCCACTTCATCACTTAGAATTTACGGGATACAGAATTGCACTTCCCAAATAGTCCGACAGTGCTGATACTACAGCTGAGAGGGACATGAACTAAGATAGTTTTGCGGCAAATAAATTAACAGGATATCCTACCCGACGACTTACTAAGATAATCCATACCGGACGGAAAAGCAAGGCCGGTCATAGTGTACGCCTCTTATGCCATCTTCTACGGACTCCCTAACTAACTGAGACGTATGTGGCGGTTTCGTTAAATTTAGGAACTGGTTCTTACAATATCCATGCAACATTTCAGCAGCACAGCTTGAGTGACATCGGTAATTTGTATGTGGGGAGGATAGCAAACGGGTGAAATCCCCAAATTCATCCAGTTAGTAGTTGCAGTATCTTTAGGCTACTGAGACTGTATTTAATCTCGTGCACTCCTGGCAATTTTTTTATTGATGGTCGTATTAAAGATTTTATGTGCGTACGTGGATACTTCGTTGTTAAGTTCTAGCAGTAGAATTTATTATGAAGCACACATAACGTGTCTCAGGAACTTTGAAAAAGACAAAACTATCCAGAATCCACGTTAAATATAATTTACTTTTTACGTGTACTACACGTCGTTGACTTACTTCTCCGATAGAAATTAATCAGAGAAAATAAAAGTCTTCCATTATCTGGTTTTATAGTCTTGTTCCTAGGATACTGGAATGTTCTTTGATTATATTTTAAATCTATCTTTTCGTAGCAGAAATGCTTTCAGCGTCTGCTTTCTACAGGGGCCACAGATGCTCTTGGCTGATAGTTAATAGTGGCAAATTAATGAACAATGGACTACCGCTGAGCACAGTGTTCGCTGCTTTGAAATTTCAGAAAATGTATATCAACTACTGTCACCTCAATACTGTTCACTGTCCATATTCTTTATTTGTTAACGATTTCCGTTTATCCGAAAAAAGGGCTTTCTGTTTCTGTAACTGATTTATCACACTTGGGAAAAACTCGTGATCTTTGGAAACAGTGCTGACCATACGGCTCTTCTGCGAACCAGCTTCTGTAAAGTTTGGAAGGTAGGAGACGGATACTGGTAGAAGTAAAGCTGTGAGTACCGGACGTGAGTCGTGCTTCGGTAGCTCAGTTGGTAGAGCACTTGCCCGCGAAAGACAAAGGTCCCGAGTTCGAGTCACGGTCGGGCACACAGTTTTAATCTGCCAGGAAGTTTCAACAATGAAATTGATCTATAAACCTAGGATGTTAAGTAAAATGTATAATACCATGTGATTTGCTATTCACAGTGAAACAAAGAACATCAAAATGTACAAAACCAAAACATCTCTATATAGGACAAAAACATCAGACATATAGGGTATTAAGTGAGGTGTATCAAGTCAAACTTTACCAACAGTCCATGTTTGCAAGTCACAGTGACTCAAAGAACATTGAAATGTACAAAACTGAAATACCTATTACATAATACCAAATGTTACCAAATACAAGCAGAGAGATATGAGGGAACAAACCTCACATAACATGAAACTCTACCTAACAGTTATGTAGAATGTGAGCAAAAATACGTAAAATAGTGAAATACAAGTGAATCATCAATGTCATATAATACGAAGAGTTACAAAATGGAAACATAAAAATATAAGGAAACGTACCGCGAAAAATATCAGTTACATCACATAACGTAAACGTAATTCTCGAAGCCTTGCATATTAAATCCTTAGTACCATGAAATGGGGCATAACAAACAGTCCCCCCCTTTTTTTTGTTCATATAGTTCGTCCTCTAAATCGTGCATTTTAAATGCTAAGTAGAATGAAATTGTTCATTACAAATAGTGATTTTACTTAACAGAGAACTGGTGCACAGATATCTGAAAAAACAACAGAAAAAAATATATAGAACAGAAAGAAAAGTAGACAGAGAACTCAGAAAAGAAGAATGATTTCTACAGAGCTCAAGGATACAGGGCACCAACGCCACATGGTGTGTCAGTTAAAGAACAACCGATCCTCTAACCCAATTAGTCCTGTTGTGTAGAACAATTGGGTAATGTGTTATGTGTTAATGTTAAAATCATGTCAATCATGGAAATCAAGTGTGAGAAGAAAAAGCTAAGTTAGTTCTATAAATAACACACAGAGACAATAAAGAGCTTGCTAGTTACTATAGCTGAAAATAATGGTAGTTACAGTGCACCAAAAGACATGAGTATCATGGAAATTAAAATACAGTAATCTTACATTGATATAGCATGAAAATAACACACTTAGGGAAAAGGCATTAGGAATGGACAACACACTGAGCTCAGTCAAGGAGAGGTACTGTCATGTGTCATCAACTAGCAGTGTGACAAAACAGGAGTGTGCATAAACAGAAGCATATATGCACAGTATGTGGCCACATAATCAACATCACAAAGTACAAAGGCAAAAGCATTGATTAATAGACCCATAAGCAGTCTAGCACAAATACGAATAATAAATATGTAGACAAAGTATGAAAATATCTGTAATGAAATGCAAGAAGTTATCATCAGGTAATAAAGCAAATTAGCATGCCAACACAGAACAAAATTTCAGCAGAAAGCATATTGCAGATAATAAAGCAAAAATATCAGGCTAACACAGAACAAAATTTCAGCGGAAAGCATATTGCAGATAATAAAGCAAAAATATCAGGCCTACACAGAACAAAATTGCAGCAGACAGCATAAGGCAAAATTAGCAGGCCAACACATAACAAAATTTCATTAGAAAGCATAAGGCAATATTAGCAGGCCAACAAATAACAAGATTTCAGCAGAAAACATAAGACATAACATTACTCTAATCCTGAAATATGTAATCTTACAAAAAAAAAAAAAAAAAGTGCAGTAACACAGAAAGTCACACATAACACACATGATAAGCAATGAGATAGAAACAGCTGTTTATATCTTGGCATGAAAAACACATGATAAGAGAAGAAGCAACATATAAGGTAGTACAGAGACATCGTAAAAGGCAATAAGTGTAATACTTTTGGTGCTGTAGGTATGAAGAAAAAAAACGAATTAATCAAAAACAAAACAAAAATTCTGTAGCGTGGCATGACTGAAGTCTTCACTAGATCCTCAATAACGAGTCCAAAAACAATTCCAATTGGCCTCTAGTAATCCCAAGTTATCACATTATTGCATTAATGGCATCTGAAAAATAGTTGAGCATTAATAAGCAGTTTAAAATTGGAGACACAAAATGTTAAGTTTTCAGAAACAGGAATGGTCTTATTCTCAAAGACAAGAGTTAAAATAAAAGTTGCTGCCGTAAAGAGAAACTGGATGATAGCATAAGCCATGTGTGAACATATTACTCATATTGTACTCATAATGAAATTACCTGAATATTGGATTGCCCATGGCAACGAGAACATTAATATACCATCAGTACTGGCAACGTAAAATGAAAATATTCTGACAGAGGTAAATTCTGGTAGACTTGGTACATCATAGAATCGTTGATACTTGTTCACAAAAGCCGTGAAAAGAAATTAACTGTTAAATAGTATGAAAGTGAAACCTGCAACTCGTCATATAACCATTTTTGACATTCCTAGTAAATGCAAAACCACATCGCTCACACTTCATATTTCTGTCGTCGTAACTTCTGCACACAGAATTTGCCAATCATCACTTGTAGCATCCTAGGTCCCAAAGTCTCAAAAAAAAAAAAAAAATGGAACTTCACTCTAACAATACCTCATTCTCCACATAATATCATCTTAGAAACTCTTATAAACCCTCATTTTCTTCTAATACATAACATTCATCTAGAACATTAGTCTCACCTTCATATCCTCAAAGTCAATACTCATATTTAATACATGTCATACAACCTCATGCACTAAGATCCTGTGTAAACTTCAGGAAGATTGTTACCACTAGCTGAACATCAACATACAAAGTAGTCTTCGTTATGACAAAATCTTCATACAAGCTGTGTCATTATGTAATAATTCCATGTAATCATCGCAAAGTAACAGTGGTGAGCGACCAACAAAAACAAAAATAATAAGAGCAAAATTATCACGTAGTAAGTATCAACATCACATTTATGAATGATGACCAAAATACTCCACTATAACGTCAACTTCGAATGCAAGCATGAAACGAGTCCGACAGAAAACAATAACGTAGTTTATTAGTAATGTACAGAAAAAATCTCAGTTTATTACAATATGTAAGAAATCTGTAAATCTGAGGGAAGAAAACAAGTAACATTAAAAAAGGTGTCTCCAGCAAAATATGTCTCCGAACTCTTGTCTTTATCATATTGCCCGAACAAAACAGAGGTGGTCTTATTTGAAGTTTGTATATGGTCAGAATGTTCGCTCTCTGTAAAAGAAAAGCGACCCATTTAGTCCTGTTGTGTAGAACAATTGGGTAATGTGTTATCATGTGTTAATGTTAAAATCATGTCAATCATGGAAATCAAGTGTGAGAAAAAAAAGCTAAGTTAGTTCTATAAATAACACACAGAGACAATAAAGAGCTTGCTAGTTACTATAGCTGAAAATAATGGTAGTTACAGTGCACCAAAAGACATGAGTATCATGGAAATTAAAATGCAGTAATCTTATATTGATATAGCATGAAAATAACACACTTAGGGAAAAGGCATTAGGAATGGACAACACACTGAGCTCAGTCAAGAAGAGGTACTGTCATGTGTCATCAACTAGCAGTGTGACAAAACAGGAGTGTGCATAAACAGAAGCATATATGCACAGTATGTGGCCACATAATCAACATCACAAAGTACAAAGGCAAAAGCATTGATTAATAGACCCATAAGCAGTCTAGCACAAATACGAATAATAAATATGTAGACAAAGTATGAAAATATCTGTAATGAAATGCAAGAAGTTATCGTCAGGTAATAAAGCAAATTAGCATGCCAACACAGAACAAAATTTCAGCAGAAAGCATATTGCAGATAATAAAGCAAAAATATCAGGCTAACACAGAACAAAATTTCAGCGGAAAGCATATTGCAGATAATAAAGCAAAAATATCAGGCCTACACAGAACAAAATTGCAGCAGACAGCATAAGGCAAAATTAGCAGGCCAACACATAACAAAATTTCATTAGAAAGCATAAGGCAATATTAGCAGGCCAACAAATAACAAGATTTCAGCAGAAAACATAAGACATAACATTACTCTAATCCTGAAATATGTAATCTTACAAAAAAAAAAAAATAAAAGTGCAGTAACACAGAAAGTCACACATAACACACATGATAAGCAATGAGATAGAAACAGCTGTTTATATCTTGGCATGAAAAACACATGATAAGAGAAGAAGCAACATATAAGGTAGTACAGAGACATCGTAAAAGGCAATAAGTGTAATACTTTTGGTGCTGTAGGTATGAAGAAAAAAAACGAATTAATCAAAAACAAAACAAAAATTCTGTAGCGTGGCATGACTGAAGTCTTCACTAGATCCTCAATAACGAGTCCAAAAACAATTCCAATTGGCCTCTAGTAATCCCAAGTTATCACATTATTGCATTAATGGCATCTGAAAAATAGTTGAGCATTAATAAGCAGTTTAAAATTGGAGACACAAAATGTTAAGTTTTCAGAAACAGGAATGGTCTTATTCTCAAAGACAAGAGTTAAAATAAAAGTTGCTGCCGTAAAGAGAAACTGGATGATAGCATAAGCCATGTGTGAACATATTACTCATATTGTACTCATAATGAAATTACCTGAATATTGGATTGCCCATGGCAACGAGAACATTAATATACCATCAGTACTGGCAACGTAAAATGAAAATATTCTGACAGAGGTAAATTCTGGTAGACTTGGTACATCATAGAATCGTTGATACTTGTTCACAAAAGCCGTGAAAAGAAATTAACTGTTAAATAGTATGAAAGTGAAACCTGCAACTCGTCATATAACCATTTTTGACATTCCTAGTAAATGCAAAACCACATCGCTCACACTTCATATTTCTGTCGTCGTAACTTCAGCACACAGTATTTGCCAATCATCACTTGTAGCGTCCTAGGTCCAAAAGACTCAAAAAAAAAAAAAAGTGCAACTTCACTCTAACAATACCTCATTCTCCACATAATATCATCTTAAAAACTCTTATAAACCCTCATTTTCTTCTAATACATAACATTCATCGAGAACATTAGTCTCATCTTCATATCCTCATAGTCAATACTCATATTTAATACATGTCATACAACCTTTTGCACTAAGATCCTGCGTAACCTTCAGGAAGATTGTTACCACTAGCTGAAAATCAACATACAAAGTAGTCTTCGTTATGACAAAATCTTCATACAAGCTGTGTCATTATGTAATAATTCCATGTAATCATCGCAAAGTAACAGTGGTGAGCGACCAACAAAAACAAAAATAATAAGAGCAAAATTATCACGTAGTAAGTATCAACATCACATTTATGAATGATGACCAAAATACTCCACTATAACGTCAACTTCGAATGCTAGCATGAAACGAGTCCGACAGAAAACAATAACGTAGTTTATTAGTAATGTACAGAAAAAATCTCAGTTTATTACAATATGGAAGAAATCTGTGAGTCTGAGGGAAGAAAACAAGTAACATTAAAAAAGGTGTCTCCAGCAAAATATGTCTCCGAACTCTTGTCTTTATCATATTGCCCGAACGAAACAGAGGTGGTCTTATTTGAAGTTTGTATACGGTCAGAATGTTCGCTCTCTGTAAAAGAAAAGCGCACGACGCAGGCCGATGGACGTGAGAAAGAAGAAAGTTCTACCCTCCTGAGGTAGTTGACTGGGGCTCGAGAAAAAAAACTAAGTGGCCAACCACCTGTCGCTAATGTGGTTCCCAGGCAACGGTTGCAGCGATGCGCTACGCGCTCGCTAACTGTACTCGGGCCAATGAGTGGATGGATGGTTAAGGGTTTGTCGTCGTTGCTAGTCATTATTGTTTCCGTACTGTTGGTGGGGTTCTGGTGCCACATTTGGTTTCTTTGTACGAAAGCTGAGTTGGAATTAATCCGCTGATTATCCCAGGCTCTCTGACTATTACCGTACCGCCGATTATCTTGTGGGGTGTCATTGCGGAATGACATTGAGGGAGAGGTGTGATAATTTTGATTCCTTGACGAATGGGCATTCACATCATTCTGCTGATACTGGGAGTGTGGAAGAAACTGTCTTGCATTTCCATATTAGGGTCTGTTATTCGGAAACTTCTGACTGTTATTATGGAAACGATTGTCTCTACTCTGTTGCGTTTGTGAATTATGAGTTTCTTCTAGTTCAAGAAGCTGTACGACGTCACAGTGTTCAAGTTTTCCTTGCGACTCCCTGTCAGCAACGGAACTGGCAATGATCTTGGTAATTTGGAGATACAGAGCTGAATGAGACCAGACGGCCTGTAAGGTTGTGTGAGATGTTGGTTTCGTTGGATCATGTAATCAAAATATTGGGTCAACGTGCGGAATTATCAGTTATGGAAAGGTGGCATATTTAACAACTGATCTTTTACATTCCAGTAAGCATCCAAAATTTTTTTTTGGAATGATTGGAAAGACAAGCTTTGTCGTGCAACGCGTCGCATTCTCGTTGCAGGTTCACCCTCCAAGAAACTACAAACAAGTTCTAACTGATGTGCGACTGGCCAATTCGGAGGAAACGCAAAAGTAAATTGCTGAATCCAATCAAGCGGATGTAAATCGTTCGGGTAATTCAGGAATGTTTTGAATTTCTTAATTGAAAGGAAGTGTGTATAATCGACATTGTCCTGGCGGGGAAAGCAAGAAATATCATGGGGTAGGGAAAAACTGCCTGGGAAGGTACTACTTGTTAAAGGTAATCCTGTGAAAATATAGCCTGTAAAGATAGGAAGGGGAGATGTTGTTGTAGATAAGCACCATTATTTCCCTGATGTTCTGGGACAAAATTACGAGGCGCGCTGTCGTCCTGCAGTTGTTGCTGAATATCAGAAAGTGTATTCCGAATTGAGTTGAGTTCTCTTTTTTGCTGTTCGTTAATAGTGACATGTTTGCTCTTAAATTTGGCCAGGGGTTGGTATTCAGTTGTTACTGAAAAATGAACTAGTGTTGTATGTTCTGATTCATTGTCTGCGTGCGTTTCCAAAGCAGCTATTCCTTCGGTTATGTTTTCTAACTGTGATTGGAATTGTTCACCCTGTTCACTGACCTTAGTGTCAAGTTGAGTGACGTCTGAGGCCAGGGATTCTGTACATGATTGTAAGACCTGTATTTGCTCTGAATGAGTAACGGAGGTTTTCTGCAACTTGTCAGTAACCTCTGTTGGAAGTACTGTATTAATTCTGTTCGTAAGGTCAGTAATGTCAATGTCACGATTATGTGTTTCAATGATATCCTGTAATTTCCTGTCATTTGCTTTCTTGTATGTTTCAACAGTGTGTGTCAATTCCTGACCACGCTTATCTTTGTCAGCACACATGGCGTCTAATCGTCCCGTTAATGTTTTGTTATGTTCCGCAATATCCGCACGGAATTGCGCAAATTGTTTGTCACGCTTTGCGTTCTGTTCTTCACTCTTAGCGTCACGTTCCTGTAGTAGTCGAAAATAACGGTCAAATTTATCTTCATTTGTTACCGGGGGCGTCACCTCAGGATTTGAGTGTGGCAACCGATATTGCTGGCTCGGTTACTAAGGACTGTTTGAAAACTCTCGGATGAAACAATTTCTCTATCTTTAGAAGGATTTTGTAAGAGAAATTGATTGTTGTAGCCAAATACATTACTTTGTGCAGGTTGATTAAGCGAAAACGAATCATGGGAAACTGTTTCTACATGGCTTACTGTGTTCTGAGAATCCGAACGCAGAAGAGGAACCGATTCGGAAATTTGTGATTCTGTTGCATCATTACTAGCTACAGTTTTATTCGCAACTTCCTGATCACTTTGTGACATAGGAAGATTAAGGGGCAATATTGGGTCATTGTCTGGTTGTTGTAGCTTACGCGATTTTGACGAACTGCGTAGTTTTACTTTATCACCCTGTCTATTTGTTTCAGACATCTTGAAAGAGACAATATGGTTAACAACAATTTTAAAATGGACGTAAGTCACAAGACGGTATTTTACAGACAAAAAGAAGAAAAATTATTTTTGATGGACACACAAAATCTGTAAAAATGCAGAAAGCAAGTTGAAATGAATGTTCACACGCGTAGCAGCAAACAAAATATTACGCAACTAGCAAGGCAGCGAGCATCTGAAGTAATCGTGGGAAAAAAGAATGCTCGAAAACGAAGTCCACAGTTACGGAAAAAATATGACCAGGAACGTCACACAAAGGATGTCGCCTAGTGAATGTGTTGTTAATAAAAATTTCTCTATTTAAACTAGACGGAACTGTATGTGACTGCTTTATTCTTTAATAAAGCTTGCATCTGACTGCATATTTAACATCACTGAACTTTATCTGACTGCATGAAAATATTGTTGGAAAAATAATACTCAAAATACACATTTGACTGCATGAAAGTTTAGTGGTAAAAATAAATGAAAGTCACCAACCTGCATCTTACTGCGTCTGTGGACTTAGCTCGTGCACTCCTTCCCGTTTAGCCGATAATAAAACATATACAACTCAGCTGTAGTGCAATGGCATAAAATTGTCATTCTAGATAACTTTACTCATTTTTGGCCCTGTTTGTTACTTAATAATAGTTCTGTGCTGATCTGAATGATTTGCCAACTGTGCAATGGCATATAGATTATTATACTCTGATAAATGAAATTATTAGCTTTACTCATGGGTACATTACTTTAATGTACCTTTTGGCTCAATGCAAGCACATGATGTGGAGAACGACATAAGGTGTGAGATGAAACTCTAATTTTATCAAAAAATAATTATTGTTCAAACTGATAAGGCACATGTGAAAAACTAAAAAAAACTTCTATACCATGGATTTACAAGAAAGTTTCCCAAAACGCATCAACAATGGGATTTCTATCTAGCTTTTAGACATTATTTAACCAAATAAACCTATTTTATTAATTATTCTTTCTAGTTTCCCCAGGTATGTGCCGAGTTTCGCTCAATATATAGCTTATTATGTTCATAGCGCCAATTCTTACTTTGATGCTGTCACGATCAGGTTGCCTCCTGCAGACATCTAGCTCCGACTCGAAACACATCTGCTGTCTCTGCGCATCTCCTCAACACTACTCAAACTTTTACTGCATGCACCTAGCTCTGTTAGCTGTCAAAGATCTTACTACTCGAAGACGTACTACTCGTCCAACCTTGTGGTTGGGAACTATCGACAATTTTCACTGGCTCTATCCTGATCGAATCTCAGCACATACCTTACACAGTTCACAATTATACATCAAATCGAAACGGTTAGTGTTAATACATCATTTTCTTACAGCACAAATTTGAACACGAGTGAGATCAAGATACTTTTGCGTCGATTACTTATAGATTAATATAAACAAATGATTTCTAATATTGAGTGTTATTACTCATTCACTCTCTTATAACTATATTTTACTCCTTTTTTATAAATAATGCTTAAATATTTCGATCAACCTAAATAAAGTTTAGTTTTCATTAAAATTACAGTTTAAGCCACCAAAGCATGGCTACATTGGCCCCATGGACTGAGGGCTGTGAATGGTTGTACCACTGGCCTCAGTCCCGAAAGTGCCATGACAACATCATATTTTCAAAGGCCAGTTTCTTTTTCACATTTAAATATCTCATTTAACACATACTTCAGCCTACCGTCGACTGCTCCCTATGAAATTACAATTATTATTAGATCTTCAGTGTCCTGTTCTAACATTATCTGAGCTTATGAAATGTTTTTAAATTTCCTACATTTTTTCAATGTCAACTATTATTAAGTCTTAAATATTCCATTCTATTACTACATGAGGTAAAAAAATGCACCTTAAATTTTTCAAGTATTTCAAGTCATTTTACAGAATTCTTGAGTTTCCTGTTTTTTTATACTTTTTGGTTTAAAGTTTGCTGTATTGGCTTTGTCTGGATCTTTGCTCTGTTCATCTGGAAACTGATGATCCAGAACACTGAGGGCGGAGATGCACGGACCAATAGGGACTGTGGCCGGCAGTTTGAGAGCTGAGTCCAACAGTACCGTTTTCTCGGGATCATCTTCTCACAGGCTGCAAACGGTTGTCAGCAGCCAGTTTTGGGCATCTTTCAGCACTCTTTCAACATGAACATGAAACATTAGTACGCATTAGAAGACTATTGTGAATACTAATAACATGCGGAAACACATAAAATTATGTATTAATTTCTGTTGTTCCAGACATTCTGACTGTCGCCGCTCTCTTATTGCTCGAAGTTAATGTATTAATCTTTGAAATAAGTTAGTAATTTTGGCGGCTGGTGAGATATTGACAGCACTTGCCACGCTGAGATAGTGAGACACTGCAGCGAGCGACAGCGATGTTCAAATTTCAATAACAAATTTTATTAATTATAAAAATCATATTTTTTTTGCTCTTCTTTGTTGTGTGTCTATAGATCGATATCTATTTCCTTTCTATGATTTAACTTTTCATGTTCGTCTACAGGATGGCTGGATTACTGCTTCAAGCATTATGTGAAAACAGGTAGACTTTCTGCTTAATTACATATATATTTTCAGTTATTTCGATGCACAACACAATCAATAAAACAGACATACATTGTTCTCTATCCCCACACTTTAAACTTCTACATCCAACTTCACTATAAACAAAGACTTCTTCTAACAACGTGCAGCAAAGAAGCTACCATCACATATCGATCTATTTATGCAAAACTATCTTTGGAACATACATTTCATAAATAGCATACAAACAATTATCTTTTTTGACAAATCGATAAGGCGCTCATCAACGAGTCCTTGCATAGTGTCACAGCAGAATTAGTCACAGGTACTTACATTGATTTAGAGTTACCAGATTTTGTACACTAAATGCCAAGTACACATAAGCAAAGAGAGGTTAATATCTTTAATCGGGAGCTTATCAGTCGCTGGTGTTCACGGTTACCCTTTATAAGAACACACACCGCGAGAAAAACCACTAGTCTCGATATAATTAAGTGAACATATTCATGTCAAACACGTGCTAGGTTCAAACGAACGATTCTGACTTCAAATCGAACATCGATCTTGAAGAGTAAATGATCAGTTTACATTTAACTCATTAAAACAAATAAATCTTACTTGCGCATCCTTGGATCAGTGAGACATAGTGCACTTTGGATATAAGAAATATTTAATCTTCATCGTTTGGAGGCAAGTTAATCAAAATTTAATAAGAAATAAAATCAAGCCATAGCTGAAGGCTAAACTCTATGCCTCTATCAGTTTCATACAGATCGTGCTATAGAGATCATTAAAACAAAGGTTTGTTATGAAGATCATTAAAACCGTTCATTACCAAGTTGATGATCAGGGTGAAAGCTCGCTATGAAATCTGTAAGGCAATTAATTAATATGTTTAATTATCGAGCTGCAGATCTGATAAAATACGTTGTCACTACTGCCGTTTCATACGAGCTGAAAATTGGGGTAAGTGTTAAGTGCTAAATATTCCAACTGGGAGACAGCAGTTCATAAACATTAAAACTTGAATTTAGGGCTGTGAACTCAAAATCTTCCAAAAATTTCGCATGTAAATTAAGTTCCCTACAGCTTCTACTGCTCTTGAACATCAAACCGAATTAATGACTTAAATTAGTACACGCCATGAAGTCTTTTTCAAGGAACATATATTTAAATCGGACTACAAATTACATAAAAACCCTTTTTACTTGAAACTGCCACATTACTATTTACGTTATGTACGGACCACTTTATTAGTAAAATCTTTTAATGTCCTAACGGGGACAGAGAACTTTTACTTTCCTCGTTTCTGTATAAGGAAGTAGATAGCTTCCTTTGTGACAGATATCTATATGGTCCAGGACAGAGAGCTTGCCATTTCCTATACATTTTTTTATGACTAACGATTTTGAATGGATATCCAGAGTAATTTTCTCTCCTATTACGTACTGTATGGTTCTTCCTAGTTTTTTTATCGTATTTCAATTTTCTATTAGGCCTTTTGGCACTGCGCCACAGTTCTTGTAAAACGCGTGGCTCCCCCCATCAGAGGTTCGTGTCCTCCCTCGGGCAAGAGTGTGTCTGATGTCCTTAGTGTAAGTTAGTTTAAGTTAGATTAAGTGGTGCGTAGGCCTAGGGACTGATGACCTCAGCACATTGGTCCCATAGTCCTTATCAAAAATTTCCAATTTGTAAACCGTGGCTTATTGGTTCGTCCTTGTTACCAGCTAGCTCAGGTACTCGAAGTGGATCTAACCATTCATTCTTTTCCACCTTATCAAACATTACCTCAAACGCCATATGGTTAGTGGATGCATGAGGACGCAATCAATCCACTTAGACTGTTGTTTGCAGCAAAAGATCTTATAAACCTATCAAATTCTGTAAAGATCCGTTCAACGACGCTTGCTTCAAAATTGAATCTGGATGCCTAAATATGCTTACCCTTACGTTCTCGCATACAGGCTTTCCATTTATGTCCAATAAAATACGACGCATTATCAGATAAGTCAGTGTCGGGTCTCCCCATTAATGGGATATGGTCTTGAATGATCATTCTACTAATGGCCACAGCTGTTGGAAGTTTCGTTGGTTGCATCTTAAAACATACTTAGTAAAAAATTTACACAGTGCAGCAATAAATTTAATGGCCCCTCTGGCCAATGGCAATGCATCAGCAACATCACAAGACACCAGTTGCAATGGTTTTCTAGGTATGATAAGCTGTAGCTGCATTCTATTCCATTAATTGCCTTTTTGATCTGTTATGCAAGTCCTTAACACAGTAGTACCTAACTCTTCATGTTTGATAGTAACATTGTTGAAGCAATTTAGCTGTACACTTTCCAGCCCCGAAATGTCCGCGCATATAATGAATAAAAGCCAATGAAACTTAAAAAATACTGTGAAGGGATGTAACAACTACATCGCTACCCTTGTACATCAGCATACAGTTTGTACTTGGTTTGCAACAACGGATCATTCTCTTTACTCCACTGAGTGTCATCATATATGTTCCTGCACATGTTTAGGCATTGTTGGCAAAATGGGAAATTTTTAACTACTAAGATTTTCACACTTTAAGACTTGTCTACTGTCTCATGTAGCTTAGGTAGACCTTGTGGTAATCTTGAAGGAGCATATCGCTACAATATTGTCCATCCCTGTCGCACAAAATCCAGCTGGCAAAACCTGTTGTTCTGATTTCCTTTTGATCGTTATTCTTGGCTACTTGAAATAAAGAAACACCTAATCCTCTTCATGACACGTCAGCAGCTAAGCAAAAATCCCCACTCATATTTGAGTGATACAAAATATCTGATTCTACTAAGGAAGTGTTTATTTGGTGGTACGCTTCTGCAGTGTGCTGACCAATACCATGACTTCTTCTTCCGTAATAAAGTCAAAAAATGCTCATTGTTGAACAACTGACTTGGCACAAATTTACGATTTTTCTCGAACTTTAGCAGGTAACTTGGCTCTCAATAGTTGCAGTACTCCGCGAGGCGAGGTAGATTCGGCCTAATAACGTATTCCATAAATGTAGGGCTACAAATAGTTCCGCAAGCTAACTTTCTTGGGATTATAGTATTCAGCACTACAAACCTCCTTTCTCAACTTTTCTTGTTTGCTGGCAGACGAAAATGTGGCAATGAATCTGCGTTCGAAATCTGCATATGTGTAACACAAATCCATAACCTCATTTACCCACTGGGCAGCATCAATAATTATATGATTTATGATGTCCGTTCCACTATCGTGGGTAGATGTGTCTAGAACTTTTTATGAATACTATTGGATGTTGGATATCCTTCTTTGAAGAATAAGTTTGGAACTGTCGATTTTAAATAATGCCTTGTTCAAGTTTTAATAATGAGAAAGAAGGGCAGCAACTTTTGGGCTCATCTATGCTTTCCGAATAAGGAGTCGGCATAATATGCTCATTGCCGTATCTGCACTGAGACCATTGATTTTCACTCAGCTTCGTCTCAGTTGGAAAAGTGCCCTTCTCTTTGCTGTTACTAAATGCGACTTCGCTTTCAAGAGACTCAGCCTTTCAGCTACTTAGGGCCTGCCATTTAGGAAGTCTAAACCCTACTTCGTCTTCAATCTAACGAAATTCGTCTTTGAAATCTTTTATCACGGCTTGTACATCCTTGTCTCTACCTTTTTTAGCAGACTGAATAGCAGAATCTATTTTTTTATGAATTTCCTTTTGTATTAATTGCAGCATACTTGTTCTCGATCCATTGGAACATCTAATTCTCCCACTTTTGACTCTGTATCATGAGATATTCGCCTACGTTGTTGTGGTTACTGCCTGAAGGTGCGACAATTCGTCAGTCACTGACTCGACTGATTTTTTCAGTTTGGCAACCTTCTACATGTAATATTCACTGAGCAGCTAAGACTGGTAAACATTCATACGTCCTGTTTATTTCAGCCAACTTATTACGAATATGCTGTTTATCGCTTTCGGTGAGTTTTCTACCTCATTCTGCTTTCCTCTCTCCGTCCTTTTCTTCCTGTCTCTTTTCACTTCGTTTATCCTTCACCGCTAGTTCAGCGAGTAATCGCTTATTCCTTTCTTTCTCTCTCGTTTCCCTTTCCTTATTTTTCTTTGCTTGTTCAGGAAGGAACCGCTTATTCCTCTCCTCCTGTTTTCCGTCTAAGCCCATTTCAAGAGCCGTAGACGGATCGGAAGCCATCTTCCAAATAGGTACTTCGCCTGATTTTGCAACTGAATCGATGCATTCCTCAACTTTATCCCGTAAAACTGTTTCAGAATTAGGTTCACTATTTTCAACAATCTAGGCAGAGAGACCTGGGTTCGACGATTAATTACTCGTCTAAATTACAGCATTGCTACTCATCAAGGCAAAAATGTTATACAAAAGGCAAGTTTTCAAATACCGGTGTATTTACCTTTCGCAGTCGTGAACAATTTCACCAGCAGTACTTCAGTATTCACACAAACCTTCACTGACAAAATATTCTCGCAGTGAAGTTATGTTGAAATCATGAATGAATACAAGAAGGTGATACATCACAGACTAGTTTTAATAAAATTTACAATACATACAATCAAATAATTTATAACTAGTAAAGTATTCAAATAAACGATAATCACCATTTATGTGATTTTTTGTATTGGTTCTGGTTGTTTTATACTTTGCAGATTCCAATCGTCTCGTAGTCCGGCTGAACTCCGAAATCTTCTCCGTCGTTTTGTTGAATTCCTCCTTCCCTCTGCAGTGGGTCGACTTCTGTTTCATCTGCGTTGGTTAGATTAGTATCAAATTCTTCTCCGTTGTATCATTCGATTTTCAAACTTTTTCTTTTCGAGATGGACTTTTATATTGAAATATTCTTGATGTCGAGCGCCACGGTGGCATGCGCCAATGTATTTAATCTTCTGTTCTCCTGGATATTTTATTTGGTGGTCGTATTGAAAGTTAAATGTGCTTATGTGGACCCTCTCTAGTTACGTTCTGGCAGTGGATTTTAATATGATGCACACGTCGATGTATCTCAGGGATATTGAAGACAAAAGTATCCAGGATCCGGGTTAAACACAATTTGCTTTTATCGCGAACTACAAGTTGTTGTTTTACTCCTGTGACATAAATTAAATACGGATAACAGTGTGGTTTTATAGTCTTCGGGCAAGAAAACTGAGATTTACTTTGGTTACATTTTAAAAGTACTTTTTCGTAACAAAAATGATTTCAGTGTTTGCTTTCTACAGCTAGGCAGATAGTTTATATTGGCCGATTATTGAACAACGAACAATCGCTTAGTGTTCTACGGATCGGAGCGTGGAACGTCAGGTCCCTTAATCGGTCAGGTAGGTTAGAAAATTTAAAAAAGGAAATGGATAGGTTAATGTTAGATATAGGGGGAATTAGTGAAGATCGGAGGCAGGAGGAACAAGACTTCTGGTCAGGTGAATACAGTGTTATAAATACAAAATCAAATAGGGGTAATACGGGAGTAGAAATAATAATGAATAAAAGAAATAGGAGTGCGGGTAAGCTACTATTCTTTTGCTCTAGAAGCTGGGTGGAATCTATTTCTAGCTTTTCTAATCGGTTGGCCAAGACACCTATCTCGTCTAAAGTGTTAGTGTTTGCTACTCGCAGGTTGTTGACCTGTACAGTCAACTCCTGCACGGCCTTAGGTATTGACTCATAATTCTGTTTCATACACGCAATCTCTCTTTTCATAATTTCTAACGATTGCACAAGTTGCTGATCCCGCTCAGCTTGCTGGCGATCCCGCTCGGCCTGCTGGGCAAGAAACGTTTCCTCTAGCTGGAGATCTCGCTCAGCCTGCTGTGCGAGAAAGATCTCTATTTTTTCGTCCTTTTCAGCTTCTTGTTGAGCAAATTTTGACTGGTAATCCAGCACGCGCTCTAATATCGCCTGAAGTGAATACCCACCAGGCAGGTTACCACTCTCTGGTTCCTGCTTTTCTGGGGATGGTGCAATTTCTTTATCTACATCTCCTTGAGCACTGGTGGCGGTGGCACCACTTCCTGTGCCCCTGCCCCCACATTATCACATGGTATATCCACAAAGAGAGTACTTGTACTGCTTAATGCACCCGTTTCTACATTTCTTGCACGAACTAATGGCTGTTCCTCAGTATCCATATTGCTCGGACGTTGACTACGCAATTTAACCATATTTATAAATTACCTACTCGAACACTGGATCTGACAGTTTTGCCACTTGTACACAAAGTATGGTAATTTATCTACAATACATTGCACACTAAAAATTACTATCTACACTCAGCTTTGCCCTGTCATAAACACTAACGTCAAAGTACGCACACCACTAGCGATATGAGATCACTTCACTGGAGTTAGGCTTCTACAAACAGGACAACTACACTGTAGTCTTACCTTTAGTTTGATTTCGTGTTTCGGCTGCCCCCGGATTATGTAGTCGTCACAGTTTCTCAGTACTATCAGCATCGTTTCCTCTGGCTCGCTTACAGTGGTGCGTTTTTTCATGAAAGAATTTTTATACATTCATTAATACATGGCATTAATCACGAGACACATACATACATTTATCACTAAGTACATACATATATATAACAATAGTCAATGAATGAAAACACATAAAAACAGTTATTATTTACGTGGCCACAGCAAATTCGGGCCCCACGCTTTAGGGCGACAGTGTCGCTGGCTCTATTATTATTTGCTTTGTTTTAGTATTACTCACGTAACAACTAATATATGAAATAAAATATGTTACTACGAAAAGAGCCCCGAAATACATTTTAGTGATGCTGTGCTGTGACTTTCTTCGGATCATTAATTTTCAACAAAACAACATATATTATTTTCTTATTATTCCGGATCTGGATTTCTATTAAAGGAACTTTTTTTTGTTACTGTAACTCACTATAAAGTTCAACATATCTTCCTTACTTTATAGTTATTGAAAAGGTTAACGAAAATTACTTTGTTATCAATACTGATGTTACAGAACGCAATCATTGTTCAACATCAAAATTTTGCAGTGGATTTTTGTTAACAGTAAAACACCAATAAGTACCACGACTAACACGAGAACATGAGACTATTATCGGAGAAAAAGATGTTTTTACTATAAGGTTTGCCGGACCAGAACTACACACAGAAAGATTTCTTTTATGTTATGAAGGTAAATTATCTTTTTGTACTGTTAGTAATATATTATCAGCAGACCGCGTCAACCTGTAAAACACATCATAAAATCTGCTGCTCTGCTCTGCAATTCCGAAAGCTGAAAGAAATAATTTTACTTCACTATTACCCGCCCGCTTCTTTGCGGTCTTATAGATTTCATTTAATGCAGTTTGAATGCGCCGCGGCAGCCGCTCGTTCGTTCGTAGCGCAGCTGTGCACCAAGAATAATATTTAAATAACTTAAAACGTCTTAAAGGGATGGGATAAAAAACCAGGCAAGCTTATTACAAATGATAATGCAAGGTTTCACTAAGTAACTCTATTCAAAACATTTAAACAAATCAATTAATTACACACCTTTCCGAGGTTATGTCTAATGGCGTCCCTCTGAAAATCTTGACAAAAGAATGGTACGCAAGCGTACAATGTAACGTCACAGACTCTTCCTACTCACGTAACTCCAAGAAGACGACAGAGAAATTAATGTTTTTTTTGTGCTATTTATACTAGTCACCTATTGTCATCTTTGTTTGATAGTTAATAAGTATCGTCCGTGGCGGTTTTAGTACTCGCTGACACAGATATTATCTAAATTTAAAAAAAGTACATAATTCTATACAAGAACAGAACACACAATCATCTCTGCAAACTCTTCATCGTTGCGCACCATGTTAGTAAAACACTCGCAGTACTCCACTCTGCGATCTGGGTCGTCCTCGGTCATCGCGTGTAGCAATCGGAGATGTAACACTTCCACTTTGCTGTCTTCAAAATTCGCCGAACACTTGAGCGACTCACTCTAGTTTCTCGGGCACACTGTCTCACAGACTTCTGTGGTGAGCGAGTGAATTATTGTAACACACGGCGGGAGTTAGCTGCTTGTTACTGTTACAAGTCGTCCAGATCGTCGGTTGTGTACATCTTTACCACAGTCTTCGGCTTCAAATTTGTCTCGAATGCGACGAATCGTTAAATGTGTGGGTGGCTCTGTTTGATACTAATTCCGCCATTGCCGTTGAACCTCATTAATGTTTTCGTACTTAAAATACCACTTCAGAACTGACTTCCATTCATCGAATGTAAGCCTTGCGCCAGCCATGTTTACTCGAGTAACTAGGTGCAACTAAGAACAAAACACTGACTATCTGGCGACTGTTATCTGACTAAACAACGCAATACAACGCTTGTGTGGCGATTGCCGGAACTACAAATTATTACACTACCAAAGATGAGACAAGTCCGTCAATTATTTTGCCAGTTATGGACTTTTAAACAGTGAACCCCTCTGTATATTCGTCTACGTCTATCGTCGTGATTCCTGGATACGAATGTAGGCTTTATCACCTTCCATCGCCTTTAGTTCAGTGCAACTGGCCGCGTTACAGCACAGTCTCGTGTGAGCGGCACCGGTTCCATGCCTTCGTGCGAAACGTGAACAGGACGTTAGAGTCGAGTTTGTAGCCAGCAGGCAGAACGGACTGAAAATGTCACGGCACGGGCGGACTGGCAAGTTTCCGGGCCGTGTAAAAGTCTCGTAAAGAAAAGTTTGCGAAATTACCGCAATTGCTGTGGAAACACGTGGACGCCTAGCGGGTCGGTCTATTGCGTAGTTCGCAGTCTGCCGGACCCGCGAGGAACTTGGCGGAACGTGATTTATCAGCGCGAGCCGAGACAATTAGAGCCGACTTCAGATGAAGTTCCACTGTCTGCCGAAGTAAAGTAACACACCGCTTTAAATCGCGACGCGGAGTGCGGGCTCCGGCTTTAAAGCCTCCGTAATTTTCGGCCGACAATACGGAACCGGGGGATAGAAATGCAGATTATCGAGGCAAGCGGCCGAAATAACAGGTTATTTTCCAGCTCCGAGAGAGCGCTTGTGCGATAGAGTGGCGACAATCCCAATGATAATATTTTTCTTTCGCTAATCTTTTATCCTTGTACCGCAAAAATGCTAAACGAGCTTTGTCATTCATAACGGGAAGGGAGATGCGGCTTTTATCGTGCTTTTTTTTGCTCCCCCTCGGCCGCGCTCGGACTGTTTGGTGGATCGGCAAACGCTCCCATAACACCATTATCGCGCCACAGCGGTCCGTAATCCGGACTTGACCTGAATCAGAAGCCACGCGCTAACGAAGTGTAGTTATGCAGCCGCCGCGTGTGGCAGCACGGAAATTATGAACAGATTTCGGCGTATTGTTTAATCAACAGCTGCTTTGACAGCGCCAGAGTGCGCTGCAGTTTAAATTATCGCGCGTACAAGACCAGCTGACACTTTGCGCGCCGGCGTACGCCGTTAACGAACACTGGCACAGCTTCAGAAACGGTGCTCGGTGATGTTCTGGTGGCCATCGTTGCCGGAATTACTGGCACGAATTCGAACGCTTTTACACATTAACTAGCGCTTGTAGGCTGAATCACAGATGGACAATTCTAGGCCACTATTGTGGCTTAGAAGGCCGGGGTGGCCGAGCGGTTCTAGGTGCTGCAGTCTGGAACCGCGCGACCACTACGGTCGCAGGTTTGAATCATGCCTCGAGCATGGATGAGTGTGATGTCCTTAGGTTAGTTAGGTTTAAGTAGTTCTAAGTTCTATGGGACTGATGACCTCGGAAGTTAAGTCCCACAGTGCTCAAGAGCCATTTGAACCATTTTTGTTGTGGCCGAAAACACAGTTAACATTGGTGACGATCTACAGGTATACTCTAGAATCACTAAGAACTGCGTAGCATAGGATACTAGTTATTTTACATTACTGAATAGACTCACAGAACGTGAAGTGATAGGGATACGTTACTAGGTGTGAAACCTGTAAATGTGGGCAACTTAAAGATGCATGATCCTCTTGGTCTGATGGTAGCTACCTGTACTGATGTGCCAAAACTTTGTGATGTCTACCCACCGCGAGATTAAAAGCCGCCTCTTTGCGTTACGGTTATTTGACATGGAACGAAACGGAGTTGAGACGAATGGGGAATCATTATATGGACGATACCATCATCCAAATGGAGGAACCCACTGAAATATGCGACTTCGAGAAAGGGCAGAATGTTATAGTCTTCTTCCATGCAATGAGCATCTCGGAAACGGTGAATTTGGTCGGCTGTTCCTGTACTATAGTCGTGAGCCCCTATCAAATGTGGTTGGATGGTGAAACCATAAGTAGACAACAAGGACTACGACGTCCACACCCTCATCACAGAGGTTGGATGTAAAGGTAGGAGGCTCTACCGCGCTGTAGAGCACGATAGGCGTCGATAAGGAATATCACAGTAGACAGTTCAGCTGAAGAGGAGTGGAAATGTCTAAAAATGGCAATGAGAGCTGCTGGCAAGAAAAGCATAGTTACCAGCAAAGTAGATGAGAAGACATTTTGGGTGGCTGAAGAAATACTTGAGTTTATCAACGGACGATGAACGTCGAAAAATGCTCAGGGAAAGATGAGAATACAAAAATATAAATCACATGTGAATGAAATAACAAGGAAATGCAACCGAGGCGTAACTGCTGCTGAAAAGTGTGAAGAAATCGAAAACGAAATGATACCCGGAATGACTGATTCAACATACAGAAAAGTCTATACACCCTCTGGCGAAATCAACAGCAAGGTCGTCAAGATTAAGACTGCATTTATGATTCCACAGTTAAACAAATAGAAGGAAGATTATAATTGGAAAAATCACAGCAAAGGCTTCTGTGAGGAGGAAGAAATTGGAGTATATGTGGAAGAGATAGAGGATCCAGTATTGGAGCCAGAATTTAAGACAGCATTCTAAGGCTTTATTTCACATAATCCAGAAGGAAAAAAACAACATCCCATCAGATTTTCTAAAATCATTGGGGACAATTGGTTACTTAACAACTATAAATACACTCCTGAAAATGGAAAAAAGAACACATTGACACCAGTGTGTCAGACCCACCATACTTGCTCCGGACACTGCGAGAGGGCTGTACAAGCAATGATCACACGCACGGCACAGCGGACACACCAGGAACCGCGGTGTTGGCCGTCGAATGGCGCTAGCTGCGCAGCATTTGTGCACCGCCGCCGTCAGTGTCAGCCAGTTGGCCGTGGCATACGGAGCTCCATCGCAGTCTTTAACACTGGTAGCATGCCGCGACAGCGTGGACGTGAACCGTATGTGCAGTTGACGGACTTTGAGCGAGGGCGTATAGTGGGCATGCGGGAGGCCGGGTGGACGTACCGCCGAATTGCTCAACACGTGGGGCGTGAGGTCTCCACAGTACATCGATGTTGTCGCCAGTGGTCGGCGGAAGGTGCACGTGCCCATCGACCTGGGACCGGACCGCAGCGACTCACGGATGCACGCCAAGACCGTAGGATCCTACGCAGTGCCGTAGGGGACCGCACCGCCACTTCCCAGCACTGTTGCTCCTGGGGTATCGGCGAGGACCATTCGCAACCGTCTCCATGAAGCTGGGCTACGGTCCCGCACACCGTTAGGCCGTCTTCCGCTCACGCCCCAACATCGTGCAGCCCGCCTCCAGTGGTGTCGCGACAGGCGTGAATGGAGGGACGAATGGAGACGTGTCGTCTTCAGCGATGAGAGTCGCTTCTGCCTTGGTGCCAAAGATGGTCGTATGCGTGTTTGGCGCCGTGCAGGTGAACGCCACAATCAGGACTGCATACGACCGAGGCACACAGGGCCAACACCCGGCATCACGGTGTGGGGTGCGATCTCCTACACTAGCTGTACACCTCTGGTGATCGTCGAGGGGACACTGAATAGTGCACGGTACATCCAAACCGTCATCGAACCCATCGTTATACCATTCCTAGACCGGCATGGGAACTTGCTGTTCCAGCAGGACAATGCACGTCCGCAAGTATCCCGTGCCACCCAACTTGCTCTAGAAGGTGTAAGTCAACTACCCTGGCCAGCAAGATCTCCGGATCTGTCCCCCATTGAGCATGTTTGGGACAGGATGAAGCGTCGTCTCACGCGGTCTGCACGTCCAGCACGAACGCTGGTCCAACTGAGGCGCCAGGTGGAAATGGCATGGCAAGCCGTTCCACAGGACTACATCCAGCATCTCTACGATCGTCTCCATGGGAGAATAGCAGCCTGCATTGCTGCGAAAGGTGGATATACACTGTACTAGTGCCGACATTGTGCATGCTCTGTTTCCTGTGTCTATGTGCCTGTGGTTCTGTCAGTGTGATCATGTGATGTATCTGACCCCAGGAATGTGTCAATAAAGTTTCCCCTTCCTGGGACAATGAGTTCACGGTGTTCTTATTTCAATTTCCAGGAGTGTATATGTGTGTAAAATCTATGGGACTGGCGACATGCCATCAGACTGTCGGAAAAATAGCATCCATATAATTCAGAAGATAACAAGAGCTGATTACTGCGAGAAATATGTCACCATGAGTTTAACATCTCATGCAACCAAGATGCCTACAAGTATAATACACAGAAGAATCGAAAAGAAAATTGTGGGTCTGTTGGACAACCACCAGTTTGACTGTAGGAACGTTCGAGCTACTAGAAAGGCAGTCCTGACGTAGCGCTGAAGAAAAATGAAAACGCTGGAGTTGTTAAGATATGTAAAATGTTACAAGGTGATAGAAATTCAGGAAACATGGGAGTAAGCTATATGAAACGTCCCCTTAGAAAAATTGTACACGACTGGTCTATGTGAAACGTCCTCTTTGAACAATTATACACGAATGTGCTTAAACTGACACACAATATCTTTAGCGCAACGCAACCTGACTTCCAAAAATCCCTACGAAAGAATGGCCCCGACTATCATTAACCTATACGTTTCACAAATCACTTACCTCACAAAATTCTTCGTTACTCAAGCTACTGCAATACAGCGAGCGCCACTACTGCCAGCTAAATAAAAGATTCAAACTACTGAAGGCACTAACTACTGATAGGCATAGTCGGCAAATGAAAGATTTTAATAGAGAACAAACAATGTATTTACCTCACTAGTCATAATATATATAGCAGTTCATGACACCAATTCTTACAAATTTCAAAACTCCGCCATCTCTCGCCCCACGTCCACCACTGCTGGCGGCTCACCTCCAACTGCGCAACGCTACCCGCTGTTAGCATCCAGCTGCCGCTGCCCAACACTACAATGGCAGACAACAATGCAAACCAGCCACAGACTGCACACGGCACAGCCAGTGATTTTTCATACAGAGCGCTACGTGGTGTTAGCGTTAACAATAAAAATACTCAAAAAACCTACTTACAGCTATAGGAGACCGACGGGTAATATACAATATGTTCAAGAAAGAAGAGGGAACAACAAGACTGAAAGACGAAGAGGAAAGTGCTCGAATTAAAGATGATGTGCGACGTTGATGCAGTCTTAGATCCCTATGCCCTATGGATCAGTCTAAACATGGAAGAAGCAATGACGAAAATAAAGGAATGGTTCTAAAGTAGGGTTAAAATTCATGGTGAAAGGGTATCAATGATATGATTTTTCCATGAGGCGAAGTAGCGTTATAGAATCTGTTGAATGAAATGAACAGCCTAGTGACTACAGAATATGGACTGAGAGTAATAGACGAATTCAGTGAGAATTAGCAGAAATGAGCTTAACAAGAAACTTAAAACCAAAAATGGTGATAACGAAGTAGACAAGGTCAAGTAAATCTTCTTTGGAAATAAAGTATGTCATGGCAGATGAAACAAGGACAACATAAAAAGCGGACTAGTGCAAATAAGAGAAGTCTACTATGATCAAACATAGGCCTTAACTTATGGAGAAAACTTGTGTGAATATGGACTGTGGGAATATCGGAACAAAAGAGAATCGAATCATTTGAGATGAGGTGCCACAGATGAATGTTAAATATTAAGTGGACTGATAAGGTAAGGAATGAGGAGGTGGTCGGCTGAACCGGCGAAGAAAGGAACACATGGAAAAAGGTATAAGATGCCAGTGAATGTGGAACCATATGGAGGTGTAGAGGGTAAAAACTATTGAGGAACACAGAGGTTGGAATACATCCCAGAAGTAGCTGAGGGCGTAGGTTGCAAGTGTCACTCTACGATGAAGAGGTTTGCACGCGAGAGAAATTTCGTCGCTTCCCGAATCAAGTACTTGTTTACCATAGTGAAAACCATGTACGCAAACTGGGTGAAAGTCAATCACCCCGGATGTCATCGTCCTAATAGTGTGTAACAGCACCACTATCCCAGAAAATTGTCTTAGTTCAGTAAGAAGGAGATCCAAATCAAGACTGGCGTAATCAATTGACGATAGTCGGTGACAAGTAGATCGTGTAGTGCTACCAGACTAACGGGGTGTTGCTTCACTTGGTCATGGGTGTCGCTCGTATAATGTTGTGGCAGGTGCACAATATTTCAACGAGACAGGAGGTGTTGATTGCTTCGTGTTACCCTCTGTTTGAGAGAGCCCTAGAAGTTCGTAGGGAATTAAGATAGGGTGAATTATGATGGCCATTCAACGAGTAAAATGGTGACTGAGAGTTCTTCAAACCATGGAAGTATGTGTGCAATCCTGTGAACGCGGCCGATGTCATTCTGGAAGTTGAGAGTGTCCATAGCGTACTCATCATCAAGAAATATTCGAAAGGGCAAGATTTGGCCACTGGGAGTTTCGAAATAAACATTCTAGTTTATGTTCATAGTAACTTGAATTGGTGGCTCCATGTCATCGCACGAGAAACACTCCCCAAAGCATCTCAGAACCACATCTGACCTCACCTTCACGCCGTGCAGAGTAAACGCCTAAGTGAGCCGTCAATGCGTTCGGCGCCTTGCATCATTTGAAAGAGCCACAATCATAACAGCTACTGTCCAGCATTTTCTGTAGTACTTCTTTAATGTGTGACTGTGAGCAAACGCCTTTTGCGGGCTACCCGACTCCTACAATCCACTGCATGCTGTTCGATTCGCACTGTTCACTCCGAAAGTGGTTCATTCGCACTGTTCACTCCGAAAGTGGCTGAGTTGAACTTTCACTCGGAACTAATTTCTGACGGCCTGGAAACCAGTCTTCATTTCTGATTTCTGTAGGCGACTATCTTTTGCGACCACTGCTCCTGTTTGGTGTTATGTCGTTGCGAGTGGAACACCATTCCTGGCAGACGCGTTGGACGATATAGAACAAATGCGTCAATACGTTCTGTCATATTCCGTGTCGACTCAGCTAGCTGAATCCATACAAATGACTCTGACGTTAACCACTGCACTGCCGTGTCTTGCTTTAGCGGTGAAGTTTCGTATGACCGTCTTATTCCAGTGTGTGTGTGTGTGTGTTTGTGAGTGTTTGTCAGAAATGCACGGATGGAGACTTTTGTGGGCTTTCGGGTGGTCGAAATAATTATTTCAGCTCAGAACTACCCCTTAGGATTTGTTCAGCCAAGACTATGACTAGGGGTGCAAGTGGCACTCGGGGCTCAAACTCCTGCTCGAAAGGGTAGCTATTCTGGTACGTCGGGAAAGGCGTAGGAGAGCGGAAAAGGTACGCGACAGCTACTCAGGGCTGACGAGCAAGAGGGGGAAACAACCGGCTCCGCTTCACGCCGCGACCGCGTCTCAGGTACCAGGTGAACCTGTTACGCTTTAAGGCCTCTCTTCTCAGCAATCCTACAGTGCGATAACGTTAGGTCAGCAGCACGCGCTGAAATCTTTGACCTGTTAAAACCGATCTCTACCGTTCTTAGCTCTCGACAAGCACTATAAATCATTCGAGTAAATAAACTGGTATCCACGAAGATCTTCAAAGAAGTTACGTTTTCGACCCCTTGCAGGCAGGTGGGAGCGTAACTTGGAGCAACGGACAGCCTTCATTTCTCCAAAATCGGACCTTGGGCAGAAGAAGACACTGTCATTTAAAATTTTGTCTCAAAACATCGTCTCTGTCTGTCGGAACATTCTAATCTCCAAAACTACTAGGCGAATTGGGATGGTGCTTTCACAGGTAATTTGGGCGTAGCTTAAAGCAGCTTACAGAGTTTATTTCATGAAAATCGTAACATGGAAATAAAAGAGTTAGTAATTTAAAATTTTATCTGAAATCGTCCGGTCAACTTAGTAGGTGAGATGTTTAATCGTTATCGCTTAATACACCGAAAAACCAATAGATGGTGCTGTAGCTCTTTTAACTCATTGACTGATGTATTTTTGGAAGTTTACGCTGCAGTCTTACAAAATTAACACCGAATTCACTTGGTTAGGATATCCAGATTTACTAACTGTGCTTTGTGTGTTGCATATTTAGTGACAGTGCTAGGTATTTCTCTACAGGTCTTATTTATAGTCTTTACTAGAAAGAAAAGGAATTATAAGGTTAGCTTTGTGATTTGGATGCCTAATAATTACATTCTGATTTTGTTTTACTTATGAATAAAAAAAAGCCTAGATAACAGTCTTTCTGAATTCGCAACAGCTAAAGGACTGAGGACTTTGTCGTATCTAGTGAAGACTGTAAGGAGAGACTGGCAGTGGCTAGAGAACATCAGGCTTTAACTCTCTCTTTGAAAAGTCTTTCAGAAAGGGAAATGCAACGTAACTCTGATCGAGGGCATCATGCATTATCTCACTTCTACGAAACTTTCACCTACAGGTTCTTAAAGCTACTTCTTACCACAGTAACATCATAGATGCCGAAATTCTGATGGGGAATAACGCACTCGAGAGAGTGTTTATACTCATAATCCCGCTTATTCTTAGCAATTTATCGTTTCACTTTAACTTATACAGTTACCAGTGAGCTTCATGTTATGCCATAACGACACAAAAAGCACAAAGCCAGATATGGCGTGTTGCAGGTGGGGACCTTAGTGTAAGTTGCTTTTCACAAGGCCATCTCTGCGTGAGTGTTAGTGAATCTAATAAGATCTTCGTTCGTGTACCCACGTATACTACTTCAGACGCTGCGTACAAACAAGCCCGATGAGCCATACATAAATTTCACGCTAAGGAGTCTCACATACATCAGCTACGAACAAACACCTGGGAAACCTTTGGGTTCACAGCTAGTGACTAAATAATTCTTACATTCAAGGTGTATCTAGTGTAAGAATGTAAAACGCATCCCTCTAGTACAAAATGGAAAACAAGATCCTTGAGCGACTATATAGTGCGAGATAGGCAGTTAGCAATTCTCAGCCCTATTCCATTCACTACATCTTTCCGCAACTGTCAAACAAACTTTGTGCCCATAATTAGTTTTTCATTCTGCAATATGATGTGGGCTCACTTGGCACTCCCTAGATTAAAACTGTGTGGCTGGTCGGGACTCGAAGCTGGGACTTCTGACTTCCGCGGGTAAGTGCTCTGTTGTATGAGCTATCTTCACGAGATACGTTTATATTTTTAACTCCGCCAGTACCTTAGTTTCTCCACTCTAAACTTCACAGAAGTTCTCCCGCATATCTCGCAGGATTAGCGTACCTGGAAGAAAGGATACATAGGAGCAATGGCTTAGCCGAAGCCGAAGGAAAGTATGCATAATGAATCTTCACTATGTAGTGGCGTGTGCGTTGATTTAAAACTTCTTGGCAGATTGAAACTGTGTCGAATAGGGACTCAAACATGGATGGATTGACTTTAGTGAACGAGAACTCTATCAGAAAGTTTAGAAAGCATTCTGTAATTGGAGCAAAGTAGCGGTCGGTGTAAACTGCCAAAAATCAAATAAAAACCGTCTCGATAGCGTTTTCAGGCTGTTTAACATCTGAAAACGCGATCAAGACAGTTTTATTTTAATTTGGAGTACTTTATCGACTGAAGGATCCAAGCACGACTCTCCCACCATCACACATTTTCTCCCAGTGGCACCTCCCTCTTATTTATCTCTTCCCGCGAGTAACATATGTTTCAGATATATGTCTTCCTAACATTTTCCCTGCTACAGATTGTTTTCGTCTAGTATTATATAATATCTTAGTAATTCCTTCAAATACGTAAACGATGTGACATGTTCCAATTACCATTGTTAGCTTTCTGTACGTAACTAATGGGTGCTTTTGTAAATACGCAGGCTTTTGTGGACGTTCTCACTGAAGTTAAAATCTTCTGGGTTATTAGGCCGCGTCAGGTTTCTTCTAAAATGTTCGACGTTTCGACCCCTCTGCTGGGATCTTCTTCAGGATCTTTTGGTGTCCAATAGTGCTAGAACACGGCAGTGCACCTTAACTTCAGAGTTCATGCTCTTTCTTACGGATTTGTCAAGATTCAAGGTCAGCTGAAATTCGTAACCACAATCTAAAATATTACCTAATATTACTGCGTTTTCCAAGGCTCGTCCAACGCCGATAATTGTCTGTAGACAATAGCATCGTTACCGAGGTCTCTGTAGATACTACGAAGCCCATCCGATTAATCTTATACGCGTATTTCTTCGGAGTGCAAGTTAAACGCCACGAAGCTAGCAGATAAAGCGGATGCCAAGTGTCAACTCCGGGCAGCGCAGCCGCCCCGGTCGCCGAGGTGTGGAGACTAGGTGTGGGCGACCAGGTAGCGGCGCCTGTGATGTGGGGACGGGCGCACTAACTGGCCCCGCCGCCGCGGTATCGGCGCGTCTCTAATCTGGCTAATTAGTGTCTGGCGACTGCAGGCAGGCAGCAGCCAGCAGCCGTCTCTGGCAGCGCCCGCCTCCTCCAGTTAATTAAGCCGAGATAATCCGCCGCGGGCCCTGAAAGCGCCGCTGACGCGCGCACTGCGGCGCCGAGCAACTCGGTGCGATGCGACGCCAAGAGACGCCGGGCGACCTCCCAGCGTGTGGGCGTCGCGACGCTGCATCGGCATCTGCCCGCGAACGGCTGAAGCCGTCCTGGCTCACGAGGTTAAGTGCAGCCCACAGGGACGGATCTCTCCTGTACGCTCTAGACTTCCAGAAACCGACGATTTCGTACTGACGTTTCAAGCACTTGTGTATCTGATCTGTACAGTTTTATTTGATGCGGCAGTCCACGGTATCTTCTCCTGCGCGAAACGTGACGACTTTTCCACCTATGGACAATATACAATCCTGGAAATTGAAATAAGAACACTGTGAATTCATTGTCCCAGGAAGGGGAAACTTTATTGACACATTCCAGGGGTCAGATACATCACATGATCACACTGACAGAACCACAGGCACATAGACACAGGCAACAGAGCATGCACAATGTCGGCACTAGTACAGTGTATATCCACCTTTCGCAGCAATGCAGGCTGCTATTCTCCCATGGAGACGATCGTAGAGATGCTGTGGAACGGCTTGCCATGCCATTTCCTCCTGGCGCCTCAGTTGGATCAGCGTTCGTGCTGGACGTGCAGACCGCGTGAGACGACGCTTCATCCAGTCCCAAACATGCTCAATGGGGGACAGATCCGGAGATCTTGCTGGCCAGGGTAGTTGATTTACACCTTCTAGAGCACGTTGGGTAGCACGGGATACATGCGGACGTGCATTGTCCTGTTGGAACAGCAAGTTCCCTCGCCGGCCTAGGAATGGTAGAACGATGGGTTCGATGACGGTTTGGATGTGCCGTGCCCTATTCAGTGTCCCCTCGACGATCACCAGAGGTGTACGGCCAGTGTAGGGGATCGCTCCCAACACCATGATGCCGGGTGTTGGCCCTGTGTGCCTCGGTCGTATGCAGTCCTGATTGTGGCGCTCACCTGCACGGCGCCAAACACGCATACGACCATCATTGGCACCAAGGCAGAAGCGACTCTCATCGCTGAAGACGACACGTCTCCATTCGTCCCTCCATTCACGCCTGTCGCGACACCACTGGAGGCGGGCTGCACGATGTTGGGGCATGAGCGGAAGACGGCCTAACGGTGTGCGGGACCGTAGCCCAGCTTCATGGAGACGGTTGCGAATGGTCCTCGCCGATACCCCAGGAGCAACAATGTCCCTAATTTGCTGGGAAGTGGCGGTGCGGCACCCTACGACACTGCGTAGGATCCTACGGTCTTGGCGTGCACCCGTGCGTTGCTGCGGTCTGGTCATAGGTCGACTTGCACGTGCACCTTCCGCCGACCACTGACGACAACATCGATGTACTGTGGAGACCTCACGCCCCACGTGTTGAGCAATTCGGCGGTACGTCCACCCGGCCTCCCGCATGCCCACTATACGCCCTCGCTCAAAGTCCGTCAACTGCACATACGGTTCACGTCCACGCTGTCGCGGCATGCTACCAGTGTTAAAGACTGCGATGGAGCTCCGTATGCCACGGCAAACTGGCTGACACTGACGGCGGCGGTGCACAAATGCTGCGCAGTTAGCGCCATTCGACGGCCAACAGCGCGGTTCCTGGTGTGTCCGCTGTGCCGTGCGTGCGATCATTGCTTGTACAGCCCTCTCGCAGTGTCCGGAGCAAGTATGGTGGGTCTGAAACACCGGTGTCAATGTGTTCTTTTTTCCATTTCCTGGTGTGTATATGCCGTGTTAACTCAGTGACAAATATAAAAAAAAAACCAGTGAAAGAGGAGCCCAGTGCAGGGAAATAGAACTTTTGGTTTCGTGAGTAACTGTGCTTAGAATGTCAGTCATTACTTGGATTAACATTGACATAAACGTTATGGTTCAGAGTGGAAAGTAGGAGAAGGTTGTGTGGGCGTAACTCTTTAGCAACATTTACGCCGTATTTAGGACGTAATTCTTTAACAAAATTTAAGGATATTTATTAACCAACTAGGTTAGTATCCTGCATTGCCCTAGTATGGATTTATTCCAGTCATCTATTAGCTTGCCTTGCCTCTTCACTCCCCTTATCTCCATCCATTTCCTCGTATTTCGTTCACTGTACATCTCTCCGCTTTCTATGATCTCGTCCAAACCCCCTTTTCTCTGTTCATGCCTCCTGAACCTCTATCTGTCCACAGGCTCCTACCCCCTCTGACAAACAGCTCTTTTCGCCTCTGCCCATCTCTTACTCCTCCCCTCTAAGATCACCTCTTCCTTCCCCTTCAGCTCTTCCTTCCCTTCACCTCTTCCTTCCCTTCTATCATCTCTTGCACCTTCTCTAAGTCCAGTTCCTCCAATCGCCACTTCCTATTCCACCCTCTGGATCCGTCCCTTCTTCTCCCAGTCTGTTCTTCCACTCCTCTTTCATTTCTCAGCCCACTCCCTCTACCCCATCTTTCTGCAAATCTCCTTCTCTTCTCTCTTTCAGTATAATATCCCTTTTCTCTGTCCATCCCCTCCTCCCCCCTCTGTTTCTCTATCATTACTCAGTCCATTTCCTCTTCGCACTAGTCCCTGTCCGCTTATGACTCCCTCTCCCTTCTTCCTCCTCACTCTCTATCCATGTCCTCCTCGCCATTTCTCCCTCCACGTTGTCACCCACAAGCCTATGGGAGACTGCTAATTCATACACTCCCAGTACTTCATTCAAGATAGTAAGTAATATGTATACAAGTGCGGCTGAATTCGATCGAGGCATTTAGGAGGATGCTTTTACCTGTGGCTTTGCACACATACGCACATGTTACACCCATCTCAAATGTATGTGACACATTTCACAGATATCTGTACACATATGCCTCTTGTCTGTGTAGCAAAATTCGCCCGCGGTTTCGTGTCCACGCAGCTCACGTTCTATGGCCCTGTTGCCCTGAACTATGGGCTGTACAATGATGTAATTTTCCAGTGATATATGTAGATACTGTGTTCGAAATATTTTGCGAATAGAGTTGGTCATAAAGGAATAATTTATTCAGAGGTGTTATGTACATTTTAGATGGAGGGGCAGAGAGGAAATAAAAAGTAAGGAACTCATGATGTCAGCTGTATCTGGGCTTTATGCGGAGACAGCGGCGCCGAACAAAAAATGTGTGCCGGATCGGGATTCAAATAAGGGACCTCCAGCTTGCAAGGCATTTGCGTTAATCAATGCGCCACCCACCGCTTTCACTATAACCATGAAGAGCGCCTTTCCCTTCCCCTCCCCCCTCCCTCCATCTAAGTGCTCTTCATATGACTCTTTTCAAAAATACCTGTCTGATTTGAGCGGTCCTGTCAGCATGTTAAGCTCCGACCAGCATAGTGGTCATAGAAAACTACACAAACCTCCTCGGCAAAGAAAAAGCCTCAGTCTCTAAGCAGATAGGCACGAAATTTAATACAGAAAAAGTTTTACATAACACTAAACGGAGAAGTATAAAACACACAACAATCTTTCTTAGCCCAAAATAGCAAGCAAGCAAAGCTCCACTCTCTGGTCAATGGGTCATTAGCGACTGACCGACCACCGCATCAGTCTCTGCAGTGGCGTCATTGGAATGGCGTAGGGTCAACACACTGTTGTCTCATCCGTGGTTGGCTCTCTTTATCTTGGAACCGCTAATTTTATAAGTGGCGCCTCATTTGATGTCATGAAACTGAGTGCATCCCGTTCCCAGCAAGGAAAAATTAATGCCGATTCCCTGGACTCAATCCCAGATTTTCCACATAGCAGTCAGCTACTCTGAGCACTGAGCTACAAAGGTGGACATAACCCGGAATACCAAAGCCTAAAACACGCTCAGTCCAAGCCGACACCTCTACTAACACTCTGTTAACAAAGGAGCAAGGATTGGCAGTAGAATACACCATCCCAAGTTATCCTCTGTTGGGCACAATGAATGCCACCAACAGTGAATGCCTACAAAGAGAAATTAAAATTTCACTTAAGACAATAATAAATTAAATTCTACAAATTTCTCGTTGCAGCTGGGAGTGGCAACATTCTTTGCTTTCTGCCAGTGGAATGCTAATGCCATAACGTGATACATTATCTGACGTAAAGACTTCCAGGTTCATTACTTGTTGGAGCACGTGTCAAAATGCTTCTGATAAAGATAAAGAGATTCGTATATAAATAAGATGATGTTGAATCCACCTTAAGTATTTTACTCTCTGTATCACACTCACGATACGTGCTGCTAGGATCCCTTTTTGTGCGAGCACGGTGGCACTCACCAACTAATCCGCTAAATAGTGAAACTAACTGAATCATTTACCTGATGTTGACGCACGCGGGTATTCTCTTTAATCTTCCATCATCGTCTTTTCTTAATATCTTCTCAGCAGGCCGCTGTGGCCTAGCGGTTCTAGGCGCTTTAGTCCAGAAACGCGCTGCTGCTGCGGTCGCAGGTTCGAATCCTGTGTCGGGCATTGATGTGTGTGGTGAGCTTAGGTTAATTAGGTTTAAGTAGTTCTAAGCTAGTGTACTGATGACCCCAGATGTTAAGTCCCGTAGTGCTTAGAGCTATTTGAGCCATTTAATATTTTCTCATTACCAAATTTGTAATCTTCCTTGTGGCTCAGCAAAAAAATGGTGTTTGTACTACGGCAACTTGTTCCTTTGAGAGTCTCAGCAAAGTTTCTCATCTTGTTTCCATGGCATTGATACCTGTTTTTCACTGAAGAGCCAAAGCAAGTGGTACACCTACCTGATATCGTGTAGGGTCCCCGCGAGCACGCAGAAATGACTCAACACGACTTGGCATGGACTGGACTAATTTCTGAAATAGTGCTGCAGGGTACTAACAACGTAAATGCCGCAGGGCTGTCCATAATTCCGTAAGAGTACGAAATGGTGGATATCTCTTCTGAACAGCACGTCGAAAGGCATCCCAGATACGCTCAATAATGTTCATGTCTGGGAGGTCTGGTGGCCAGCGGAAGTGTTTCAACCGAAAAGAGTGCTCCTGGAACCACTCTGTAGCTATTCTGGACGTGTGGTGTGGGGTGTCGCACTGTCCTGCTGGAATTGGCGAAGTCCGTCAGAATGCATAATGGACATGAACGGATGAAAGTGATCAAAAGGAAACTTAAGTACATGTTACCTGTGAGAGTGGTGTCTAGACGCATCAGGGGTCGCATATCACTACAACTGCACATGTCACACACCATTACAGAGCCTTCACCAGCTTCAACACACCCCTGCTGATATGCAGGCTCCATGGATTCATGAGGTTGTCTCCATACCCATACACGTCCATCCGCTTGAACAACTTGAAACGCGACTCGTCCGACCAGGAAACATGTTTCCAGTCATCAACAGTCCAATGTAGGTGTTGACTGGCCCAGGCGAGGCGTGTAGCTTAGTCTCGTGCAGTTATGGACGGTGGGCCTTCGGTTCCGAAAATCCATACAGATGATATTCATTGAGTGGTTCGCAAGCTGACAGTTGTTGATGGCCCAGCACTGAAATCTGCAGCAATTTGGAGAAGGGGTGCTCTTCCGTCACGCTGAACGATTGTCTTCAATTGACGGTGGTCCCATTATTGTAGGATCTTTTCCGGCCGCAGTGATGTTGGAGATTTGAAATTTTAGAGGATTAACTAAAGAAACACAGCTTTTTGCCTTGTTTGAAAAATTTTATTATTAATGTTACTTCCGAACATAGGTTTCGGCTTATAAGCCCATTTTAAGTACATCGATTTTATTAGGTACTTCAAAATGGGTTTTGTAGGCGGAAACCTAGGTTGTACAATAACATTAATAATAAAATTTGTGAAGCAAGACAAAAAACAATGTTTGTATAGGTAATTTACAAAGTTCCAGTAAGAGCCCACCGTTGATTCAATTAAAATGATTTTACCAGCAAAAAGCTTTTTTTATTACTTGATATTAACTGATACCTATTTTGACAGATTATATTCATGGTACACTCGTGGAATGGTCGTACGGGAAAAGCCCTACTTCATCGCCACCTCGGAGAAGCTGTGTCCCATCGCTAGGGGGCCGGCTCTACATCACGTTGAAACTCACTTATAATTTTCGATAACCTGCCATTGTAGCAGCAGTAACCAGTGTAACAACTTGTTGTCTTATATAGGCGTATTCTGCCCGTTAACACATCTCTGTATTTGAATATGCGTGCGTATACCAGTTTCTTTGGCGCTTCAGTGTATAATGTGAAGCATGTGCTTTGTCCAGCGTGCGGAACAGTACTTCTTTTACTTCTCGTACTAAACTGTAAACTCCCCTCCTGGTATGGACCAATAATCGGTTAATCGCTGAACTGAATCATTTGCTTGTTATTCTGTAGCATCCATATTTCTTTTTTTGTTCATAATTAAAACCGACTGTCGCAAAAGCTAAAACGGGGCATACAGATCACTTGGACAGTAATAAATTGCATATTAACTATTTACTACCGATGCTTAGTTTCACAGGGCACTGAAAGACCTGAGTCGAAACAAGGCGCCGGGAGTAGACAACATTCCATTAGAACTACTGAAGGCCATGGGAGAGCCAGTCATGACAAAACTCTACCAGCTGGTGAGCAAGATGTATGAGACAGGCGAAATAACCTCAGACTTCAAGAAGAATATAATAATTCCCAAAGAAAGCAGGTGCTGACAGATGTGAAGATTCCAGAATGAGATTTTCACTCTGCAGCGGAGTGTGCGCTGATATGAAACTTCCTGGCAGATTAAAACTGTGTGCCCGACCGAGACTCGAACTCGGGACCTTTGCTTTTCGCGGGCAAGTGCTCTACCAACTGAGCTACCGAAGCACGACTCACGCCCGGTACTCACAGCTTTACTTCTGCCAGTATCTGTCTCCTACCTTCCAAACTTTACAGAAGCTCTTCTGCGAAACATGCAGAACTAGCACTCTTGAAAGAAAGGATACTGTGGAGACATGGCTTAGCCACAGCCTGGGGGATGTTTCCAGAATGAGATTTTCACTCTGCAGCGGAGTGTGCGCTGATATGAAACTTCCTGGCAGATTAAAACTGTGTGCCCGACCGAGACTCGAACTCGGGACCTTTGCCTTTCGCGGGCAAGTGCTCTACCAACTGAGCTACCGAAGCACGACTCACGCCCGGTACTCACAGCTTTACTTCTGCCAGTATCCGTCTCCTACCTTCCAAACTTTACAGAAGCTCTTCTGCGAAACATGCAGAACTAGCACTCCTGAAAGAAAGGATACTGTGGAGACATGACTTAGCCACAGCCTGGGGGATGTTTCCAGAATGAGATTTTCACTCTGCAGCGGAGTGTGCGCTGATATGAAACTTCCTGGCAGATTAAAACTGTGTGCCCGACCGAGACTCGAACTCGGGACCTTTGCCTTTCGCGGGCAAGTGCTCTACCAACTGAGCTACCGAAGTACGACTCACGCCCGGTACTCACAGCTTTACTTCTGCCAGTATCCGTCTCCTACCTTCCAAACTCTACAGAAGCTCTTCTGCGAAACATGCAGAACTAGCACTCCTGAAAGAAAGGATACTGTGGAGACATGGCTTAGCCACAGCCTGGGGGATGTTTCCAGAATGAGATTTTCACTCTGCAGCGGAGTGTGCGCTGATATGAAACTTCCTGGCAGATTAAAACTGTGTGCCCGACCGAGACTCGAACTCGGGACCTTTGCCTTTCGCGGGCAAGTGCTCTACCAACTGAGCTACCGAAGCACGACTCACGCCCGGTACTCACAGCTTTACTTCTGCCAGTATCCGTCTCCTACCTTCCAAACTTTACAGAAGCTCTTCTGCGAAACATGCAGAACTAGCACTCCTGAAAGAAAGGATCAGGAGTGCTAGTTCTGCATGTTTCGCAGACGAGCTTCTGTAAAGTTTGGAAGGTAGGAGACGGATACTGGCAGAAGTAAAGCTGTGAGTACCAGGCGTGAGTCGTGCTTCGGTAGCTCAGTTGGTAGAGCACTTGCCCGCGAAAGGCAAAGGTCCCGAGTTCGAGTCTCGGTCGGGCACACAGTTTTAATCTGCCAGGAAGTTTCATATCAGCGCACACTCCGCTGCAGAGTGAAAATCTCATTCTGGAAATATCCCCCAGGCTGTGGCTAAAGCCATGTCTCCACAGTATCCTTTCTTTCAGGAGTGCTAGTTCTGCATGTTTCGCAGAAGAGCTTCTGTAAAGTTTGGAAGGTAGGAGACGGATACTGGCAGAAGTAAAGCTGTGAGTACCGGGCGTGAGTCGTGCTTCGGTAGCTCAGTTGGTAGAGCACTTGCCCGCGAAAGGCAAAGGTCCCGAGTTTGAGTCTCAGTCGGGCACACAGTTTTAATCTGCCAGGAAGTTTCATATCAGCGCACACTCCGCTGCAGAGTGAAAATCTCTTTCTGGAAACATCCCCCAGGCTGTGGCTAAGCCATGTCTCCACAGTATCCTTTCTTTCAGGAGTGCTAGTTCTGCATGTTTAGCAGAAGAGCTTCTGTAAAGTTTGGAAGGTAGGAGACGGATACTGGCAGAAGTAAAGCTTTGAGTACCGGGCGTGAGTCGTGCTTCGGTAGCTCAGTTGGTAGAGCACTTGCCCGCGAAAGGCAAAGGTCCCGAGTTCGAGTCTCGGTCGGGCACACAGTTTTAATCTGCCAGGAAGTTTCATATCAGCGCACACTCCGCTGCAGAGTGAAAATCTCATTCTGGAAACATCCCCCAGGCTGTGGCTAAGCCATGTCTCCACAGTATCCTTTCTTTCAGGAGTGCTAGTTCTGCATGTTTCGCAGAAGAGCTTCTGTAAAGTTTGGAAGGTAGGAGACGGATACTGGCAGAAGTAAAGCTGTGAGTACCGGGCGTGAGTCGTGCTTCGGTAGCTCAGTTGGTAGAGCACTTGCCCGCGAAAGGCAAAGGTCCCGAGTTCGAGTCTCGGTCGGGCACACAGTTTTAATCTGCCAGGAAGTTTCATATCAGCGCACACTCCGCTGCAGAGTGAAAATCTCATTCTGGAAACATCCCCCAGGCTGTGGCTAAGTCATGTCTCCACAGTATCCTTTCTTTCAGGAGTGCTAGTTCTGCATGTTTCGCAGAAGAGCTTCTGTAAAGTTTGGAAGGTAGGAGACGGATACTGATGTGAAGATTACCGATCTATCAGTTTAATAAGTCACAGCTGCAAAATAGTAATGCGAATTCTTTACAGACGAATGGAGAAACTGGTAGATGCAGACCTCGGGAAGGATCAGTTTGATTCCGTAGAAATGTTGGAACACGTGAGGCAATACTGACCTTGCGACTTATCTTAGAAGAAAGATTGAGAAAAGGCAAACCTACATTTCTTGTATTTGTAGACTTAGAGAAAGCTTTTGACAATGTTGACTGGAATACTCTCTTCCAAATTCTGAAGGTGGCAGTGGTAAAATACAGGGACCGACAAGCTACTTACAATTTGTACAGAAACCAGATCGCAGTCATAAGAGTCGAGGGGCATGAAAGGGAAGCAGTGGTTGGGAAAGGAGTGAGACAGGGTTGTAACCTCTCCCCGATGTTATTCAATCTGTATATTGAGCAAGCAGTAAAGTAAACAAAAGAAAAATTCGGAGTAGGTATTCAAATTCATGGAGAAGACGTAAAAACTTTGAGATTCGCCGATAACATTGTAATTCTGTCAGAGACAGCAAAGGACCTGGAAGAGCAGCTGAACGGAATGGACAGTGTCTTGAAAGGAGGATATAAGATTAACATCAACAAAAGCAAAACGAGGATAATGGAATGTAGTCAAATTAAATCGGGTGATGCTGAGGGAATTAGATTAGGAAATGAGACACTTAAAGTTGTAAAGGAGATTTGTTATTTAGGAAGTAAAATAACTGATGATGGTCGAAATAGAGAGGATATAAAATGTAGACTGGCAATGGCAAGGAAAGCGTAGTGTAGCCATGTATGGAAGTGAAACGTGGACGATAAATAACTTAGACAAGAAGAGAATAGAAGCTTCAGAAATGTGGTGCTAAAGAAGAATACTGAAGATAAGGTGGATAGATCACGTAACTAATGAGGAGGTATTGAATAAGATTGGGGAGAAGAGAATTTTGTGGCAAAACTTGACTAGAAGAAGGGATCGGTTGTTAGGACATGTCCTGAGGCAGCAAGGGATCGCAAATTTAGCATTGGAGGGCAGCGTGGAGGGTAAAAATCGTAGAGGAAGACCAAGAGATGAATACACTAAGCAGATTCAGAAGGATGTAGGTTGCAGTAGGTACTGGGAGATGAAGAAGCTTGCACAGGACAGAGTAGCATGGAGAGCTGCATCAAACCAGTCCCAGGACTGAAAACAACAACTTAATTTTTAACGTAGTACAATTTCTTCTACTACTACAAAACTACTATCAAATTCTTCATCACTTACCCAGGTACTAATACCACTGTAAACACTAAATAATGTGTTCTCTGATTGTTTAGTGCAGTTAAATTGTAGGTTGCTCCCGCTACTCGATCCGCCCCACGCTACCCTGGTCAACAGCGTTTGTCTATTGAGTTCCTCAGGCGCCGGGCAGCACATCAGCAGCCTTTCCACTATGAAAAGCAATTCCACCTGTCACACTATTTCATTCGGTGTAGGCTGAGCTAGCTATCTTCCCTCCATCTTCAAGTACGCCGTCTAGCCTGGATAGCAGCAGGCTGACGTATGGCGGAATGCGTCGCCAAGTCTTCCTTCGTCTTCCTGGATGCTGCAGCTACAGTATCGTCCAGTATGCGCCAGGTTGACTCGCTCCTTAGTGATCCAACATCCTTAATACCTTTCGTCTATTACCCACTACACATCCATAGGGCGCACAGTTCCTTCTTTGAACTGGCCTTATTTCCAAGCAACTGTCTTACTTCCAGTTGATTGCTTTTCTTCAAAAAATAAAAGGCTCTTCTTTTACTAATTTCCAAGTCCGGTAGGTATATTCCTAGAACTAGTAACAAAGCATCATTCGGGGTAGTGCAGTAGGCACTTGTTAATCTACATTGAACTTTCTCACTAATGAAGTTGGGTTCATTATCTTCAATATATGAGTCTAAATACTTGCACAACATCTTACGACTGATTCCTGATGTTTATATAGAGTGGTGGTATACTCTGGTTGTTTTCAGGGGCCGGCCAGTATGGCCGAGCGGTTCTAGGCGCTTCAGTCTGGAACCGAGCGACCGCTACGGTCGCAGGTTCGAATCCTGCCTGTGTGTGATGTCCTTATGTTAGTTAGGTTTAAGTAGTTCTGTTGTAGGGGCTGATGACCTCAGATGTTAAGTCGCATAGTGCTCAGAGCCAATTTTTGTTTTCAGGGAAAGCCTAAATTGCCTATTTGCATTGGTTATATTTTTATTCTTTTCTGCTTCGTTTTGTATATTACGTGCAAAGTTACGACGTTCTTCCTGAAATACCATTAGATATCACTTTACCGCGCTTCTCCTAATCGTTATATCATTTAATTTTATTGTACTGTTAATAGGTTTCCTTTTGGCAGAACGTACACTGGTTTGTGAGGTGCTAGTGACACTTTAGCACCTTGGCACCAGCCCTCAAGTTCGTCGAAGGCCGCATTACATTTGGATTCTATAATACTTCTGGAGCCACCATTTACAAAGAACAGCACATCTGCAATTGCTACCAGTCCTCTTATGTTACTACTGTGATGTATCTTTTGACATCCCGATTTCTGGCTCAAACACGATCCCTGCGGACAACCTCTGGTTATTGTTTACGTTATTTTGTTTCCTGTTCATGTTAAAGAAGCACTTCGCCCGTGACAATAAACTCTCGCCGGCCGAGGTGGCCGAGCGGTTCTAGGCACTGCAGTTCGGAACCACGCGACTGCTACGGTTGCAGGTTCGAATCCTGCCTCGGGTATGGATCTGTGTGATGTCCCTCGGATGAAACATCCCCATTGAAAAATTGATGAATTACTGGGCTCATAAAACTCTACGTTATTTGATTTTCAAACTGCTGAGCAGAACTGAACGTATTCAGACATTACTCACTTTACTTATTCTGAACAAGACTAAACTGACACACAATATTTTTAGAGCAACGCAATCTGACTTTCAAAAATCTCTGCAAAAGGATGGCCCCGACCAACAATAACCTATACCTTCCATGAATCACTTACCTCACAAAAATCTTCGTTACTCCAACTACTGCAATACAGCGAGAGCCCCTCTTGCCAGCTAAATAAAAGATTCTAACTACTAAAGTCACTAACTAGTGATAGGCATAGTCAGCAAACGAAAAATTTTGATAGAGAACAAACAATGTATTTATCTTAATAATGGTCAAACGTCATCATATACACAGGGTGCTACAAAAAGGTGCAGCCAAACGTTCACTAAACATTCCTCACATACCAAGAAAGAAATTATGTTATGTGGACATGTGTCCGGAAACGCTTACTTTGCATGTTAGAGCTCATTTTATTACTTCTCTTCAAATCACATTAATTATGGAATGGAAACACACAGAAACAGAACGTACCAGCGTGACTTCAAACACTTTGTTACAGGAAATGTCCAAAATGTCCTCCGTTAGCGAGAATACATGGTTCCACCCTCAGTCGCATGGAATCCCCGATGCGCTGATGCACCCCTGGAGAATGGCGTATTGTATCACAGCCGTCCACAATACGAGCACAAAGTCTCTACATTTGGTACCGGGGTAGCGTAGACAAGAGCTTTCAAATGCCCCCATAAATGTAAGTCAAGAGAGTTGAGGTCAGTAGAGCGTGGAGGCTATGGAAATGGTCCGCCTCTACCAATCCATCAGTCACCGAATCTGTTGTTGAGAAGCGTACGAACTCTTCGATTGAATTGTGCAGGAGCTCCATCGTGCATGAACAACATGTTGTGTTGTACTTGTAAAGGCACATGATCTAGCAGCACACGTAGAGTATCACGTATTAAATCATGATAACGTGCTCCATTGAGCGTAGGTGGAAGAACATGGGGCCCAATCAAGACGTCACCAACAATGCCTGCCCAAACGTTCACAGAAAATCGGTGTTGATGACCTGATTGCACAATTGCGTGCTGTTTCTCGTCAGCCCATACGTGTTGATTGTGAAAGTTTACAATTTGATCACATTGGAATGAAGCCTCATCCGTAAAGAGAGCATGGGTGACTGGAATTCGTCAGTAGGAAAAGGAAGAGAAGGAAACATAGTAGGTGAAAATGGATTGGGGCTAAGAAATGAAAGAGGAAGCAGCCTGGTAGAATCATAGCTAATACTCGGTTTAAGAAACATGAAAGAAGGTTGTATACATGGAAGAAACCTCGAGATACTAAAAGGTATCACATAGATTATATAATGGTAAGACAGAGATTTAGGAACTAGGTTTTAAATTGTAAGACATTTCCAGGGGCAGATGTGGACTCTGACCACAATCTGTTAGTTATGAACTGTAGATTAAAACTGAACAAACTGCAAAAAGGTGGGAATTTAAGGAGATGGGACCTGGATAAACTGAAAGAACCAGAGATTATACAGAGTTTGAGGGAGAGCATAAGGGAACAATTGACACGAATGGGGGAAAGAAATACAGTAGAAGAAGAATGGGTAGCTTTGAGGGATGAAATAGTGAATGCAGCGGAGGATCAAATAGGTAAAAAGACGAGGGGTAGTAGAAACCCTTCGGTAACTGAAGAAATATTGAATTTAATTGATGAATGGAGAAAATATAAAAATGTAGTAAATGAAGCAGACATAAAGGAATACAAACGTCTCAAAAATTATATCGACAGGAAGTGCAAAATACCTAAGTAGGGATGGCTAGAGGACAAATGTAAGGATGTAGAGGCTTACCTTATTAGGGGTAAGATAGATACTGCCTACAGGAAAATTAAAGAGACCTTTGGAGAAAAGAGAACCACTTGCATGAATATCAAGAGCTCAGATGGAAACCAAGTTCTAAGCAAAGAAGGGAAAGCAGAAAGGTGGAAGGAGTATATTGAGGGCCTATACAAGGGCGATGTACTTGAGGACAATATTATGGGAATGGAAGAGGATGTAGATGAAGATGAAATGGGAGATATGATATTGCGTGAAGAGTTTGACAGAGCACTGATAGACCTGAGTCAAAACAAGGCCCCTGGAGTAGACAACATTCCATTAGAACTACTGACAACCTTGGGTGAGCCAGCCCTGACAAAACTCTACCCTCTGGTGAGCAAGATGTATGAGACAGGCGAAATACCCTCAGACTTCAAGAAGAATATAATAATCCCAATACCAAAGAAAGCAGGTATTGACAGATGTGAAAATTACCGAACTATCAGTTTAATAAGTCACAGGTGCCAAATACTAACGCGAATTCTTTACAGATGAATGGAGAAACTGGCAGAAACATACCTCGGGGAAGATCAGTTTGGATTCCGTAGAAATGTTGGAATTCGTGAGGCAATACTGACCCTACGACTTATCTTGGAATAAAGATTAAGGAAAGGTAAATCTAAGTTCTAGCATTTGTAGACTTAGAGAAAGCTTTTCACAATGTTGATTGGAATACTCACTTTCAAATTCTGAAGGTGGCAGGGCTAAAATACAAAGATCGAAAGGCTATTTACAATTTGTACAGAACGCAGATGGCAGTTATAAGAGTCGAGGGGCATGAAAGGGAAGCAGTGGTTGGGAAGGGAGTGACACAGGGTTGTAGCCTCTCCCCGATGTTATTCAATTTGTATATTGAGCAAGAAGTAAAGAAAACAAAAGAAAAGTTCGGAGTAGGTATTAAAATCCATGGAGAAGAAATAAAAACTTTGAGGTTAGCCGATGACATTGTAATTCTGTCAGAGACAGCAAAGGATTTGGAAGAGCAGTTGAATGGAATGAACAGTGTCTTGAAAGGAGGGTATAAGATGAACATCAACAACTGTAAAACGAGGATAATGGAATGTAGTCGAATTAAGTCGGGTGATGCTGAGGGAATTAGATTAGGAAATGACACACTTAAAGTAGTAAAGGAGTGTTGATATTTGGGGAGCAAAAAAACTCATGATAGTAGAAGTAGAGAGGATATAAAATGTAGACTGGCAATGCCAAGGAAAGCGTTTCTGAAGAAGAGAAATTTGTTAACATCGAGTATTGATTTAAGTGTCAGGAAGTCATTCCTTAAAGTATTTGTATGGAGTGTAGCCATGTATAGAAGTGAAACATGGACGAGAAATAGCTTAGACAAGAAGAGAATAGAAGCTTTTGAAATGTGGTGCTACAGAAGAATTCTGAAGTTTAGATGGGCAGATCACATAACTAATATCGAATAGAATTGGGGAGAAGAGGAGCTTGTGGCACAACTTGACTAGAAGAAGGGATCGGTTGGTAGGACATGTTCAGAGACATCGAGGGATCACCAATTTAGTATTGGAGGGCAGCGTGGAGGGTAAAAAGCGTAGAGGGAGACCAAGAGACGAATACACTAAGCAGATTCAGAAGGATGTAGGTTGCAGTAGGTACTGGCAGATGAAGAATCTTGCACAGGATAGAGTAGAATTGAGAGCTGCATCAAACCAGTCGCAGGACTGAAGACCACAACAACAACATGGCTTTTTCTCCAGATGACTGGTGGAGATGGGTGCCCCCAACGCATGACACCAAGGTCACTTAGCTTTCTTACCGAAATATTTACGACAGCAGTTTGTCCTAAAGTGACAGTGTCATATAAAAATTTCACAGGTCGAGAATTTGTATTACAAACGTGTAGAAACAAAATCCTATAAATATAACAGCATTGTGAGGTATTCATTCATGTACACACATTTCATAACTCTTAAAGTACAATTCTTGGTTTCCAACATCATTTTTCCCAAATCAGAGGCCCTAACCACTACTCATTATTCTTTGCCTTATTACACGTATACATATCCATCGACACGTGTTCGATGTTTCATCATAATAAATATGTAGCCTAATCAAATTCCTCATATAGCAACAGCTTATTGATCATACACATACCTCAACAGCATAATAATACACACCGTCGTCGTGATAATAACATCATAACACCTCAGTCAAATCTCAAAAACGTCGTAGCTTTTCGCAATAATTTCAAAACCTAAACAAAAACTATCTGCTCATTTCAGTGGTATCATCTACCTCAAACGTACTTTAAAAATCATGATCCCATACCAAATACACCATTCAAAGCTCTCATAGCATCATAATGGTTCTGAAAAAATATGAACAGTTCACAAAGCACAGACAAAATACAATTTCATAAGTGTAAAGTTATCCTACTGTGTAATTGCATAAACATGTGTCACTGATGAAGTAAAATAAATGTTCGTCCCCCTCAGTTAAATGATCAGATAGCTGTGTAATTCTGTGTTACAGAAATATGGAAACAATGTGTGAAGTTGTATAAGCAAATAACATATTAGCTAGGGCTCCTAGCGCTCCTACACTTAGTACACAAAGTAGGCGTGTACCCCCTGAGGATTAACGTAATTATATCCTCAGGTGTTACAGATTACAGCAGTGGAATAAAATGTATCATGGAAAATCTTTGTATCTTTGTATTTCCAAAATCTTTAAAAATAGATGTTTTAAGAACAAAATCAATCACTCAAATACGTATACTGGAGCACTAAACTGTGTGTCTTGTTATAAGATAACCTCTGCCATTACTTAAGGGTAAAAAATGTGACAAGTGTCGTAATTATTGTCGTCCATAAGCAAAGTTCTCGAGAAGTCAGTGAACTTACCTCGTAATAAACAAAGTGAAATGCTATGCTTATAGATATCGTCGCTATTACGTACATTACCGTGATCAAAAAAGTACTATACTATAACGTATTGTTGTGCTACAAAAAAGGCTATCTCATTGTAGCTATACTACAAAAGTTACTACTAAAACATGTTTTACTTTCCAGAAGAATTCAGAAAAACTATGCAGATATAAAAGCAATAACATAAATTGTGTCACTCATTCGTAGCATCGTTATATAATCGTGTCGCTGTCAAATAAACTAGACACTATATCATCTGGTTCATCTGGTATCTCTCAGAAAGTACTTTAAATCCAGAATCTATTCTTAAGTAAACCAAAATGTTGCCTTAAAATCTCATTAGCAGTAGCGTTATAAGTTCTAAGTATGTGTGCCTTATAGTCTTTACGTAATCGTGCAATCAACAAGCAGGAATGTACACACACAATAACACTGTGTCATCAGTTCACTATAACAATGCATTCGTAATTACTGTCTAAATAAGTTCCCTAGGTTCTAGACTGAATAGTTAACTTCAAAACTTTGTTGCATGTTAACAGTTTCTAAGTGTGACAAAGCGTAGTAGTAACGTGAAATGAAAATTTTATGGCAGAGACTAAGTTAAAAAGCAGATTATCTCTCAATAAACGGTTTTACATGTAAAATGTGGTGCAAACCTTTACTCTTCCCAGTACACAGAGTTTCACCTTCCACGCAATTATCATGCGGTATACATCGGTAAAGAATGATAAAATTGTTTTCAAGGTTAGCGTCTATGTTCTTTTTCTCTGAGCCAGCCGGCGCATTTGGCTGCCTGCGGTGAGAGTCATTGTCTGTCTCTTTGTTGACGCTCGTCGTTATTAGGATTAGGCGACCTAATTTCTATAAATTCACCTTGTCGAGAGGGCCCTGCCCTGTTCCAATCCCGCCAGTTCTGATGAAATTCAGATCTGTCGTTACGATTATATCGTCTGCCGTCATGTCGATAGAGTCCATAGTTTCTTTCTTGTCGGTCACGTGGTGGAGAATTTCTCCATGAATCTTACCTGCGCGCTGAAGTGTTGCGTCTGAAGTGGTTCTGTCTCCCTTGATAATAATTGTTTTTGTTCCCACATCGTCTGTTTCTATGGTTTTCTCTGTCATATTCATTACTACGGAAATGCGATATTTCTCTGTAACTTTTATTCTGCCAACGGTTGTCATATGGGTGGTGTCTGTTTTAGTCACGTTTTGCGTTGTGAGAATCGCCTTGTTGTGTCCAGTTATTATTTATTTCCTCGCGGAATTGTGACGAATGTGACCTGTAATTGTTTTGTTCCTGTTTTCGCGTCCCGCGATTGTCAGTGTCAATTTCCATTTCTTGTAACAGTCCCTGAAAAGCTTCAATGTCGTCTTTGCAACGTCCTGCCAAAATAATATGACGTAAATGTTCAGGCAATTTGATTAAGCAAATGCGAATGAGTTCTGAGGGGCTGTATGGGTTTCACAGATACTGATTCTTATGAAACATGTCTTCAAAATATTTCACAAGACTGGAAAATTCAAGTTGTTCGAAATGTTTCATCATTATGATGCTACGTTTTACTTGGTTTTTTGCAGCTTGAGACCAATATGCTGAGAGGAAAGCATGATGAAATTCTCCTTCACAGTAACAATCGTGAATGACCCATCGCATTCTTACAGCTGGTTCATTCTCTAAATAGCCACACATAAATTCTAATCTGCGCTCTAATGATTAGTTGGGAGGAAAACATTGAGAGAATTGATGAAGCGATGCTTGTGGATGAATGTCGTGGCCGGAATTCTTAAATGTTTTGAATTATCGTGTAGTAATAAACAGCTTATAGTCAAAATCATCATGTCAGCGAGTCGCATGTCGGTCATTGATACGTCGTTTCGGCGGTTTCATCTCAAAATTAGGTGTAGCTTGCCAATTTTTTCATAATTTCCGAAATGGCCTGTGTTATTATTTTGTGGCTGTTCCGTATTTCTATATCCCTCTTCCTGTATTATAGCGCGAGTGTCCTCTGAAACATGTAATTCTTGTATTACTTATACCAACTGATCTTGTACTTCCCGGACTTCTTTTTTGTTCTGCGTCTTGATTTGATTCTGATTTTGTTTGAATTTTCTAATTTGTTCATACTCTTCTATGTCAGTGAGGGCTACCGGTCTTGTGTCATTCAGATCATCATCTACCTTTGTAGATAAGTTATTGAACTCATCCGAAAGTTCGGGTACTTTCTCCGATAATGAACTGATTTCCTCAGTGTGTTTTTCTGAACCAAGTTTCAGAGTGTCTATTTGTGTTGAAAACGTATCTACTATGTCCTTTAAGTTTCCTTGAGTTTTGGCAAGTTCAGTAACCGAATCGGTAGATGCAATTGAGTCAATTTTAGCTTGCACGGTGTCGTGATTTTCATGAACAATGGTTTGCAGTTCTTTTATGGCTGCTTCATGATTCTGTAACGCATTTTCATGGCGTGAAAAAGTAGGTTGGAAATCCTCACAAATTTGTGTGTTTTCGTCATTACAGACTTTTTTAGATTTCGATTCGATTTTAAGTAACTCAGCAGTTAAACCTTCACGTGTTTGTTCAAGCGTGGTGTCTTAACTTCTGAAGATTTTGTTCCATTTTGTCTGACTGTTGCTGAGTTTGTCTTTGATTTTGTTTCATTTGTTGCATTAACTTGCAAATATAATGTATTCTTGTCTGGAATCCGTTCCTATATGCTTTTCGGCAGTTCATTTGCTTCGGGAACATTCACAATTTGACTAGCAGAAAATGTGTGGCCGGCCGTTGTGGCCGTGTGGTTCTAGGCGCTTCAGTCTGGAACCGCACTGCTGCGACGGTCGCAAGTTCGAATCCTGCCTCGGGCATGGATGTGTGTGATGTCCTTAGGTTAGTTAGGTTTAAGTAGTTCTAAGTCTAGGGGACTGATGACCTCAGATGTTAAGTCCCATAGTGCTTAGAGCCATCGGAACCAACCAGAAAATGTGTCTTGACTTATTTGAGATGACGGTGAGGACCCAAAACCTGAATCCACAGTATTTGCACGATTGTGTCCTGTCATTTCGGATTACTGAGGCGAGCTGTTGCCGACTGATCGATCGATAATGCTCCCTGTTCACTAATTGTTTCACCGCCTACTTCATTATTTGCCGCCCGCTGCATTTCCCTATGCACAATTACCAAATTACTACGTTGAATGTCTGTTAATTCCTTATACGGTGCTGCTGATAAGCTACAATCGTCGTCACTATCATTTCTCAATTTACTTTGGATGCCAGTGTTACGTTTCTGACACGATAACAAGAAAAGCACAATTTGAAGAGCAAAAACAAAAAAATACATTAGCGTAGCACTGAAAATAATATCTCGTTAATTGCAAGCGCAGCTGCGAAATACATGGTGCAAATCTACATGCATGCCACATCTGTTTTAATATACAACAATGAAAAACGGCAACTACAAAGGAAATTCTCTATAATTACGCGTTAGCAATAAACAATAGCTACACTAATTACACAAACTACAAGAAAAAATCAGAAGATTCCATTGAGGTATCGTCGGCTAAGGGTCAACATATGAAACATCCCCTTTGAAAAATTAATGATCTACTGCGCTCATAAAACTTTACGTTATTTGATTTTCTAACAGCTGAACAAATCTGAACACACTCAGACATTGTTCTGTATTGTGTTATATGTTAACCGGGGACTCAGAAACGATGGAGAGGCTCCGTCCCCGCCGCAGCCGCAGTGGTCCCCAACCCCACGACGACTACCGTATTCCACTTCAACCCTCCGCCGCTCCACACCGAACCCAGGGTTATTGTGCGATTCGGCCCCCGGTTGACCCCCCAGGGAACGTGTCACATCAGACGAGCGTAGCCCTTATGTTTGCGTGATAGAGTAATGGTGGTGTACGCGTACATGGAGAACTTATTTGAGCAGCATTCGTTCACTTAGTGTAACTGAGGCGGAATAAGGGGACTCAGCCCGAATTCGCAGATGGAGAACCGCCTGAAGACCATCCACAGACTGGGCGGTTCATCCTACCTCGACACAAATTTGTCGGTCGGATTTGTGCCGGGGACCAGGCGCTCCTTCCCGCCCGGAAAGCGGTGCGTTAGACCGCTCGGCCAATCTGGTGGGCCTACTCAGACATTTTTCTCTTTACTTGTTCTGATCAACACTGAACTGACACACAATATTTTTAGCGCAACGCAATCTGACTTCCAAAAATCCCTACAAAAGAATGGCCCTGACTAACAATAACCTATACCTTTCATGTATCACTTAACCTCACAAAAATCTTCGTTACTCGAACTGCTGCAATACAACGAGCGCCACTACTGCCAGCTAAATAAAAGATTCTAACTGCTGAAAGCACTAACTACTGATAGGCATAGTCACCAAATGAAAGACTTTGATAGAAAAACAATGTTTTTACCTTAATAATGTTCAAAAGTTCATGATATCCAGTATTATAAATTTACTCTTTCTAGCGTCCGCTCTTAAAATTCTGCGATCTCTGTCCCCACATCCACCAATGCTGGCTATGTGACGTTACCAACATAAAAACCTAAACAGCCTACTTACAGAGTTAGTTGGGTTTGGGTAGTTCTAAGTTCTAGGGGACTGATGACTTCAGATGTTAAGTCCCATAGTGCTCAGAGTCATTTGAACCATTTGAATAATCTCTCGGGCAGCTGCACAACACTTCTGATCTCTCCAAATCCTTAAGGTGATCAAAGAAAGACGGCCGCTATAGGTTATAGAAAGCGCCAGTAACATCGATCATCTCTAGAGAGAAAGTAGAATGAGGCTCTGTCGCTAGCGAAATCGCCTTATTAATTGTGTCTTCAGCTGACTTTACTCTTCTACGCCTGTATTGGTGGGGGCTTACTCCGTGTAGCAATCTTCAAAAAGACTAATTGATCTATAGAATTTGGGTACCATTGGATTCGTATCTTGACCAATACTAATTAATACCACTTCAGCGTTCCTCCACGTCGTAGGGACCCTTCCTTGCAGGAGACATTCGTACAGCTCGCGCAGATAACTATCTAATTGGCCACAAAGCTCTCATAGGGCTTCTATTACTTCACCAGGGATCCTGTCCCGTCTTGGAGATTTTTTCTTTTACAGTCTTAAAATTATTTGCCTGATTTCTTTTCGGGCGAAGGTGCACACAATTTTATTGTTTCTGTATTGTTCCCATATCATTTTTGTAACCTATGCTCATCATCTGTCTCGCCGTCCGCCTACTTAGCTGAGTGCCACGCAATAGGCCCGGGTTCGATTCCCGGCCGTGTTGGAAAATTTCTCCCCTCAGGGACTGGGTGTTGTGTGGTACTTGCCATCATGGGCGGCAAGTCACGTTGTTTAACATGCAACCTATGCAACCTTCGGACTGTTTCTTCTTGTGTCATTCTGCTTCACATCTTAATTTCTGCAGCGCCTCAGTCCAGATGCGAGGTACTCCTTTTGCATGACACTTTCTGACAGATATCGATGCCTCCGTTGGACTAAGTGGAGCCATTGTCAGTTCTTGCCCTTCGACTTCGGCATTATCACCCAATGACTGACATCCGGACACTGAAACACCCTTCTTAGTTCATTCCAGTTGATGCTGTATTTAGGCCTTATACTTACGTTTCCTGTGGCGTCTTGTATTTCCTGTCCAGTGATAGTATAGCGTGTGATATTGTGGTCACTCGATGTCATTCCACTTCCAAACCTCCAGTCTTTCACACGGCTACTGTATTTGCTAGAGGGCCATCAATATCTGACGCTGCTCCGATCCTCACTTTGTAAGTTAGTGGAATGTAAGGTGCCTTCAATACGTGTCGGTTGAGTTCCATATTGGCTTCTTCTAGTTGTCCTCCACGTCTTCAGTGAGGCGGCTGTATCACAATACGGTCTTCCTATTTGCATCGGTGCAGTACAAACGATTCTTAGTTCGCCAAAACTCATCTCATCACTAAATTGAAAGTACGTGGAAACTAGGATGCAACTCTCCCAACCGGTTGACGATTCCACACAGATCACGTGCTCTGAGCAGTTCTGTGCTGTTTTTGTCAGTGTTATGGCCTTCTTAAATACTATTATTGGTGCCCTTGTGCGATTATCTCGCCAGTTATGCGCATATTACGGGACCTTTCCTACCGTAATCCCTTGCTATACCACCATGCGTTATCACAAAATGTGTGTATGAGATACTTAAGAAGAATGATTGATGTCTTCTGGCAAATACCGTTTCAATAACATCACCACTATTTGCACTTCTTCTTGCAGATTCTTCCTTCTCAGATGAATTCTGTCTATGAAATGAGGTGCAGGAAAAGTAATATGCTCCCCTTCTGGATTCTTATACCTTGATAGACGTTCGCCATCACAGCGCAGTGATAGTGTTAGCGCCTACCACGCCAGGGGCCCCGGGTTCGATTCCCGACTGGGGACTGGGTGTTCTGTGTCCTCCATCATTATTTTCATCATCACGAAACGCAAGTCGCCGAAGTGGCGTCAATTAAAAATACTTGCAATACGGCGACCGAGCCCCGAAGGGTATGTCCCGGCCAATAAATGCCATACGATCATTTCATTACACTGCTAGTTGTCTTAACGCTGTAATAAGCGTCGCAGGGTCTTCCAAGTCTAGTGAGATGCATATCTTTCCCTGTACTTTCATAAATCTGCCGCGGATCTGTTCCGGTCTGTCTTTTATTGTATCCCTTTTTTTAGTAGGTGTTTGTTTCTTGTACGAACTGGCTCTGAGTCTCGTACTGTTTATGTTTCAGATTCACGTGTTGCGTTGTCGAATCTTTTTACTTCTGTAGGCAGCGCAGCGCAGCGCATTTCTCAGGGTGTGTGCTGTCGCATTCTACGTACATCTTCCCAGTTTGTGTCACCGAAACTTCATCGCCTGTATCACACGTCATTCCTACATCCGCCTCTGATCTTACTTCTCTGTAATGCCATACAGTTATGAATTGTTTGCCAAAAACTTTTTTCCTGTTTTGTCGTAGGTGCATGATGCTCTACTTCTGTTTACGGCGCATGCTCTTTTCTATGGTACTTACTGATTACTTCTTGTCATAAATTCCTTGATCGTTCGGCTTCCGTCCACCTCCTCGATGGTGATTTATGTTACTTACGTAGGTGGTGCTTGATGCTTTCTAGCGTTAGGAGACGCCTACCCACAATCTGTTTTTAAGATCTGCTGTGTCACGATGGTTTGATAAGTGCGACATTCATATCTGTTCCCTGTGCACTTTTACCCCTATATTTACACGGCAAATACACTGCCGCTTGTTTATTTTTATTTCAGTCTTTTCTGATAGGGCCTTCTTCCCCACAATGTCCCCAAATTATTACTTGTTTATCACAATGTTTTGCCATGTATTTGCATCGCACGCACCACCTCGCCACTAGACACTCTTTCACTCACTGAACCAGAACGGAACCCAAGATATGCTTTCTGTAACTTCATGAGAGCTGTTGTAACCTCAGAGCTCAATTCAATAACTTGATGGTCCAATTTTCTTTCCCTTGGTTCTCCACTGAAGCGTGCTGTAGAGCCGCTTTGGAAACTTCACTTAGTGAGTTCATCTTCAAGGTTCTACACGTATATTGTACTTTTCAGTTCATTTGCATCTGTGTCCTCAGGGATATCGTAGAGTATCATTAAAGGTCTTTTTTTTCTTAGGCTGTTCACAAATCGGTGTACCTTGCAGATTTTTTGTTGTTCATTGTGTGGCAGTTCCCAGGATGGCCATGTTATTGGTTTGCTTAGTCATCCGTAAACAAATTCTGTCCTTGGTGCGGTTTATTAATGTCGTTAGTTTTTGTTGCACTAGTTTTGCCTATTCATTTGTTCTTGATTTTATAAACACAGTACTTTGTTGCATTGTTTGCGCTGCAGCGAATTTAGCTGCAGGAGCAGTTTTGACTATATTTCTACCAATTGGCGTCGTTAGCACCGCACTTGCATGTGTTTTCGCTGGCGTCGTGAATTTTCTTTATGACATTCGTCCACCGTCCATAGCTCCCACTTTCAATTCGCTTGCTCTCTCCTGTGTCATCTTTTGCCCAGAAAATTCATCAAGTTTTTAATGCTGCTGTTATATATGTAGCCATCTTGACTACATGTGTTTGGTCATCTGATGTACAACACGCTGCTGTGTGCGGTCTCTCCACGTTAAGCTGCGACGCCGACTTATGTCGCTTTCTGCTGAGTCACCAGAAGCAGCGCCGGGCGTGTCACGTGTGGCTCACGTCGCACCGCAACAGTCGCGGCTCGTCGGGACAGCAGAGTAACAGTATATTACATGGAGGTTTACATTATTTTCAACTGGTATTTAGTTCTCTTAATCTTTCTCTGCAACTTCCTGCCTTGGCCACTCTAAAACAGTTCTCATCAAGCATTCTCAAGTTAGCTCATGTTACAATTTTCCAAGTATGGTATTAAATCCAGGCGAGTCTTCTTTTTTTACAAATCTCCACTGTGTTTCCACATGATTCAATGCTCAAAAATCCGCTTATCAGAATCAGTGCCCATGAGATCAGTTTTGTTTGACACACAGGTCCTTGGTTCTGTAAGAAAAGTTCTTCATGCTACTGTCTCCTCTCGACGTGTCCTGTCATTAATAATAAGGCTCCAGTTGTCTGGCAAGTACTTTCGTCTGGTTATTTCTAGGCATCTTAATTGTCACATTGAGTAGCTCTAATCTGACCACTTCGAATGGTCCTCTTAATTGTTTCTTCTTCGATTGAAGCTACACTATTTGATTAAGAGTATCCGGACTTCCCCAAAAATAGATGTTTTTCATGTCAGGTGGATTGTGCTCCCACCTACTGCCAGTTACTCCATATAAGCGACCCCAGTAGCCAAACGACACCGTGAGAGAGCAGAGTGAGGTTCTCCACAGAACTCACAGACTTCGAACGTAGTCAGGTGATTGGGTCTCACTTGTGTCATTCCAAACTGCATCACGATCCACTGCAAGTATGACAGATAGGCGGAAGGTTATAAAACGGATTTTACTGTTATGTGGCTGCTCATAAGCCACATATCACACCGGTAAATGCCAAACAACGCCTCGTTTGGTGTAAGGAGCGTAAACAGTGGACAATTGAACAGTGGAAAAACGTTGTGTGGAGTGATGAATCACGGGAACACAATGCAATGTGGCGATCCGATGGCAGGGTGTGGGTATGGAGAAAGCCTGATGAACGTCATGTGCCAGCATGTGTAGTCCCAACAGTAAAATTCGGAAGCGTTACTGTTATGGTGTGATCGTGTTCCTCATGGAGGGAGCTTGCACCCATTGTTTTGTATGGCACTATCACACCAGAGGCCTATATCGATTTTTCTTTGGCCTTCTTGCTACCCACTGTTTAAGAGCAATTCGGAGATGTCGTTTGCGTGTTTCAACACGGCCCAGCACCTGTTCATAATGCACGGCCTGTGGCGGAGTGGTTACACGAAAATAACATCCTTGTAATGGACTGGCCTGCACAGAGTCCTGACCTGAATCCTATAGAACACCTCTTGGAAGTTTTGGAACAGCGACTTAGTGCCAAGCCTCATCGATCGACATCGATATCTCTCCTCAGTGAAGCACTCCGTGAAGAATGGGCTGCCATTCCCCAAGAAACCTTCCAGCATCTGATTGAACTTCAGCTTGAGAGGGTGGAAACTGTCATCAAGGCTAAGGGTGGGCCAACACCATATGGAATTACAGCGTTACCGATGGAGGACGGCACGAACTTTTTAAGTTATTTTCATCTAGTTGTCTAGATACTTTTGATCACGTAATGTATTAAGTATAATAATTCAGGTTCAAATTGTTAGGTAAATAATCCTTACTAAACATCTTTAGATTTGATAGTTCACTCTTCAGTGTGTAATCTTCGAGCATAGAACTCCAGCGCCATACCCGTTCAGTTGAGAAAGCTGGGTATTCTGCACACGTTAATTTAATCGATTTTAGTTATGTTTTTCATACTTTGTAGCTTATTTTAATCCATTTAGAGATAATGCCAAATGAGCACAAGCACGTAAGTTAGTCACGTTATTCCACAATGAGTTGTATAATTTTAATTAATATTGTGTATATACTGATTGCTGGTGAGGAGGAAAGTTAGTTATTAGTATTTTTTTTATGATCTCATTCATAAGAAGCCATATCACAGTCATCACAGTCGCTCAAGAAAAATATAATTAAGCTTTACTTGTTCAATCAGAATCGGTCGATGACTCTCCTTGTCCGCAGTCTCGATGATTCGAAGCGATTTTCAATACCGTATAAATAAAGAGTCTTCGTTTTCTTGCGTTGCGTATTCAAATGGTTCAAATGGCTCTGAGCACTATGGGACATAACATCTGAGGTCATCAGTCCCCTAGAACTTAGAACTACTTTAACCTAACTAACCTAAGGACATCACACACATGCATGCCCTTGGCAGGATTCGAACCTGCGACAACAGCAGTCGCGCGGTTCCGGACTGAAGCGCCTAGAACCGCTCGTCCACCACGGCCGGCGTTGCGTAGTCAGTCGGGAAACCTCACATCAAGCTGAAAGGTTGCTTTGATAGAGTTTAATTATCCGATGAAATAATGGAGCTCTTAGATCTAATAATTGCAGGTTCGTTTCCAACTCATCGGAAGTTCCCTTCTGATTATCAACGGAACGACTCCTCCGTGCAATTTTCCAATTAGAGAATACATATATAATGAAATTCCTTACACACCTTTGATGTAAATGCTCAGTATATATTTTCTTGAGTAGCATACAATATATTTTCAGTCTCTTTCTTCCAGTAATCTCGATAGCAAAATTACAATGATTCAATGCGGCTATTCCGCACGGAGAAGATCCTAGAAGTCCCCTCAACACACCAGAGAGAATATTACAAAGAGCAATCATGCGCTCATGAAATAGTAAAAGCACTGCACCACCTTGCGCATCGATTCTGCGAGTATGTAGATGGTCAAGTAGGAAACGCAATTCACTCATAGAATTGTGCAGGGATAATTAGTAGAATATAAAGAGATATTACAGTTGTTCTAAGGTAAAGGGTTCACTTCCTGCTATACTCTCTGGCATTAGACTTACTTTAATGCAAACAAAATGAACTTTTATTTACCTCCCAGAAATTTTGTACAGGATATTTGTGCACAATTCATGTAGACACTGGGTGGTGGGTACTGAATGCACAGACCACTGTGCATGATTTGAAGACGAAACGTAGTCGGCAATCACTAAGCCCAGTTCTGCACGGTGGTGAAGTAACTTTGCAGTGTTTACATTCCAGGACTCAGCTGTGCTCGTTCAGCTGTTGGCGAGGTTCTTAGCTATTCTAATACCAAAGCTGTCTGGTAGACAACCCAGCCATATTATGCCAGATACATCTTGGTACGGTTCCCAGACCAATGTCTGGTTCGTGGTATCTGATGCTGATCGATTTCCAGTGGTTCAGTGCCTAGGAGGACCTCAGTTCGACCCTCACACCATCAGTGGTGTAAATGGCTCTGCAGGCAGGTGGTTCTGTGAGGATCGAGGCTGATATATAGCAGCCGAACAACTACAGTTGAAGTCAACTCAATGATACACCTATTCCTCGCCCTGCCTAGCCTTGCAGCCAGTATTTATAGGTGCCAGAGTGAGCTTGTTGTTGAACGGTCATCTCATGTTTCACGTTAGCAACTTCCTACAGCTCTGCCAAAGGACCCCAAGTTATGGGAACATCGTTCGCCATTAACCAGTTACACATTCGTGGCATACAATTGGGCAGTGTGGCGAAACACTGTGCCATTAGGTTATGGCAAGAAGAATGGTGATGGCAATGGACTCTTGCCTCGGCTCATACTGCTGCATCAATTTTCAAGCACCTCAGATTTTTTTGTGATAACGACATGTACCAATGACTTTATCACATTTGTTCACTGAACGCAAAACGCATAGGTGATTTGCATTTCTATAACACCTCTTTTAAGAACAGCGTGGATAGGTCTGCGCTGTTATTATGCAGGTTTAGTTTTCATTTGCCTTCCGTGGGAAATGTAAAATTTGAGTGATAATCCCCAAATTATAAAATCTAAGTTGAAAAGCTTCTTTCTTGCACATTAATTTTATTCAGTGTCGGAGTTCCTCGCCGATGCTTACATTCCAGCACAGTGACGAATTATATGCCATATAAATTATTGTAAACTCTTTCTGCGGTATTTTTAAATTTTTATAGCCGTTTGCCGTCTGTAAGTGTTATCTGTTTTCTATGATGTAAGTAATCACTCATACCATGACAAAGTAACTTTCGCTCAGTGCCCCATGGAATTTAATAAATTAAATTAATTTTTTAACTGTTAATATAATTACTGTTGGTAAAATGCTGGTTAAAATGTGACCTTACGTAGCAACGAAATTTAGCCTCATCCGTAAACGCTATTACATTTGGTATGATGACGGTTATGAGTGCAAAACTTTGTACCCACTGAGAAATGACTCAGGCATTCGCCGTAAATATCTCGTGGAACACTAGTCGTCGCCGAATAGCAATGCATTTAGCATTCTTCCAAGTAGAACTTTTTCGGAAAGAAGCATACAGAAATTGATGCAGATTTGTGCATCGAAATAGATAACGATGAAGATGGGTGTATAAAGTACTGCACTTACATTGCGGAGACACTTGCTACACTTTGCGATTCGGTCTCACTTTACGCGATACACATTTTAAGAGAACGCTTTTCTTGTTACTAGTTCTCTTAATTATGTGACGGTGCCCTCGATGACTTCTATTTGTTAAATCTGTTTCTCGTGGTCATCTACCACTTGGCAGGCCCTCTCTAATCGGAGTTTTTTTGGCAATGGACAGTTCATCATGAGTCATTTACAGTTACAAATATATAGCCTGTGGATACCTGTTAATTGACTTATTCAATGCAGTGGTTTTCATTGGCTTCAGCACCCTCATACCATTGGTCACCGTTGGTTCATACACCTTATGGAAGTAGTTTACAATCCCAGGGGAAAAGGGGTGTTCGCTCCTCTGTAATGATTTTTAATCAGAATTAATTCAGTGGCTGATTTCGAAACCAGTACCCCAGTTGTTTCGACTATTGGTCAAAAACTCTACCGTAGACCACGGTGGCTTTTTAGAGGACTTAATGAAGTCTAAATAAGGGTAGAAATAACGCTTTGTGTTAATTTATTCATGACAAAATAATGAAAGACACAAGTACAGACAGTTTTTATTATTTAACATTATAGGATGCCGATGAATACTGATAATGTAAATCAAAATCATTGCGTAAGTGCAATGTGCTGTGCAGTTTGAAGCATTAACCAATAAACGTCGGATAATCTGAACAATAAATCATCCATCGATCTTGATGGAATACAAGAAACAATCAAATACTTCCTTATAGTTAAAGATTTCCAGCCCTTGCTCTTTTCAGTTGATGTCACTATGTGTAATATTAGTGTCTGTTTCGATAGCTTAAATGAACTGACATTCGATAACGTAACCACCCAGATTCATAAAAACCATCTGTGTAAACATTTCTTAGATCGTCGCTGAGCAGCGACTACCTGATATTTCATAGAATATCTTACGCACCACGGCGCGGAATACGAGTTGTTCATAAATTGTATCGGTAGAGATATTTTGTGTTTCTTATTTTTTTGCAGCTGAAGATTTGTAATCCTCTTCTGTTAACACAGTTGTGATATTTTTTAAAGACAGCAGATGCGCATAAGGCGTGGTCGGCAGTCACTAATTAGTTATTATAAAATATTACTATTGTTCACTGCTATGTAATAATTTATGGGTGCATCTAAGATGAAATATCGAAAATGTTAAAGGACAATTAAAAAATGTAATAAGAATTTGACGGTAAAGAACTAATGAAACTGGTAGCTTAGTTTATAAGAGGAGACTGAAAAATAGTCTTAAGCGGAAGGCGTAAATTTTAACTGATAAGCAAGAGAGAGCCAGAAAGAAAATGATCGACAGAAGTTCTGTACCGGATGTAACAATTAGATTAAGAATATATATGCATATATAAACAAACTATGTAAATATTATTAATCAGGGTATCTTGTTATCCTTCTGTGAAAGTGTTGTTTTTGAAAAAAGAAAGTGAGATGAAGGACGACGTTTAGTTCACGAACGTCTATGAAAGTGAAAGTGAAAGTGAAAATTTGTGCGTCAAAAAGCGAGTCTGTGTCACGACTCTTTAAACCACACCTTGTATGTATCAGTTTTATTTTTAACGTGTTTGAACCGTAATTTTACTTTCAAAATATTTTCTTACAGAATTTGCTTTATTTACCAGCGATTCACCAAGAACATTAACACATTTATTCACACTAGGTGAGCGTGGAAGTAGTTGCCAGAAAGTAACAGATGGAAAATAATATTACCTTTAACAAATGTGAATTTTATTGCTAAAAGCCTTTTCAAAATCTGGTTTAGAATTACAATCTGAAAGCACCCTCTAATTATCAAGTTACAATTATTCAGGGGCAGAATAACAAAAAAAAAATTGTACAGTAGGAGCCTTAGGGCTGAGAAGCTTCCGCCCTCTTTCAACACGGCCGTAGTCACGACCGCTCACAACGACCTCTGAAAACTACACTGGTTCAATTCTACAACACACCAGATTACTTTAAACTACAAATTTTAACAACTCACCCAAAGACATTGACTATCGACCCTGTAAGAGGGACGGAAATGGTACAAACACTCAAACTAAAAAATTACTTGCCACCAAAAGTGCAATTGTTTTTTTTTTTTTAAGGGCTCTTACGGTGGAAGTGTGGCAACTTTATTAAAAGACTATTTAAATAAATTCCATCAATTTTAGACTTACATAAAATGTACAACATGCTCCACATCACACATATACCGCCTCGCAAGATGATAGGCCAGATAAAAACATTTCAGGAATTCGGCCTCAATTCTATAAATTCTTTAACACGAATCCGACAAACATGACAGAGGCAGCTATTAACGTACGACAGACTGACAGATAGACAGACAGACAGAAACTGCCTAACAATGCGGACCAAAGACAGGTGAGCACGTTGGGACGAGAGACTGACAAAGAAAACAAGTAGAATTTAACTAGTAAATGGAACAACATATGAACAATCACTTAACTTCTAATAAATGGCAATGTCTGGCGAAGACCTGGCGCAGCACCCACAAAACGCTCTCCGCTGCCAGCCGCTTCAAACGGACGCAGGAAGGCGCGCCGATCTCCCGTCCCACGGAGTCGCAGCTAGCCCCCGCCAGCCCGATGTGGTTTCGCTCCTATTGCTCTTGTGTGAGCCGCGAAGCCACTACCTCTTTCTATACGGCGCTGCCCACTGGACTCACGTGGGGACCGCACATGCGCCGACGCTCAAGGCGGACAAGTCGTCTCGTGTCTCAGTGAGCGACCGACCAACAGATCGAACCAAGAGCCAATGACCGTTGCCCGAGCAACTCTAGCAGACTGGTGGCCTAACACGCGGACTTAGATGCAGGAACTCAGCACCGACCGCGCGACCACTAGAAGGGTTCTGTTACTGGCGGAGAGGCAAGTCTCTCACTTTCTGGCTTTAAAGTTTGATCCAAACGACAGACATACTAGCACTCCGACGACAGACACACTGACTGCCCCACACTGAACCGGCTGACCAACTGACTGACTCGCCGAGACAGACTGCCGGACTGATCAACTGCCTAAGAGTGACCGACTGACAGACTAACCACTTGGAGTTTTTTTTTTCTTTATTGTTATTTTTAAATCTTTTTACAGGCACGCCTGCGGCAGCATACTACGCCGCTCTTTGGCCTCAGAGAAACACACAAGATACAAATGAAGACAAAGTGAGATAAAAATACGGTGGACATACAAACTGAGAGAAACACTTTTTAAAATACATGGACGGTGATGGGACGGTAGAAGGAGGCGGCGGACGGCGGTTTGTCAGGTTGTCAGGAGCGGTGTTGCGTTTTGTGCGGAGTGTAGCAATGAGATCCTGTGTAGTGATAGGGGCATTGAGTTCCGTGTGTGCAATGTTGTCCAAGTACTGGAAACCAGTTGTGAGGGGAGGGACAGAGGTGTCAGTTCGATCGCGGACATCCGGGAAGAGGGAGTAATCGAACTGGGGATCATTGGGGACGGAAAATACATCGGAGAGGTAGGAGCAAAGTGATTGGCCTTACTAAGGGTGTCAGGGAAGGGGTGATCATCATGGAGAAGAGGATAGTAGGGGGAGGGTTTAGTCCCGGTAAGGCGACAGAAGGCTGACCAGAACTTGGACGAGTTGATAGTAGGGTAGCATTTAAACGGGTGCATGTCTGTCGCAAGTCCTGGCTTTTCTTGGCCGCGAGCAAATTACGAATGTTTCGCTGGAGTTGATGGTGACGTAGTGGGTCTGGGTCACGGGTGCGGAGGAAGGCACGGTAGAGACGACGGGATTCACGGAGGAGGAGGACGGCCTGTGGGGGTAAGGTAGGACGGTGGGGGTGGATGGTGACAGTAGGGATGTGGGCCTCCACGGCCTCAGACAAGGTCTGCTGGAGAAAGGAGGCGGTATGGGTTACAATGTCAGGTTGGCGATAGGTGAAGGGGTGGCTATCGACCTGGGTGGAGAGGGTATCCCGGTAGGCATTCCAGTTGGCACGGGAATAGTCATGGACATACGTAGGGGGAGGGTCATTATGAGGGTCGGGGCGTGGGCGACGACCGCCTGAAACGGTGGTGAGGAGAGGGAGATGGTCGCTACCAATAGGCTGCAGGACATCCACCGTTATGCAGCCAAGGAGATTGGGGGAGGAAAGGATAACATCAGGAGTGCAGTTGGATTCGGGACGGGTGTGCTGGGGGATGGGGATGAGGTCGTCTTGAAGGGAGGAGAGGAACCGATTCCACCGCCGTAACTGGGCGGAGGAATGACTATGGATGTTGAGGTCGACCGCCATCACGTAGGAGGCGAAGGCACGGTCAGTGTGGGAGAGGAAGTCGAAGGGAATAGGGGCGTTAGGGCGGACATAGATGGTGGCGCACGTGACGGTAAGGCCGGGGAAGAAGAGACTAAGCATCAGGTGTTCAGTGGGGTCGGGAAGGAGAGGTGGGAGCCGAACAGGGATCTGGCGGTGGTGACTAATGGCAACTCCGCCACGCGCAACCGGGAGGGGATTAACGGAGCGGTGAAGGAGGTAGGGCGAAGTGTGGACCGTGTGGTGGGGTTGGAGGAAGGTTTCATTGAGGAGGAAGGCATCCACGCGGTGGGTGGCAAGGGTGTGCAGGAAGAAATGGCTCTGAGCACAATGGGACTCAACTGATGTGGTCATTAGTCCCCTAGAACTTAGAACTACTTAAACCTAACTAACCTAAGGACATCACACACATCCATGCCCGAGACAGGATTCGAACCTGCGGCCGTAGCAGTCGCACGGTTCCGGACTGCGCGCCTAGAACCGCGAGACCACCGCGCCCGGCTGTGCACGAAGAGGTTCTTGTTGGCGGGAAGGGCATTTGCGGAGCTCATAGCGCCCCTTAAATGCACGTGAACAGGCAACCTTTCCGCTTTCCCACCAGAGGGAGATACCAAAGCTGCGAATGCCACAGCGGTGCCACCGCCAGACGGAAGGCGTCTGCTTTACACTACGCGCTGCGGCGAGCTCTTGAAAACAGCAATTTTTACCACAGCTCAGTGTGAAACGGTCAGCGAATAAGTATCGCTCACCATGCAGCCCTCGCAAGCCATCACAATAACATCTTGTCACTTACCTGTGAGTCCTTTACGGACAGTTGACGAGTGGTACGATGAGATCACTTCGTGCAGGCTTGCTCGGTGAAGCAACAGCAGCAATCCTCAATGTGCTTTAAACGCAGCACGATGTCGGTGGACAATACACACCCAATCTACGGCTGCGCACTCGATACTGGCCGGTGTTCGTCTGCCAACATTGCCACTCAGCGGCGCATGACGAAATAATGGGTATTTGAAACTTTAATGGCCGGGCACGCGTGGCTCGCTCCGGCAATAATTGAGACTTCATACTACTTTGAAAGACATTGTTCTATATGTACATAGCAAACATCACATTTTAGAGACAAAGAGAACGATTTGTATTAAGCAAATAATAATATTGTCACGACTAGAAAAATTTCTGTCACGGTTAGATCGAGGTTGATATTTGACTTAACTGCTGTCATAAACAAGAGCAGAAATCAGTGCGAAATGAAAGAAAGAAAGAAATGATCCTTACCCATCCTGAACCCATTGTAATTAAACCGATAATTTTAAGTATTACTAATGCAGAGTATTCTCTATTTATGTTCCATATTCCATGAGTTGACGGAGAAAGGCAAATTCCATTCAGTGAAGTGGTAGAAAAGGGACTCACATTGTCTGCGATTCTTGACAAATAATTCGACGGCACAGTGTGATCCACGAACCAATGTACAATGTGTGTAAAAATAAGAAAGAATATTACGATGAAATAAACACGAGCCTATCGAGCTTGTAGAGGCATTGAACATTTGGAAACCTTATGAAAGAATAATGAAAATGTCATCTCAATTTCATAGTTTGTAGCATTTTAAAATTATATATATACTTGTACATGCCTGTATTTTTTTCTGCGACAATGCCTTTCATCTCCACCTAATGTTTATTGTGAATAGTAATACTTTCCATGTTGTTGTAGACGTTAAGAAACCCTGTGACCAAAACACAGATGCAGATGAACTGCACAAAGACCATTTCTAGTAGTGATCTTAACAATGAATGTTTTCTCTAGTATGGTATATGAAACGTCAAGTGTATAGTACTATACGACTACTCAATTTCAGCAATAGACATATATTAAAAGCCACTAATATTACGAGTAACATGAGGAGGGAAGTAATACCTCCGGTATTCCTCCCCTCCTCATGGGAGGCAGTGTAATATTAGTATCTGTTTCGTTAGCTTAAATAAACTTACATTCGATAATCTAACCAAGCAGGTTCATAAAACCCATGTGTGTAAAAATTTATTAGATCGTCGCTGAGCAGCGACCACCTGATATTCCAAAAAATATCTTACGCGCCACGGCGCGGAATATGAGTTCTTCATAAATTGTATCGATAGAGATATTTTGTGTTTCTTGTTTTTTTGCAGCTGAAGATTTGTAATCCTCTTCTGTTAACACATTCGTGATATTTTGTAATGACAGCGGACGCGTATATGGCGAGGTAAGCAATCACTAATTAGTTGTTATAAAATATTACTATCGTTCAGTGCTATGTAAGAATTTATGTGTGCATCTAAGATGAAATAAGGAAGACGTTAAAGGACTTTATTTAATTAAACAGCCAGAAAGGTAGAAAACTGAAATTGTACGGAACCTATTGTTAGCAATACTGACTAAGGCAATTAAATATGTTATTGTGCTCTCAAATGCAGTATTGCCTGCTTACTACTTAAAGTATTGCTATGCTGTCTATCTTCTATTAATAGCAACAGAAATAACGGTGTTTTTAATAGTTTTCATACAGCTAACAGGGACCGATTGCATGTCGGCAAACGTCGTAGTTAAGGCAGAAGACGCATTGCTACTTACCTTGTTTGTGATTTAATTTCAGCTTCTTTTAATGTGTGGTGTAGCATACCAAAGGAAATTTCCAGCTCTGTCTGGCTCCTTAGGTTTGTCTGTTCGTAGTTGCTATGTCTCATATCACGGTCGTGACCGAACATGATCACGACGCAAGTGGCAATGCGAACTTTGTTCTTGATCTTGAGGACGCTACGCCTTCTGCAAACGATTTCAGGTAACATATAAAGTATGACATACAGTACTTAAGTCTTTAGAAAAGTCTTTGCTCCTCCCGACAAGAAGTGGTGTAAAACTCAAGATTTCTGAATCTTCAAAAGAGAATAACAATCTAATCAAAATAAATTTTTAAAAAACCCACATATGACGCTATATTAGCTATATGACTTACAGCAGCAGCCTACCACTAGAGAGATCGCTACTAAGCTTTCAGATGGATAGATGCACTATTAGGCTATGTCGTGTAAAACGGTAATTCGGCATACACTCCAAAAGTACAAGATTTTTTCTTTGCGTTTCTGTTCTCTTGCCTCTACATTTCCGTGCCACATTTATAAAATAAGTTCATTAAAGACTATTCGCTTTGATATCCCAATACTCATTCAGTTTGCCCCACGGTCCCAGTTTCTACGGTGCCATACTGGAAGGGACTCCGAATAATGAGTCGTCACATAATAACAACTTTCCTGTTGGTTATTTTTTGCACTGTTGTTCCTTGAACTTTGGAAAAAATCTGTGGCTGGTACGAAAGCAACTAACAACACAGAACGTGGTCCCGGGTTGCACGTCAGAGAGATAAGTTGCTATTTTTTAATTTCATTTGCAACCATGTTGATACATTACAGGGCGTAGTACATTGCACCCCATAATTTTCTACTTTGCTGTTGCATAAAGACATAATTAATGTAATCAGGTTTCAACACTCACAGAGAGCAGAATTGGAGCATAAGTAACTTGGTATTTACTCTGTGAGTATGTAAATATAAATGCATAGTAAAATCAGAACTGATACAGGTTAGATGCAGTTCACTGGATCGTGTATGCGTTAGTGACAGTCAATACGGTCCTGCAGTATCTGTAAATTAATACTGTTACCGGAAGCAGTTAATCTAAAAGCAATGCATTCGGGCCACATCTAGCTGTTATTTCTTTTTTTGTCATGCACTATGGAAGTTTTGTACGGAGTTCCGTTTTCCATTAAAAATAATGGCAGATTAAGCAATAAAACTGCATTGTTCCGAACCGTCTATCACTGTCTGTCATATAAGTCAAATTATTTTCAAAATAATATATTCATAGCATTTTGTCGTTCACAGAGGTCGCAAAGTAGAATTTCATTTGTTTTTGCAAGTACTTTACACGGAAAGAGTCTTCTTCTCCCTTCATGGATTTAACTGTTCCATATGTTCTACTGACCTCTTTCTTAGTCTTCCCTTCTATTTTGACCCTATAATTTGGTATTCATGAAAGAAGGTTGTATACGTGGAAGAACCCTGGAGATACTAAAAGGTATCAAATAGATTATATAATGGTAAGACAGAGATTTAGGAACCAGGTTTTAAGTTGTAAGACATTTCCAGGAGCAGATGTGGACTCGGACCACAATCTATTGGTTACGACCTGTAGATTAAAACTGAAGAAACTGCAAAAATGTGGGAAATTAAGGAGATGGGACCTGGATAAACTGAAAGAACCAGAGGTTGTACAGAGTTTCAGGGAGAGCATAAGGGGACAATTGACAGGAATAGGGGAAAGAAATACAGTAGAAGAAGAATGGGTAGCCCTGAGGGATGAAGTAGTAAAGGCAGCAGACGATAAAGTAGGTAAAAAGACGAGGGCTGCTAGAAATCCTTGGGTAACAGAAGAAATATTGAATTTAATTGATGAAAGGAGAAAATATAAAAATGCAGTAAATGAAGCAGGCAAAAATAAATATAAACGTCTCAAAAATGAGTAAGTGCAAAATGGCTAAGCAGGGATGGCTAGAGGACAAATGTAAGGATTTAGAAGCTTATCTCAATGGGGGTAAGATAGATACTGCCTACAGGAAAATTAAAGAGACCTTTGGAGAGAAGAGAACCATGTGGATGAATATCAAAAGCTCAGATGGCAACCCAGTTCTAAGCAAAGAAGGGAAGGCAGAAAGGTGGAAGGAGTATATAGAAGGTTTATACAAGGGTGATGTACTTGAAGACAATATTATGGAAATGGAAGAGGATGTAGATAAAGACGAAATGAGAGATACGATACTGCGTGAAGAGTTTGACAGAGCACTGAAAGACCTGAGTCGAAACAAGGCCCCCGGAGTAGACAACATTCCATTAGAACTACTGACGGCCTTGGGAGAGCCAGTCATGACAAAACTCTACCAGCTGGTGAGCAAGATGTATGAGACAGGCGAAATACCCTCAGACTTCAAGAAGAATATAATAATTCCAATCCCAAAGAAAGCAGGTGCTGACAGATGTGAAAATTACCAAACTATCAGTTTAATAAGTCACAGCTGCAAAATACTAACCCGAATTCTTTACACACGAATGGAAAAACTGGTAGATGCGGACTTCGGGGAGGATCAGTTTGGATTCCGTCGAAATGTTGGAACACGTGAGGCAATACTGACCTTACGACTTATCTTAGAAGAAAGATTAAGAAAAGGCAAACCTACGTTTCTAGCATTTGTAGACTTAGAGAAAGCTTTTGACAATGTTAACTGGAATACTCTTTTTCAAATTCTAAAGGTGGCAGAGGTAAAATACAGGGAGCGAAAGGCTATTTACAATTTGTACAGAAACCAGATGGCAGTCATAAAAGTCGAGGGGCATGAATGGGAAGCAGTGGTTGGGAGAGGAGTGAGACAGGGCTGTAGCCTCTCCCCGATGTTATTCAATCTGTATACTGAGCAAGCAGTAAAGGAAACAAAAGAAAAATTTGGAGTAGGTATTAAAATTCATGGAGACGAAGTAAAAACTTTGAGGTTCGCAGATGACATTGTAATTCTGTCAGAGACGGCAAAGGACTTGGAAGAGCAGTTGAACGGAATGGACAGTGTCTTGAAAGGAGGATATAAAATGAACATCAACAAAAGCAAAACGAGGATAATGGAATGTAGTCAAATTAAATCGGGTGATGCTGAGGGCATTAGATTAGGAAATGAGACGCTTCAAGTAGTAAAGGAGTTTTGCTATTTAGGAAGTAAAATAACTGATGATGGTCGAAGTAGAGAGGATATAAAATGTAGACTGGCAATGGCAAGGAAAGCGTTTCTGAAGAAGAGAAAGTTGTTAACATCGAATATAGATTTATGTATCAGGAAGTCGTTTCTGAAAGTATTTGTTTGGAGTGTAGCCATGTACGGAAGTGAAACATGGACGATAACTAGTTTGGACAAGAAGAGAATAGAAGCTTTCGAAATGTAGTGCTACAGAAGAATACTGAAGATAAGGTGGATAGATCACGTAACTAATGAGGAGGTATTGAATAGGATTGGGGAGAAGAGAAGTTTGTGGCACAACTTGACTAGAAGAAGGGATCGGTTGGTAGGTCATGTTTTGTGGCATCAAGGGATCACAAATTTAGCGTTGGAGTGCAGCGTGGAGGGTAAAAATCGTAGAGGGAGTCCGAGAGATGAGTACACTAAGCAGAATCAGAAGGATGTAGGTTGCAGTAGGTACTGGGAGATGAAGCAGCTTGCACAGGATAGAGTAGCATGGAGAGCTGCATCAAACCAGTCTCAGGACTGAAAACAACAACAACAATTTGGTATTCAAGAATTTGTTTTCGACTCTTTTCATGAATTATATGTTTCAATGTATTTTCTGAATCAACTTTTAATTCATTTCTATTGTCTGCATTTCAGAAGCAGTATTCTCTGACGCATCCTTTCACACTATGGAGATATCTCGTTTCCTCAACCTGGATTCTGCTCATATACTTTTACATGGGAATCCAGGTCTCTGAACCATTGAGAATATAGTGGGTACTGCTATGTTTCTGTAAAGTTTGACCTGTGTCTCTTTCTTCGTTTTCTTGTAGCGTATTTCTAATAGTTCAAAAATCTGCTTTAAATTCTTAGATACTTTATGAGTTTCATTGTTAAAATCTCATCATGTGTAATAGCTAAGATACAGAAAGTTGGTTACCTATTCCAGTATTACATTATTTATTAAAATTTTTAGTTACTAAGACAATTTTTCCTTGAATCCCACAATCTAATTTTATTAGTGAAGACAGTCTTATTATATATGGAAGTCTACAAATTAAGTTTGTAAACGGCTCTTTGAAGATTACGACCAGTTCCTTTAATTAGTTGATCATCTGCATGTAGCAGAGTATTAAAATATTTTTTCGTTGCTGAGGTTTGTGCCATAGGTAACACTTTCCTTTCGAAGGCTTAACTGTGTCATCTACGTATATGATGAATAGAATCAGACAGGCTGCGTCCTTGTCTAACTCTGTGTGTTGTTATCTACTTAGACAAGTTACCTCCATCTTCAATTGTAATTATAGTCTCTTATAAAGTGTTTTTAAAGAGATAATTAAATGCGCTGGGGAGCCTCTTTTTTCATAATCTACAACAATAGGTGTCTAAAAAAATTTTATACATATAATCTGTGCATCTATAGGTTTAACTTTTTGATTTTCTATGTTGGTTGTTTTAGACTAAACATCGTGGTGTTCTAACACTTATTTGTTCTTATAACAAAATTTTATCAGAAATGGGGTGCAGTCTTATTTGTCATTGTGCTATGGATGCTAATTCGTTTGTAGTGGTTTAAGTCGCTTCTGTTGCTTTTATTGTACCTTACCCACAGTTCAACGTAGGCTAGTGAGAAGTAACATACGTTCTTTCAATGGAAGACCACCGTTTTGAGCAATTATAAATGTAATCCGTCTGCCAATGTGGCTTCTGTTCTTCACTTTGGCATTTCTACATCTAATTCACTCATTTCGATGAGGTCTGCTTTTTTGGTGGTTGGGCAGTTTTCAGACTTTTTCTCCACTGGTGAATCATAAAAACAGAGAGTTTTAAAACTATGTCAACAGAGCTAAGGCAGTTTTATTTTTTTAGCCGTGTCTTTCTGGTGTTTGGCAATGTTTCTCATTAATTTGTATGAAACTGACCATCGTTCAGCAAAATAATTTTCAGCTTCGTTAATGAAACTTTCCGTGATTCCTGGTGAGTTTCGCTACTTACACTCATAGGTATATTTCTTTTCCTGCGATATTTTGGGAAATGTTCTTGAGAGTGTGGCGGAAGGTAAAAATTACTTGCGTTTCATTCCTCTTTAACTTTTCTCTCGTCGTCCCAAATTTTTAAGCTTTTCAATCTCCGTGATTGTTTGCCTAATACCTCGTCAGATGCTCTGAAAAATTGCATTTTAAATGGTTTGCCATTCTAATTCATTTGTGTCTCTTGCACTTATAGCAGCTAATTTATCACCTAGTCTTGTCTAAGAAACACCCAGTAGTTCTATTTGCAGGAGGTTTATCTCATATTTTTCTAGAACTATAGGACTTTTCTCCTGTCTCAGTTTTCTCCATGCGGACATTTGAATTTTAGAGCATACCGTAAGATGTTAAGGTCATATGTTCTAACACCACGTGCGTCAATCACTTATAGTGCTCCTACGGATTGACAAAAAGTAGTCAATAAGGGATCTATTTTCTCTAGCACTCCGCATATACTTATTAATACCTTTCTTCCGAAAAATGATGGCGGTTATCTACCAAAACTAAAAAGCTGTGAACTCCAAGATATTGGTCACTTTTGTTGCCAAGAGTTTCCCTATAAATTCCCATTACCTGCAGGATTTATGTTCTGTCGACTCTAGCATTTACGTCTCTGACTATTGAAAGACTGTCTCGGTTATTGTGCTGATTGATGAGTTGTTGTAATTATTCGTATTTAAGACATCCGTTTCTTTATCTACGAGTATATTCTTTTCTGCAGCATAGACGCCCCTCACACGCAAAAGTCGCCTATAAATCTTAAAACGAGCTAGTGTCACCCTCCTATTAATATTTGTGTAATAGTCTATGTTATTCTTCAATTTCAGATCGTTTTTCGTCCTCAACTCTGTCATGTATCATGGTACAAGGCCTATATTCTTGGTATCTCACAGTTTGGTTATTGTTTCTGTTACGCCACTAAGGCTGGCCTGCTTCTTTGTCAGTTTTTGGATGAATTCTGTCCCTTTGAAACCTACTTCATGACTTGAATTCTTACACTCATATCTCACGGACAGGAGTTTCAACACCGACGTGCAGGGCAAACAATCGACACGACATGGTATACAGGCAGGAGTACCCCAAGGAAGTATCCTAGGGCCCTTACTCTTTAACCTCTACATTAACGACCTCCCAGCTACACATAACATGACGGTAGCAATCTACGCGGATGATACTGGCATCCTTGCGCAAGACTGGAAGCCGTCTAACATTAACTCACGACCACAGACTGCACTCAGAACGACGGAGCCTTGGCTGGTGAAATGGCGTGTTAGAGTAAACGTCGACAAGTGCGAGGCCGTTCTGTTGACTAGAAGACAGAAGCAACTGCGCAAACATCAGCTCTGCAACCCAATAACACTACACACACGCCCAATACGTTTCCGCGAGAAGTTCAAATACCTCGGTGTCTGGCTGTACAGGAAACTACTCTGGGGGGACCACATTCAACACGTGACCAACAAGGCTCAAACAACTCTACCCTATGCTTAACAGGCGTAGCGCACTGAACAGGAGGGTGTCTAGGTCCATGTACATGATACTTATTAGACGGATGGATCAAAAGGCGTCCACTCTGTCTAAGAACAAGATCTGGTTTGTATAACACGGAATGTATAGAGGGTGGGAGAAAAAACTGAGAATATAATTAAAGAAATTGAAGTACTGAAAATGGATATCTAGGTATATGACGTACGCAGCCCCTGTCTGGGGATACGGTGCGCCAACTCGCCTGCGCCGTCTGCTGCTCATACAGAACAAAGTACTCAAAATCATAAGCAACGCTCCGCGCTACACACGGATCGCGGACCTTCACCGGGAATACCGGCTATATACTATCTGGCAGGTATTCCAAAAACTCTCCACACGACTGTACAAGAACACGAGACACTCGCGCAACCCGTTTATCCTTTCTGTTGGTAACTACGACCACAACCATAGATGGAAGCATAACAGACCAAAGACATTACTGGCTAGGAACTAAACATCTATGGTCCATAGAACGCTAACACGACAGTACTGGAGAGCCCCTGCAATACAGTTATTACTGGAAACCCAGATGTGCGACCAGCCGAAAACCAGGCAACCGCAGGGAAACCGTACTGTACACAGCACGCAAACCAGCCACACACGCCCTCTGCACCGTCTGTGAGCCGATCTGTGACGATCGCCCACTAATCTACAACGACCTTGAGCTGTAGCAGGAACGCAGCAACTCCAGCAAGCGTCGCAACAAGCTCCAACAACGAGAAAGGTATCGATGCACCATACCTCGAACTAACACAACCACACCTTGCATGCACTGTCGCAGATAGCAAGCCGCTACTGCCCTTACTACCCGTCCTACTGTTGCAGAGGTTTTTTTCCCTTTGCTCTTGCCTTGGCACTTTTTTTTCCTCTGCGCTTACAACCGCTACCCTTCAATCGTTTTCGACCACTTCTATCTCCTGATGGACCATGTTAATGAGTAATCTTACCCAGACGCATGGACAACATCACAGCCCGCATCCTGTGACGCCTGATTCAAAAACTAACATGTTTACGGAGGTGACAGTAGAACTTTTGGTTTGGTCACCACGTTGGTGTGCGCGTGGAGGGGACCCATCCTTTCTAAAAATAAAAAAATAAAAATAAACTTGAATTCTTTACATTTTCTGAACGGTGTACCTTTTGTCCATTTTGATGTCCTTTTCCACTGTCTGCTTGTTGACGATTTAATTCAACTTGTTTTCCATTGACTGACTTGTTTCTCGAGGGGACACCTTAAAACACACTGACCGTGCGGTCGAGAAGGTTGGCGTGTTTGGATGAATCAGAGGGCTGTGCCTGCGATAATGTAGCTACCGGATGGATCAAAAGTCGTCCACTCTGTCAAAGAACAAGGTCTGCTTTGTATAACACGGAATGTATAGAGGGTGGGAGAACCAACTGAGAATATAATTAAAGAAATTGAAGTACTGAAAATGGATATCTCGCTAATGACTGAAATGCAAAAGAATGTGTGTGTGGACAAGAAGTGATTGAAGACTGTTATTCTGTTTTGGAGTGGATTGAAAAGAAACGAAAAGCCAGGGAGCAGTTCTTGTAAAAACGAAATGGTAACAAGAAATAATTAAGGGGAAGGATTCGAAACACAGTCGGTGTAACAATAGAAATTCATAGAATTAAACTGGCATCAATTGGCTCTAAGAAGGTGCTTCAGAGGAGAAGAAAAGCGACTTCTTCGACAGCGTAGAAGAAGGGGTTAAGCCGTGTCCACATGGATGTGTAGTGTTAATAAAGGAGGGCTTAAAAGGACGTATTGCATTTTGTTGGATTTTGTAGATCCATGGGGAGAGGATGTAGACAATGATATCTGAAGAACTTTAATTCAAACTGTACTATCACAGCACAAAGAAATACGTAAATACACATGGGCCAATCCGTCAAGGAACCCATCTTTAATCACAAAAAAAAAAATGGTTCAAATGGTTCTGAGCACTGTGGGACTTAACATCTTAGGTCATCAGTCCCCTAGAACGTAGAATTCCTTAAACCTAACTAATCTAAGGACATCACACACACCATGCCCGAGGCAGGATTCGAACCTGCGACCGTAGCAGTCGCGCGGTTCCGGACTGAGCGTCTAGAACTGCATGGCCACCACTGCCGGCTATCTTCAATTACACTACTGGCCATTAAAATTGCTACAGCACGAAGATGTCATGCTACAGACGCGAAATTTAAGCGACAGGAAGAAGATGCTGTGATATGCAAATAATTAGCTTTTGAGAGCATCCACACAAGGCTGGAACCGGTGGCGACACCTACAACGTGCTGACATGAGGAAAGTCTCCAATCGATATCTCATACACAAACAGCAGTTGGCCAGAGTTGCCTGGTGAAACGTTGTTGTGATGCCTCGTGTGAGGAGGAGAAATGCGTACCATTACTTTTCCTACTTTGATTAAGGTCAGATTGTAGCCTATCGCGATTGCGATTTATCGTATCGCATCACTGCTGCTCGCGTTAGTCGAGATCCAATGACTGTTAGCAGAATATGGAATCGCTGGTTTCAGCAGGGTAATACGCACCGCCGTGCTGTATCCCAACGGCCTCATATCACTAGCAGTCGCGATGTCAGGCCCCTTATCCGCATGGCTGTAACGGATCGTGCAGCCACGTCTCGATCCCTGAGTCAACAGATGGGGACGTTTGCAAGTCAACAACCATCTGCACGAACAGTTCGACAACGTTTGCAGCATCATGAACTATCAGCTAGGAGACCATTGCTGCGGTTACCCATGACGCTGCATCACAGACAGGAGCGCCTGCGATGGTGTACTCAACGACGAACCTGGGTGCACGAATGGGAAAACGTCATTTTTTCAGATGAATTCAGGTTCTATTTACAGCATCATGATGGTCGCATACGTGTTTGGCGACATCGTGGTTACGAGCATTGGAAGCGTGTATTCGTCATCGCCATACTGGGGTATCGTCCGGTGTGATGGTATGGGGTGACATTGATTACACGTCTCAGTCACCTCTTGTTCGCATTGACGGCACTTTGAACAGTGGCGTTACATATCAGATGTTTTACGACCCGTGGCTCTTCCTTCATTCGATCCCTACGAAACCTTGCATATCAGCAGGATAATGCACGACCGCATGTTTCAGGTCCTGTACTGGCCTTTCTGGATACAGAAAATGTTCGACTGCTGCTCTGTCCAGCACATTTTCCTGATCTCTCACCAATTGAAAACGTCTGGTCAATGATGGCCGAGCAACTGGCTCGTCACAATACGCCAGACACTACTCTTGATGAACTGTGGTATCGTGTTGCAGCTGCATGGGCTGCTGTAACTGTACACGTCATCCAAGCTCTGTTTCACTCAATGCCCAGTCGTATCAAGGTCGTCATTACGGTCAGAGGTGGTTGTTCAAAATGGTTCAAATGGCTCTGAGCACTATGGGACTCAGCATCTTAGGTCATGTCCCCTAGAACGTAGAACTACTTAAACCTAACTAACCTAAGGACATCACATACACCCATGCCCGATACAGGATTCGAACCTGCGACCGTAGATGTCCCGCGGTTCCGGACTGCAGCGCCAGAACCGCACGGCCACCGCGGCCGGCAGAGGTGGTTGTTCTGGGTACTGAGTTCTCAGGATCTATGATCCCAAATTGCGTGAAAATGTAATCACATGTCAGTTGTGGTGTAATATATTTGTCTAATGAATACCGGTTGATCATTTGCATTTCTTCTTGGTGTGGCAATTTTAATGGCCAGTAGTGTACATACTAAGTAATACTGCGAAGGCAGAGGGTAATTAAGGTACAAATTGTAAGGGTGAGAGAGAAATTGAGTATGACTCATCTTTTTATGGTTACTTCAAAAACTGCTTCTACTATTAAGGCCAAGATAAAATATGAGAAGAACGAGGCGGATGCCGGAAGTACAACAACAGAGAATCTGAAATGTAGCATACATCTGCTACAAGAAAAAATGAGATAAGATTGTATCATCAAAATAGAAATCTAAGAGTGGTAAGGTGGGGGAGGATTGGATTGCCAGTGAGCTCTTCGGTTTTATGCAACAGTTGATTAAGGAAGCAGCAGAGGAGGTTTTAGGAATGGAAAGGCAGGGAAGAGTAAATAGCTAGCAATCCCAGCACCCACAAATCAAGATACGTTTATTGCAAATTGCCAAAAGCACTTTGAAGAACATCTGGTAGGAAAAAGAAGAGACTCTATGATTCAAGTAAACGACAAAAGCATTACATTAGTTAATACGAAATATACATTACAGGAAGAAATAAAATAGATGTTGAGAAAGGCAAATGGATTGGCTGGAGTTGTAATGGAACTGTGGAAATATGCCCTCCAGCCCCTGAAACGATGAGACTTCACTTACATCTACATCTGTACAGATACTCCGCAAGCCACGGTACGGTGCGTGACGGAGGGTACCCAGTACCACTGCTAGTCATTTCCTTTCCTGTTCCACTCGCAAATGGAGCGAGGGAAAAACAACCGCCTATATGCCTCCGTATGAACCCTGATTTCTTGTATCTTATCTTCGTGGTCCTTACGCGCAGTATATATTGGTGGCAGAAGGAATGCTCGGCAGTCAGCATCAAATGCCGGTTCTTTAACCTTCCTCAATATTGTTTCTCGAAATCCCTACAGGAATTACTATGTCAGTAACACTTACATGTTGTTCGAACCTATTGGTAATAATTCTAACAGCTCACTTCTTAATTGCATCGATGTCTTCCTTCAATCAGATCTGTCACGGATCCCCAACACAACAGCGTCGTATATGCGGATTCCTTTACAAGTGAACCACTCTTTCCTAAAATTCTCCCAATAAGGCGAAGTCGACCATTCACCTTCCTTACCACAGTTCTCACGCGCTCAATCAGTCTCATATTGCTTATCAAAGTTATGACCAGATATTTAAATGACTTGACTGTGTCAAGCAGGACACAAATGATGCTGCATCAAAAAATAAGACGTTATGTTCCTTCTCATTCGCCTTATATACATATTTCCACATTATGGCTAGCTGCGATTTATCACACAACATGGATTTTTTTTCTAAGTCGTCTTGTATCTACCTACACTCACTCAACTTCGACACCTTACTGTACACCACGACGTCAGCAGCAGACTCATACGTAAACTGTTCGCTCTGGTCGTAGAGGGATAGGAAATACTACGAAGGTAGTCTATCTTACATGTCAGCTATTTATAAACGCTACCACGTTCAAGCTTCTGACATTCCACGCCCCAACTCGTAGAACATTATCCTTTCGTTGATTATTCAATCTTTTTCTCATGGTTACCTCCCCCGTGGCAGTCCCCTCCCGGAGATCCAAATGGGGGACTATTCCGGATTCTTTTGCCAATGGAGAGATCATCATGACACTTCTTCAACTACAGGTCACATGTTCTGTGGATACACGTTACGTGTCTTTAATGCAGGGGTTTCCATTGCCTTCTGCATCCTCATGTCGTCGATCATGGCTGATTCGTCCGCCTTTAGGGGCAATTTCCCACCCCTAGGACAAGAGAGTGCCTTGAACCTCTATCCGCTCCTCCGCCCTCTTTGACAAGGCCGTTGGTATAATGAGGCTGACTTCTTATGCTGGAAGTCTTCGGCCGCCAGTGCTGATTATTTATCAAAATTTAGGCAGTGGCGGGGATCGAACCCGGGACCGAAGACATTTTGACCATGAATCAAAGACACTACCTTTTTTTTAAAAAAAATCTCGTTTTGTTCACTTTTGTTCGTTGCATCTGCTCGGGGCGGACGTCGTAAGACATCCATTTATGTTCGTTTTTGATCTATTGACTCAGTTTTTTTTATTATAGAGGGCGCGAAACCCTCTGACCGAACACACTGAGCTACCGTGCCGGCTATCCCCTAGACCAAGGGTCTTTGTCTGATGTGATAGAAGAAGAAACAGGAGTCGATTTAGAAGAGATAGGGGATCCTGTATTAGAATCGGAATTTATAAGAGCTTTGGAGCACTTACGGTCAAATAAGACAGAAGGGATAGATAACATTCCATCAGAATTTCTAAAATCAGTAGGGGAAGTGGCAACAAAACGACTATTCACGTTGGTGTGTAGACTATATGAGTCTGGCGACATACCATCTGACTTTCGGAAAAGCATCATCCACACAATTCCGAAGACGGCAAGAGCTGACAAGTGCGAGAATTATCGCACAATCAGCTTGACAGCTCATGCATCGAAGCTGCTTACAAGAATAATATACAGAAGAATGGAAAAGAAAATTGAGAATGCGCTAGGTGACGACCAGTTTGGCTTTAGGAAAAGTAAAGGCACGAGAGAGGCAATTCTGACGTTACGGCTAATAATGGAAGGAAGGCTAAAGACAAATCAAGACACGTTCATAGGATTTGTCGACCTGGAAAAAGCGTTCAACAATATAAAATGGTGCAAGCTGTTCGTGATAATGAAAAAAGTAGGGGTAAGCTATAGGGAGAGACGGGTCATATACAATATGTACAACAACCAAGAGGGAAAAATAAGAGTGGACGATCCAGAACGAAGTGCTCGTATTAAGAAGGGTGTAAGACAAGGCTGTAGCCTTTCGCCCCTACTCTTCAATCTGTACATCGAGGAAGCAATGATGGAAATAAAAGAAAGGTTCAGGAGTGGAATTAAAACACAAGGTGAAAGGGTATCAATGATACGATTTGCTGATGACATTGCTATCCTGAGTGAAAGTGAAGAAGAATTAAATGATCTGCTGAACGGAATGAACAGTAATGAGTACACAGTATGGTTTGAGAGTAAATCAGAGAAAGACGAAGGTAATGAGAGGTAATAGAAATGAGAACAGTGAGAAACGTAACATCAGGATTGATGGTCACGAAGTCAATGAAGTTCAGGAATTCTGCTTCCTAGGCAGTAAAATAACCAATGACGGACGGAGCAAGGAGGACATCAAAAGCAGACTCGCTATGGCAAAAAGGCATTTCTGGCCAAGAGAAGTCTACTGGTAAAATACCGGCCTTAATTTGAGGAAGAAATTGGAGGATGTACGTCTGGAGTACAGCATTGTCTGGTAGTGAAACATGGACATTGGGAAAACCGGAACAGAAGAGAATCGAAGCATTTGAGATGTGGTGCTATAGACGAATGTTAAAAATTAGGTGGACTGATAAGGTAAGGAATGAGGTGGTTCTACGCAGAATCGGAGAGGAAAGGAATATGTGGAAAACACTGATAAGGAGAAGGGACAAGATGATAGGACATCTGCTAAGATATGAGGAAATGACTTCCATGGTACTAGAGGGTGCTTTAGAGGGCAAAAACTGTAGAGGAAGACAGAGATTGGAATACGTCAAGCAAATAATTGAGGACGTAGGTTGCATGTGCTACTCTGAGATGAAGAGGTTAGCACAGGAAAGGAATTAGTGGCGGGCCGCATCAAACCAGTCAGTAGACTGCTGACAAAAAAAAAAAGCAATTAAACAAGAAGAACTCAAATAATTACAGGGAACTTAGTGATATGGCAATAATCACAAAACTTTTTAGCGGTATATTGAAAAGTAGGTTGGGGAATGACAATGAGGAAAAGATGCAAGAAGACCACGCATGTTTTACATCTGGGCGATTTTCTATGGATAATATTACTGGCCTTAGAAAAATTCCAAGGGTCAGATAGTACACCTAACAATTGTCGATTGAGAAAACCGTATGATTCTGTACCCAGTAATGGACTGTGGAGTATACAAGCAGAGAGGTATAGCAGGTGTACCTAATTCGGAGAATATACCAGCAAACATACGCAGTGGTTAAAGTAGGGAGGCACTTGAGTAAGGCATTCAGACATCGAAAGGGATGCTTTATGTCGCCATTTTTGTTTGAAATAGCATTCTAGGACTAAAAAAAGCGACACGCCACCATGAAGTTACGTAAACTGGTCATAAATTGAAATTCATGCAGGTAACGACGGAAAATGAAAAATTCTAAACTCTAGCGACCGAAAGGTGATTGAGTGGCTCAGCAGCGCTATTTCACCGCACAGTTGACAAGCATAGTAAACAGGGGACCTATCTTTACCAGGGCATAAATATTTGTGAATTTCATTCCGTTTACTCAGTTGAACAGTAACTATGCCATTCGTGGAGACGCTTGAACAATATACACAGATGTGAGAATTTGAGAGAGCGTATGTAGTTGGTTCCAAAGAAGCCGATTGGAGGAATCGGAGAGTGGTTCGTCATTTGAATAGGAGCGACGTCACTATTCAACAATATTGACAGAAGTGGGTGAACTATGGCCGAACACAGCGCCAAGGAGGAAGCGATCGACTTGGAGAGACGACAGAAGGTGAAGACCGGTTCATCGTCAGGCAGGCACGCAGAGCTTCTGATTCATCATCATCATCGATCTGACGTGCAACTGGTGCTCCAGTGAATACAAGGATATTTAATAGGGGGGAGGGGGTGGGGAGTTCACAGAAAGGGGGCTGAGTTCACGACGCCCCTTAAGCCGACTGTCATTTACTTCTGTTCGCCAAAAAGAAAATCGTTGGGAGTGCTGTGTGACACATTTAGCCCGGAAAATCATTCGCTGGAGTAGGACTGTTTTCAGTGATGAGTGCTGCTTACAACTGAGCCCTATGATCAGCGAAGACGTGTCTGGGGTCCCTGGGCAGTGGTGGGTGCCAACCTGATTGTCGCCCGCTTTATGACCCACCAAACAAGCATAATGACCTGGAGTGCCATTTTCTTTTCATAGGAGGACCTCTTTGGTAATCATCCGCAGCACCGTTACAGCATGGCGGTAAGTCGACGATACTCTATGCTTCGGTTTGTTCGCCTTCATGGCAAGCCATCCCGGGATACATTTCCGGTAAGTCATGCCCGCACGCAAACGGTGAGAGTTCTAGAGTTTATCTTCACGCTTACCAAACTATACGTCGCCAAGCATGTTCGCCGGATTTCTCTCCAATCGTTTGAAGCCTTATGGGCAGGAGCTTCCAACCAGCCCAAGATTTCGACGATCTAACGTGTCACTTGGACAGAATTTCGCGCGGTATTCTTCAGAAGGACATCTAAGAACGCTGTCAATGAATTCCAAGCCGAGTAACTGCTTTCTTAAGGGCCAGAGGTGGATCAGCGCGTTACTGACTTCTTCAATTTGTGAATCCCTTCCTCTTGAATAAACCATCCAGCTTTTCTGAAACTGTAAACTTATGTGAGCCTATACATACACATCATCAAATACGCCGATCTATTTCTCATTCGGATAAATGTTCAAATGTGTGTGAAATCCTATGGGACTTAACTGCTAAGGTCATCAGTCCCTAAGCTTCCACACTACTTAACCTAAATTATCCTAAGGACAAACACACACACACACACACCCATGCCCGAGGGTGGACTCGAACCTCCGCCGGTACCAGTCGCACAGTCAAAGACTGCAGCGGCTTAGACCGCTCGGCTTATCTCATTCCGATAATTTTATTGCAGTGCATCTCTCTTTCTGTGATAGTGTATGTACGCAGTGTATATAGGCAGTATATAACGGTGGAAGAACCGCGCGACCGCTACGGTGGCAGGTTCGAATCCTGCCTCGGGCATGGATGTGTGTGATGTCCTTAGGTTAGTTAGGTTTAAGTAGTTCTAAGTTCTAGGGGACTGATGACCTTAGACGTTAAGTCCCATAATGCTCAGAGGCATTTGAACCATTTTTTAACGGTGGAATCAGTCTAGCGGAGGTATGGGGATTCCTTGTCAGCATGGTATCTGCTCCATTATTTTTTGATAGCACAAAGTAGGGAAGAATCCAAGTTAATGATGACAAAATAATTGAAACATTTTAACAAAGTGGTCTTAGAACAAATATGAGCAGAACTGAATATCTAATAATGAGAGAAAATGAAGTGTATATAAATTGAAGAACCGAAGAAACTGGTACAACTGTGTAATACCGTGTAGAGCCGCCGCGAACACTGAGAAGTGCCGTAACACGACGTGGCATGAACTCAGCTAATGTATGAAGTAGTGTTGAAGGAAACTGACACCATCAATCCTTCAGGGCTGTCCATAAATCCGTAAGAGCACGAAGGGGTGGAGATCTCTTCTGAACAGCACGTTGCAAGACATCCTAGATATGCTCAATAGTGTTCATGTCTGGGAAGTTTGGTGGGGTGTCGCATTGTCCGACTGGAATTGCCCAAGTCCGTCGGCATGTATAATCAACATGAATGGATGCAAGTGATGAGACAGGATGCTTACGTACGTATCACCTGTCAGAGTCGAATCTAGATATATCAGCGGTCCCATACACTCCAACTCCACAGTCTCCACCAGCTAGAACAGTCCCCTCCTGACATGTAGAGTCCATGTATTAATGTGGTTGTCTCCGAACCCGTTCACGTCCAACCCCTCGATACAATTTGAAACGAGACTCGACCGAACGTGGAACATGTTACCAGTCATCAACAATCCAATGTCGGTGTTGACGGGCCCAGACGAGGCGTAACGCTTTGTGTCGTGCAGTCATCAAGGGTACACGAGTGGGCCTTCGGCTCCGAAAGCCTGTATCGATGCTGTTTCATTGAATGGTTCGCACGGTGACACTAGCCGATGGCCAAGCATTGAAACCTGCAACAGATTACGGAAGGGTTGCACTTCTCTCAAGTTGAACGATTCTCTTCATCCGTCGTTGCTCCCGTTCTTGCATGGTCTTTTTCCGGCCGCAGCGAAGTCGGAGAGTTGACGTTTTACCGGATTCCTGACATTCATGTACACTCGTGAAATAGTCGTACGGGAAAATTCCCACTTCATCACTACCCCGGAAATGCTGTGTCCCATAGCTCGTGCGCCGTCTGTAACACCAAGTTAAAAACTCACTTAAGTCTTGATAAACTGCCATTGTAGCAGCAGTAACTGATTTAACATCTGCGTCAGACACTTGCAGTCTTGCATTCTGTGTATTTACATATCCCTGCAATTGAATACTCATCCCTATACTTCAGTGTAGTATAGCTGCAAGGAACCATTTAAGTTTGAAAGCATGTTTAAAGACTTAGGATCCAATACCCATTCCTCGGGAAGCTGTGAAGCAGATGTGGAACGCAGGATCCTGCATGCAAGAGGACCAACTAAGATCGTAAATGGAAATCTGAGGAGTAAGCAAATATCAAACGAAACAAAGAAGAGGTTTCATCAAACAACAGTAGAGAGTATATTAAAATACAGTGCAGAAGGATGGAACCTGGGGAGCGGGAATAGAAATGGATTGAATAAGGTAGGCACCTAGGATATCCTTAACAGAGAGGATAAAGATTGAGAAAATACGGAAGATAATGGTCATGGAACAATCAGTCGTGCAAAGAACTGGAAATAGAGCTGTTCAATGGTGTAGGCATATACAGGCAAAGAATCAAGGAAGATGGCCAAAGGCAATCCGGAAATGGTCGCCACCGGAAACAAACAAGTGCGGACGGCCGAGAATAACACGGAGAGCGGGAGTATTTGGAATTATGAGCAAGAGGAGAGGTCTGAAAGAGGAAGAAGGCCGTGATCATGAATGCTGGCGAATGGAATTCAGGGCAACTGCTGAAGAATGAAGAAGGCCTTAAAAGTAAAAAGCGCTCCATAGGGTAAGGGTGGTGTCAGGGCTAGCATCTCCTAGTTCTCTTCTAATTGACTCAACAGAGAGAGCTGCTGCTTGCATTCGTTAAGTCATCTAGGGGCAGCGTGGTCCCAAAATGGAAAAACGTTACGGTCTTCACCGCAGTCCTGACAAGATGTTTTACTCCCCTCCCCCCCTCCCCCCTCCCCCCCCCCCTCCCCCCCCCCCCTCGTTTTCCATTTCCATCCCGGCTGGAGACTAGCTATGTCGGAGTTCTGAAGGTCGTCTTTCTGTATAGCTCAGACACGACTCCTGCGTAAGTAAAACGGATGTTACAATTTGGCTGCATCGTTACTAAATCTTTGTTGCCGTGCGGAGTTGAAATCTCGCCTACAGTTGGTATTCTGTGTAATTTTTATGACAAGGGCTTTACTTTAAAAGTTACAGAAAACAATTTATGGCACATTTCGCCCTGCTTTATTTATGTAGTAGTCTGTTATTTACATACGATATTAATAAACGATGTTATTTGCTGTCTTTACAGTACGTATTTTACTTTCACTAAGTATTCTCTAAGAATTATAAAAAATTAAGTTTTGCCCAATATTTTAAGCGATATATTTAACGTATTTTCCGATATCACGTCTCATTACAGTTGAGATTACTTTTGTTTTGTACGTGCATTGGTATCTCAGTTCGACTCTTTTACGGTACTAAGTGTGGTCTTTTTTTTAAAAAAAGATTTTTAAAAAGGCCTATGACACCATACACCAACACACTCCTAAATATAAACAAAGGAATTTAAAATACCTTCAAATTTAATCAGATTAGTTAAAATGTGTATATACAAAACTTTATGTCGCATGAAAACACCGGTAGGAGAAACTGAAGATTTTGAGATGTAGACTGGACTGAGACAAGGGGATACCATTTCACCTATTTTATTTGACCTTGCCCTAGAGAAGATCGATAGAGAATTTTCTAAAACCAGTCCACAAGGGATCCAGCTACGGGATGTGAACGTTACAAGACTTGCTTATGCGGATGATGTAGCGCTAATAAGTAGTCCCAAAAGAGAATTAATGAGAATGATGAGAAAATTACTACAGAATTGCTGAGGAAACAGGATTACATGTTAATGAAGAAAAGACAGAATACTTGCCCATAAGCAAGAAAACCAGGAAAGATGCACCTTTGACTGTAGATAGATTCAACTTCAAGACTGTTGACCGCTTCACGTACCTAGGAAGTCTTTTTAGTAATAACAACTGAACAGATATAGAAATAGATTCCCCTTTATCAACCGCAAACAAGAAACTTTTTAGTTTCGTCAAAATTCTAAGAAAAAGGTCACTTAGCAGTAACTTCTAAATCCACTTATATCAATCGACCGTTATACCTGTGACGTGATATGGATGGGAAAAATTAATGTTTAGAAAGAAAGAAAAACTGTTAATTTTCGAAATAAAAGTACTAAGGAAAATTTTTGTTCGTGTATACGGCGTAAATAACATGGCATGGAGAATAAGAAGAAATGAAGTATTAAGATGGCTGTACAAACATCGCAACATCGTCGAAGTGCTTGAATTGGGCAGGCCACATTGCAAGAATGACAGAGAGTAGACTACGTAGAATGGCATTCAGCAGAAGAGTAGATGGAACGAGAGGAAGAGGGAGACCCAGAATCAGACGGCGCGATAACATTCGGGAGGACACAACTAGGATGAACAGCAACAGCAACTGGACAACAGCGCATTGTACAGGCAGAAGAGGAAGAGGCTCATAGAGCAGGCGTATGGTCGATAAGGCCCTTGCCACAAGTAAACTAAAGTAAAAGTGTGGTCTTTTAATGGCACTTTCTGCTTATAGCTATGGAGAAAATGAGATAGTTCTCATAGCGCGATGAAGTACAGAGGAATTATACGTTGTAAATTGTGAAGGTATTTAACATACAGAGTGTGGCGAATATATGGAAACACCCAACATACAATACGGCACCATTCCCAATATGGAACTGCAAAACAGTTGGCATTCACACCAGCTCTCAGACGTCACAAAATGGATAAACACAGTCCCTGTATCGTTTCAAAGGGAATCAAATGACGTTGTACCTGCGATATAGTGGCTGTCATATAATGGTGTTGCAGGAGGAGGCCCAAAAATGCTGATATCAGGTGCTCACAAAATTAGTCTTGGACAATGTGAGGTGTGTGAACAATGGCCTTTTCGTCTTGGAAAAACAGCATCATGACTGTTGAACAAACATTGTACCATGGGATGGACAGCATCAGCCAACGCTTACGTAACCCTTGGCAGTAATGCGGACTTGGAGAGTACCTATGGAATACCACGACATAGCTGCCCATATTATCACCGACTCCCGGTTCCGCGGCTGCCAATGTTTCACTCTTAGGTTGTAAACTTTGCAGGAAGTTGGAAACAGTGTACAACACGACTCATCTGAGCAAATTACCTTCATTCACTGTTCCGAGGTCCAGGTGTCATGGCTTCGGTACCACGCATTTGCATCGCTGACAAAAGGTTTCATAATTAACAGCTCGACGTAAATGTCCAGCTTATGGAGCTCCATTCGCCTTGTTTTGTTAGTGACAGGATTCGCAAGTGCGACATTCCGTTCTGGATTGACTCTTGAAGCCATCGTTCTCTGATTTTTCGCCAGTCTTCTTTAAAAATCGTCTGTCACAATTACTCAACACATACATTCGTCCTTATAGTGTGTCGTGTCGTGTCGTGTGACGGGTAGACCGTTCGCCGCGTGCAAGGCTTTCAATTTGAAGTCAGTTCGGTGACTTGCGCGTCGCTGGGGATGAAAAGAGCCCCTGAGCGGAGAAAATCTCCGACCCAGCCGGGAATCGAAAACGGGCCCTTAGGATTGATATTCTGTCGCGCTGACCACTCAGCTACCGGGGGCGGACGTACATATTGTGACGTAGCGAAATTATTTTCTTCCGCTTTCCTGGTAAGCAGTATAAACATTCGGTATGGTGCCGCTTGAAACACCAAAGTATTCGGTGACGTTGAATACGGAAGCAGCCACCTAACGACCACCAACAACTCTCCCATGTACGAAGTCAGTTAGCTCAGATATACACTATTGGCCATTAAAACTGCTACACCAGGAATAAATGCAGATGATAAACGGCTATTCATTGGACAAATATGTTATACTAGAACTTATATGTGATTACATTTTCACGCTATTTGGGTGCATAGATCCTGAGAAATTAGTACCCAGAACAACCACCTCTGGCCGTAATAACGGCCTTGATACGCCTGGGCATTGAGTCAAACAGAGCTAGGATGACGTGTACAGGTACAGCTGCCCATTCAGCTTCAACACGATAACACAGTTCATCAAGAGTAGTGACTGGCGTACTGTGACGAGCCAGTTGCTCGGCCATGATTGACCAGACGTTTTGAATTGGTGAGAGATCTGGAGAATGTGCGGACCAGGGCAGCAGTCGAATACTCTGTATCCAGAATAACCCGTACAGGACGTGCAACATGCGGCATCCAGGTTCGTCGTTGAGCATACCATCGCAGGCAGTCCTGTCTGTGATGCAGCTCAAGGGTAACCGCAGCCATGGTCTCCGAGCTGATAGTCCATGCTGCTGCAAATGTCGTCGAACTGTTCGTGTAGGTGGTTGTTGTCTTTCAAACATCCCCATCTGTTGACTCAGGGATCGAGACGTGGCTGCACGATCCGTTACAGCCATGCAGATTAGATGCATATCATCTTGACTGCTAGTGATACGAGGCCGTTGGGATCCAGCAGGGCTTTCCGTATTACCCTCCTAAATTCACCGATTCCATATTCTGCTAAGAGTCATTGTATCCCGACCAAAGCGAGCAGCAATGCCGCGATACAATAAACTGCAATCGCGATAGGGTACAATCCGACCTTTATCAAAGTCGGAAATGTGATGGTACGCATTTCTCCTCCTTACACGAGGCATCACAACAAAGTTTCACCAGGCAACGCCGGTCAACTGCTGTTTGTGTATGAGAAATCGGTTGGAAACTTTGCTCTTGTTAGCACGTTGTAGGTATCGCCACCGGCGACAACCTTGTGTGAATTCTCTGAAGAGCTAATCATTTGCATATCAGAGCATCTTGTGCCTGTCGGTTAAATTTCGCGTCTGTAACATGTCAGCTTCGTGGTGCAGCAATTCTAATGGCCAGTATTATAACACGCTCACAACTACACAGAGCGTATGTCTGATCACAGCTGCAATTGTACCGCATTGAGAACGCTGCCGAAACGTCGTTCGTGGTCAAATTCTAGTAGAACAGCGTAACCTGCATTGATGGTAAGGAGCGCAGTTTTGCTGAGACTCCATATTTGTGTCCAACCCCGTTACATTCCATGAATATATAAGTATCTTCAGATATCTGAGGAACAAGATTAACAACCGTCTTCAGTTGAGGAGGGGAATGGTGTAATAATCATCATGACTACACTGTGCGACAAACTATGCGCCTGTCACTAACTCATACAAATGCTTGGCACGCCAGGGAAATTTGACAGTCTTAGCCAGATATGGGTTTGGTGAAGCTCGTCACTGCAGCTAGCGACCAGTGAGAACTGCCACTGATCTGTAATTATACTGCAGGACAAAAATTGTGAAGCACCGAGACGGAAGGATGAGATGTGAATATAACTTCCTACACACACACATCATCGGTGGGTACTTAATAATTCTTGCTATTTCCAGTGCCGGCTACAAGGAAACGTTAGTTTTGTTCGTGTATGGTGTTCTTATCAGGCCTATTAGGATATGTAAGGAGCGTCAACAGTGACATATTGAGTGATCACTGGGAATGACAAAATATCGATATATCGACATCCTTCTCAAAAAGAAGTAGATATATATTGACGATATATTTTCTCCAGATATATCGTATCAAAATGGCAACATCGAGTGACGATATTTTTATTTTGTATTATATTTTTCCATAACTTTCGGTAAATATTGGACGTCGTTCTTTTGGAATTATAGTAAAATATAATTTTCCTTTCTTTGTGCCTTACAATTTTTTGAGCTTTCATCACGTCCAGTCTTACTCTTTGACTGTGTGAACCAAGCATATGTGGCGCCACAGAAGAAATACGATCGCTCTCATGGTGGGGGGGGATGGGGTTGTGAATGGAATACCAAGATTTCCGATGTGAAAAAATAGCACACCACTTGCATAGTTAGACTGTTATTCGTTCACATTGACAGCTTCAAAAAGCAATTGCTGGAAATTATTGACAAAAGTCTAAATGACAAGATTGATATTTGCGGTGGGCGGAGGTGTGTAAGGGGAAATGCTGACGCAAAGCGTGCTCCAACAGAGAATGCAACGTGTAGCTTCACCACGCAGTTTTGACACTGCAACTGTTAGGTCGCTGGCGTTAGCAGAAATGAAAATACAGAAAAGTCCACGTTCCGGAATACTCGATATGTGACGATATATCCCACTTACATGCAGTTACCATTGTTGACGACGTGGTTATCGTTAAGCGTGAACGTGCATTTAAAAAAAAAATGGTTCAAATGGCTCTGATCACTATGCGACTTAACTTCTGAAGTCATTTGTCGCCTAGAACTTTGAACTAATTAAACCTAACTAACCTAAGGACATCACACACATCCATGCCCGAGGCAGGATTCGAACCGTCGACCGTAGCGGTCGCTCGGTTCCAGACTGTAGCCCCTAGAACCGCACGGCCACTCCGGCTGGCTGCATCTTTTTCCTTTCAATTTTTGCTCCAAGAGGGATAGGCAGGCTGCTAGCTTTTTGATGTACGGAATATCTAAAAGTAAATCAATACTTAAATTTACAGCTCTAAAACCGGCAGCATATTTACAATGTACAGCCGATATTTTTATAGGCAGATATGTCAGTATTTTTCCCGTCTTTACGTCGATATATCGATACATTTTACGAATTATCGCGACCGTTCTTTGACATATTTTAAATATCGATATGTCGAATTACCGATACTTTTAAAAATATCAACAGTCCTAACGCCAAGTACACGTCTGAGACAGGGTTATCAGCAGCTGACAAAATCTGAAAGGAGCCTCAGTATGAGTCTCAAATTTCATTTCCTTTTCCCCTTCTTGGTGCTTGTCTTTTTTTGTCAGGCCATGTATATTTCAGCTTCGGATATCCGTCCGCTCGCTGTACAGGAAAGCGGTAGCACGTCACGTATACATGGAATGCGGATTTTGGCAGTCACCCAGCTCACAAACCATTTTTACCACAGAATATAGAGGAAGGAAAAGTTAGGCTGCTTGGGAGTAGGAGATATGGTGAAGGGTAATACAAGATGAACACGGCTTTGTAGAATAAAGGGTACTACCAATTGTTTAATTTCTTTATAAGGTGTAAGAGGTGTGTACGACCAATTTCACGTACGACAAAACCAGAGGACACTCATCAAAAATTGTCGAATTTTGGCTGAGCAGAAACGAACATACATAGGAGGGTGCTAAAATGTAATGTCACCGAAATTTTTATATAAATACTCTTAATGCTTTTTAAAGAACAAACATTATTAAAGTACGGCATCTTTATTCTTATGTCTGCCTATTTATTTGAGAACATAGCTATCCTGACGACCGAGCGGTTCTAGGCGCTTCAGTCTGGAACTACGCGACCGCTATCGTCGCAGGTTCAAATCCTGCCTCGGGCGTGGATGTGTGTGATGTCCTTAGGTTAGTTAGGTTTAAGTAATTCTAAGTTCTAGGGGTCTGATGACCTCAGTAGTTAAGTCAGAATCATTTGAACCATCACGTTTCTCCCAACGAGAGACCAGTTTGTTGATACCTACACCGTAGAAAGTTTGTTGATGGAGCCTCAACCTCACCTCTGCCTTCACCGCCTCACCACTGACAAGGTGAAGTCGTCCAATATGTTATTTAAGTTTTGAAAATGGATGGAAATCGAATAGGGCCAGGTTGACCTATTTGAAAGATGATTGATGACTGGAACACAAGGCGTCAGATTGTTGTAGACGTCGCAACGCTCGTGAGTGGACGTGGTCACCCTGAAGGAAAGAGTGTTCCATGTGTGAACGAACTTTTCGATTTCGAATCACGATTACAACACGCTGTTCCTCACGCACATGCATATTTACGTTACACTCCGCCATGTTACACTCAACAACTCGGAACCCCCTTGGATGCAAATATATGGACATCAAGAATAAAGATGAAGATTATAAATAAGGTTCGCTTTATTTAAAATGTTTTAATAGTTTTCACATAAAAATTTCGGAGACAATATTTTTCAGCACCACCCTCTAGATTTTAAATTGCGCGAAAATTGTTTTGACTTAAATCCAAACCAGCTTTGGATCACAAATGTACTCGACACACTGTTAAGAATCTAAGAATCGTGCTTTAGTCATGTGGAGAGTAGTATGTGACGTCAGCATGTCACTAGCTGCTTCGACCTTTACATCTCTCGAAACCTCAGTGAAGTCTTTGGCAGTGGGCAATCTTCGTACTAATAAGAAGATAAGCACACTTTATTTTAAAATTGATCTCCAATACAACTGCATAACAGTTTTTCTAGATGAAACAGAGTAAGTTATTCCCATATCCTTTAAGCGGCAATAGTTTTTTTCCATTATTATTCTTATTTGTCACACGAAACTTGAAAATATAAGCAATTATTTACAGCTTTCTCCTTTCCATTTGTATCATTCTTTCACAATGACGGATAAGTAAGACCCCCCATACCCATATGACGATGATCGCGATGATTATGACGACGATCATGATTATTATGAAGTGATCCACAAGAAAATCGAAGTTATTTTTTTCTACAGCTTATGGAGAAATGATTTCTTCGTTGATACTGGCAGCGCTTTTCTAAGAATACAAAACATGGATATCAATGTTTTTCTTTTAATTTCAGCAATAGTTAGAATTGTTTTTCACTGCCCCGAACTTCTCGCACGCCTTTGGAAAAACACACTACAATCAGTACACCTGTCTTCTACAGCAACTACTTCAAAACATTTTTGATTGAGATTTTTACCAGTAAAAGAAATTTCACTCAGCATTTTAACTATTTTCGCTTTAACCATCTGGTAAAAAGCGAACTCCCGTTCATGTTCGTCGTCAATAGTTTAAGAGACATTATGCACGTGCACGTATGACGTTCCGTTTTCGTAGTATGAGGACATGAACTTATTAGCTACCTAGTCTTACAGAAAGGCTGTTTTCAAGTTTCTGATTTTAAATAACTAGCACACTAATTGGACAGGGAAATACAAGTTTCTCATCGTAAATTACGAGATAAATGTGAATACCAAGATCTGGATAAGAAGCATAAACGTCTTACCACGGATAAGCCATCCTCCACTCCACAGATCCTGATTTACTTCTGCGCACTCTCGCCACGCTTTCTCAAGAGGCGGAAGTTCTCTCTCAAAAAATTTCACATGAGGAATATGTAGCAGAGAACAATAAAATGTTTGATTCCTCTGTTTCGGATCTGCATTTCAGATTTATTTTTAAATCTCGAATAAAACAATTCACAAACCTCAACAACTTCTCTAAACAAAGTTCTTTACCTTTTATTTGTATTTATTTTCCTTTCGTGTCATTTTCATCTAGTTTTGTAGCATGCAAAAAGTTTGACAACGGCACGTCGTTCTCGCACAAAAATATGGTTCATATGCACTATGGGACTTCTGATGTCACCAGTTTCCTAGAACTTAGAACCACTTAAACCTAGCTAACCTAAGGACATCACACACATCCATGCCCGAGGCAGGATTCGAACCTGCGACCGTGGCTGTTCTCGCACAAAATAATTCCATACCTAATACATGACATACCCAGTAAAAGCAGTAAAACTATGAATGCTTCCAAACGAACCCACGGAGCAAATTATATCTATAACTTGTATTCACAGTATTATTAATAGATGAATCCATTACAAAAGTATTATGTTTCCAGTACCATTTTTACACGGTTTGTTGCACACTAACAAAATTTTGTTACCATTACTTTTCTATACAATGTACGGATGTACGCTAACCATGTCCTCAAATTCAGCGCAGAACGATTACGTGCTGTACTCTGCTTTTTTAAAATTCAGATAAGGCTGATAAATTAGGCTTTACACCAATATTCCTGTTTAAGCAAAGTCCGCATTCCGAGGGAGTTGAAAGGCATTAAGGTTTTTATTCGAAACGACCTGGCGAAGACCGAACATCGCCTCTACTGGTGGAAATTGAGCGACGTTCTCTGCGTCGACAAATTTTTAAATTGTAACCAAAAAACTGATAATAACTTCGCAGTGAGATATCTATGTGCAACTTCGAGGTTTTTTCTTAGAAAATTCTGGAGTTAATTTAACTAATATGTATTACTTATGAAACCATTATAGTTATTAACTTTAAGTAATATAAATACACGATTTAGATTTTTATCTTGATTCCTAAACAGTTCTCTCTGCAGAATTTCAACGTTAGACGCACCCAAAAGCCATCGTGTACTGTATTTCCATCATTCTTCATCGGCAGGAATGACTTTTCTTTTCTGAAAATTCCGAAAATAATAAATGTAAGAAAAATCTCATTATTCACTCCCAAGAGATACACCTCAACAATTTCTTTACTGCAGAAAGAGTTTTGCTCCCGATACCGTCATCAAGTCCGCAGCTCGTGGTCTCGCGGTAGCGTTCTCGCTTCCCGAGCACGGGGTCCCGGGTTCGATTCCCGGCGGGGTCAGGGATTTTTCACCTGCCTCGTGATGACTGGGTGTTTGTGTCGTCTTCATCATCATCATCAATCATCCCCATTACGGTCGGAGGAAGGCAATGGCAAACCACCTCCACTAGGACCTTGCCTAGTATGGCGGCGCGGGTCTCCCGCGTCGCTCCCCTACGCTCGGTAAACGGAGTATGGGACTCATCATCATCATCACCGTCATCAAGTGGCCTGTATACCAATGAAAAGAACGCATTACTTACTGAACTGCCAATAAAGCGGCAACCTGTAACACACAAAGATGTCGTACTCATATAAAATAGTCACAACAGCTTACAAAATGCTATAAAGTCAATGGCTGCAGATAATATAAAACCGCTAATTGTAAATGGAAATAAGATTACAATACGTAAAGCAATGTAACAGATTGTGTTAATACATATCAGGAAATACTTTGACGCACTGTAATTACACGGTATTAATTTATTTTATGGAAAGCAATCATATTTTGTTTTCATTAAATGTTATTTTCTTTGGGAAATGCGAGATTTCTAGTATAAATTACTTGCAGTAATCTGATTGGCTGACAATATAAATACCGCGAGTATAGAAGTGCTCGAGGTGATTTGATTGGCTGCTTAACAAACTAGCCGGTAGGAATTCAGCGTTTCCCCCGCCCACGTTTAAGTAGAGCTTTATGCCTCAAATCTGTGAGTCGATAGAGTCGCTCCTATTTTAAGTCGCGCTGATGAAATTTGTACCAAATGAAGAATTTCGCGCATCCAATCGGTTCTCGTGTCGTTGACGAAGAGCGACTACAGTACTGAGTATTTTCTAAAAGTTTCAACCCTTTGAGTGCTATTTTGCGAGATATTCGTGTGTGAACATTTGAAGTCTTACGTGATATCCGCTAGGTGTGTTTCGTACAGATTAGGAAACGTGATGACGAACACTTTTTTACAGGAAGCTTAGTGAACGACTGAATGTGTTAACTCGCTAGTCGTCGTGGGTCAGTGACTGTTTAGGACGTTTAAGATATCGGGTAGGTTTAAATATCTTACGGGTGTTTTCGGGTGTGAACTTGTTACACTGACAGTCAGTAACATTGCATTATTGATGTCGGGATTTTAAATACGGACTAGATAGTCATTTTCCTTGTTTCGATGACAATAAACCAAGTAAAGGAAATTTTAGACTTTTTTTTCAGACGAGTCATGCAATAATCCCGAAAGATCGATACTTCAACCAACTTTCACTTACTGCCCATTGACTGGTGATATGTGGCCTTTACGCCGTACATATTTAGTCGTGTTTTCCTCAAAATAAACCAGTAGCTGCAATCACAGAGTCAAGGGGCAAAGACCTGAAACCTATCCAGGCAGGTGGGCAGATTGTTTAAAGAATAGTGAGAGAGGGACCCTCCCCGTCACAAGTTTATCACATACTTTCCTCACGTAAAATTTGTTATGTAAAATTTGCCTTGCGCATTCTCCGTCAGTTCCTATAGTTTCAGTAATCGATCCAATACTCAACCAACGGTCACATCAAATCGGAATACCTGCTTTTTCGACATTTTTATCCGTTTTTAGCGTTGAAGGGCGTCCCGCGTGTGATTCAACGCCTTCTCTGCCAACTCGAACCCACCAAAAATCCGAGAATCTGATAAAGAGCCTTCGCCCTACACTTCTTTTGCTAAACGATAGCTTTCAGTAGTAGATTTTCCCATTTTCAAGTGAAATTCGTGACAATTCGTTGCTCTGTTATTACACTTACCATTCTTCCGACAAAACAAGATAACAGTTTTACACAAATGAAGGCCCCGGCCACACCGATATGTCTACGGTCAGCAGAAATGCCGCATTCTATTGAGAAGGCTTCACGCCACACAGCTATATATATATATATATATATATATATATATATATATATATATATATATATATATATATATATATATATATATGCATGTCAGTAGCATGCGTCGATACTGGTACCTCATAACCACTTGTACCATAGATCTGTTAGCACGTCCTGTACTCCATACGCACTGTTGCAGCAAGATCTGTGCGTATGGAGTACAGGACGTGCTAACAGATCTATGGTACAAGTGGTTATGAGGTACCAGTATCGACGCATGCTACTGACACCTGGCAACCTGGCAGCATGTACATATGTTGGAACTTAAACAGTGGCAACACTGCTGTGGAAACACTACGCAATGGAATCTCCTATTGGAGCTGATAGCACACGATGTTGACATACCTACATTACCTTCGAGCAAATAGACGTCATCGGCGTGCGCACAATCGAGAGAAACACAGTCACTTGTGAGCGAGCGATCTACCTATGTTTTCGTACCTGTAACAAAGGAGTTGGATCAAGATTGAATGTGCCAGAGGCCGTACAGCACGACAGCGTCATCAAAGTCTTCAAGAGGCGTGTGGGGAGTCGGCATTGCCGTACAGAACAGTGGCACGTTGGGTAAAAGCCTTCAACGAAGGTCGGCAAACTGTGGCACAAGCATCGGTCAGATCGTCCTAGCGCCTCTGAAGAAGAAGTGCACGCTGTTGCAGCATTAGTGGACAGTGTTCGACGCCATACGATTCGTGAGCACGCCTACGAAACCGGATTATCGCATACGACTGTGCTTCGCATCCCAAAAGAACGCATGGGCATGCGAAAAATTGCATCACGATGGGTTCCGCATGACTTGACGGAAATGTAGAAAGGATGCGTTACGACGCTGGTCAGACGCGCTTGGAGCGCTATGAGCGTGAAGGAGAGGCTTTCGTAAGCCCTATCGTAACATTGGATGAGATATGGGCCAGCCACATCCTATGAGCCAAAACTGAAACGCCAATCCATGGCGTCATTATGGGTCGCCGCGAAAGTCGAAAGTGCGTCAGAGGCTCAGTATTGTGAAAGTTATGGTGATTCTCGTGTACGCGTGTGATGTGTTATCCTAAGGCATTAGGTTCCTCCACGGCAGACCGTCAATGCAGAGTATTACTGTTCATTTTTGGAGCATCACCTGCACTTTCTGCACAGCTCACCAATCATTTTGCATGATGATTTCTCGGGCGCATGAGGCGCAAGCTGTGGCTGCTCTGTTCGGTCGATGGGACTGGGGAGTACTGTGCCATCCACCATACACCCTGGACTTAAGTCCTTGTGACTTTGATTTGATTCCAAATATGAAGGAAACACTCAGTGGCATTCGCTTCAGAACTGTTCCAGAGATACGACAGGCAGTAGACCGCTCCATTCGCACCATCAACAGAGCAGGCTCTGCTAACGGTATACTAAGCCTTCCACGTCGCTGGCACAAGGTTCTACACAACGCTGGCGACTACTTTGAAGGACAGTAACAGGTACAAACATGTGATCTTTTGTATCGATTGTGAATAAGTAGTGGCCACTATTTAAGTTCCAATCTTCGTATATCCAACAGTTCCAATGCTTTTTTACTTGACAACTCGGGGCTATACTTCCGTTTAAGATTATACACAAATCAGTAATCTGAACCATGCTTGAACACCAATATTGGAAGTTGGTCTAGCCTCCACGGGATCTCTGACTGTGGCATATTGTCGATAGTACAGATGACGAATACTGTCCTAGGGTACGTCACGACACACCTTTTCTGTCAGTTTACATAGTTCTATAAGAGACCTCGTCCCATCATATCTCACACGTGTGAGGTTGAGACAACTATGGAGATTGTGATGGCCAGGTAATTCCCCGCATGCCTTGCAGAGCACGTTGAGTTTCACGGTCAGTATGTGGGCGAGCGTTATCCTTTTGGAACAATACATCACCTTATACGAATGCGTGGTGTCTGACCGAAAGAACATGCACCACGCGGAATCCGCAGCTGTGATAGATATTATGTGGGAGGAGGGGGAGGGGGGGAAGGAAAAGTAAGGTAGGGTTCTCTTGATCTCAGCTGCATCAATACTTTGTGTGGAATCAGCGGCGACGGCTGAAAATGCATTCCGGACCGGGATCCGAACTGAGGATCTTCTGCTTCCTAGGCAGTTGCGTTAACCACTCGCCACGGAGGCACACAGTCCATCGCAGCTGCTTGGACTATCTCTGTACGACTCTCGGCTGACCCACATTTTTCACCTAGCACCACCTATACTCAATCCTAGTCCATCCCTCCATGCTCGCTACTTTGAGATTCCCACAGGAGATCGGATATATTGGTGCATCCACACTGCTTGTAGTGATTTCTTGCCGATCGAGGTGGATTAATTCCTGAATGTTTGGATTCTCTCCTGATGGAGCTGATATCAATAGACCATTTCCTTCCCTTTCCTTCCTCCCCCGTTCTCCAAAAGTTCACATAATATATATCACAGCTGCGGATTCTGCATAGCGTCCATCTACTGACACCTGTCAACATTTACATTTAAGAGTTGCAGAGTGGTTTTTTTCCCCTTGATAACTAGGGATCTGGCAATGCTAGAAGGCAGTTTGGACTTCAAAATTTGGTAGAGTTCCCTTTGAGATTATACACAAATCAGTAATCTTGCAATACATCGTCACCATGGCCTCTGAGGAACCCGTGACACTGCTTAGGCGATGCAATTTCTTGTTTCTCTCTATACCATCCACTTCATCGTAGATTAGGTCGTCAATGTAACAGCCCGTGGGCCCTCTTATAGATGTCAGTCGTCTGGAAAGTGACCGCATCTTGATTCTTGTAATACTATTTGTCCTTACGCATAACTGCTGTTTTTTGTGAGAATTACAAATATCTTGTACAATTTGGCACAGTCGAAAGCTTTTTCCAACCCAACAAATCAAACGAAAGTGTCACAATGTCATAAGTGTCTCTATAGTAGCTTTGTTTTCCCGAAAGCAAATCTAATCGTCACAGAACTCATCCGCAATTTTATTATCCATTCTTCAGTATATGATTCTCGTCTGAAATTTGAATCCAGGAGTCCTTCAGGTGCGATTCACAATGAGCTAATACGATATAGGATAACAAACGTGGTTCGATACAAAATCAACCAGCCGGCCCTTGTGGTTGAACGGTTCTAGCTTCAGTCCGGAACAGCGCTGCTGATACGGTCCCAGGTTCTAATCCTGCCTGGGGATGGGTGTGCATGATGTCCTTAGGTTGGTTAGGTTTAAATAGTTCTAAGTCTAGTGGACTGATGAACTCCAATTTAAGTCCCATAGTGCTTAGAGTCATTTGAACCAAAAGCAGAGCGGACAGAAACGTAATGGAAGCGACTCAACTGCTCGAGACTGGGACGACAGCGATATGACACCGATATGTATCTCTACTGTACCGCCCGGCGCAACATACGAGTTTTGGTCGCTCCACGTAACTCGTATCGTTGGATACACGACGAGTGAAATTTCTAGTCACCAGACTTGCCTAAAAAAATGTTTTATTTGGGTGAAGGAAAGGTACTTTCGACTCTATAGTTAGTTTCTCAGTAAAGCTTATACTTTTCACGTAAGAGAATAAAAACCACGGCTTTGGGGTTCACTCGTGTTGTTCACTATGGGGGCTTTCTTATTCTATTTTGAGGATTGTGTTACATATATTCTTAGCCTTAATGCCACACGTCAGAGCTCGCTAATGAACTTCTTTTCATCCCGTTCTTGCTATGTAAATTGACTCCGTACCTCTTTTCAGTGTCTAGTAAATACGCGATACATATTATCGTTTGGCTGCGACGAGATACGACGGGCCAGACTCAACGCTATATTTTTTTCCTTTATTTCATTAATTTGACTTTGGGTTACGAGGACCTTACAGCCAACAACGGTTAGAAAGTGAAAAGGAAGGTAACAGAAAAAAAAATCAAAATAGCACAAAAAACGAAGGTAGCATATAAACACACTGTTGAAGTAAAATAAAATCGCAACTAGACAAACACCAGACTGCCGGTGGCAGTGAAGATAATGACTCTGGAGCAGATTTACAGCACTATAGAGCAAAATTATGACAAACGTGCATATGCCATTGTACTAAAAGACAAAACATGAAATGGCAAACAACGTACATCACACAATAAGCGCATCAATAGCTGGACAATGAAATTGCAAATAGCAGCATATAACAATGTGAGAAGTGTAGCATATGGACAGACGTACTTGAAATAAAAGGAACACCCAAAATGACAAACACAATACAACCAACGGTATTTACAATAGATCCAGTAGGAGAGTGACATAAATAGCACAATATAGCAATAATGAAAATTTAATATGCAAATAGAGATCTGTACGCAAATTGAAACACAAAATTACGCACCCGATTACGATCTGAACTGATGCCATGTGAGAACGAATACCTCGGAAACACCCGACACTCTGAGTGCGAGCCACGTTATACACAGCTGTCTCGCGTCGCTGCCGACTCAAGCCGAAAGATTTACTCGCATTTGTGCTTTCAAGCTGGAAAGACGTCTTGACATGCGAATTTCCTTCTGTGCTGCATGTTTTGAATATGTCGCTCAAACAAGGTGATATCTTTAGTCCGCCTTGTTGAGAAAAAGCCCTTGTCTGTGAAATTACGCCAGGAAATCGTATAGCAGGGCAACGTTCCTGTTACTACCTAATGCTGCTACATAGATGGTGACGTACCCGACTTCATATCCGGCCACACGTGACTCTTGTAATATCCTCGACACTATGTTATAGCCACAAGATTTTAAAATAAGCTAAGTGTACAAACTTCAACAAATATTATCATCAATACGTATAAAAAAAGACTGTATCGTGTAAAAATTACGACGATTATTTCACTATTTCTGTAATAATGTAATTTCAGTGTTGATTAAAACTATTATCAAAGAACTACATTCATAGACAACGACAATTATAATCTTCTGTGGTAAGTGTGCTTCAGCTGTTCTTCTTGTGTGAACTGTTCGGACGTGAGACGTGTGAGGTCTGTAAAGAGAAAATCTGTAACTATATATATTGTTAATTATTATTTGAAAAATAGAGTCGCTATTGCCTAGACGTGGATTTGTATTCATTTCAGTTGTAATCCAATCTATTTACCGAGCGAGGTGGCGCAGTGGTTAGCACACTGGACTCGCGTTCGGGAGGACGACGGTTCAATCTCGTCTCCGGCCATCCTGATTTAGGTTTTCCGTGATTTCCCTAAATCGTTTCAGGCAAGTGCCGGGATGGTTCCTTTGAAAGGGCACGGGCGATTTCCTTCCCAATCCTTCCCTAACCCGAGCTTGCGCTCCGTCTCTAATGACCTCGTTGTCGACGGGACGTTAAACACTAACCACCACCACCAATCTAATTAATGTTTTTAAGAGTTAATTTTCAGCTCCGCAACTAGGAGCGCAGATGTTAGCGCTAATAAATTACAGCGGACTTTACTAGTAGCTGGTATAAAAAATATGACGTAATTTCCATTGACAATAATTTTAAATGCTAAAGAATAGATATAAAAGGCTTAAAGAGTTTTATCTAAATATATTAACTTGATGTAAAGGGAATCTATCATAACAGTAGACAAACTATCGTCTGTCGGCCACCATCTCAGAAAAATTATCTCCTTGCAGATTTGAATCGAGAATTTTAACAAACATAAATGTTGTTAGATATAAATGAATGGAAATAAAAGTGCACCGGTGGTCCCGAATCTTCTTTAAAAGACAGAATTCGATTGTATCTTTAAAAACAGTGCTCACAGTACGTTACGTAATATTAATTTCTTATTTGCTGACGTATGAAGCCTAATTATTTCGGACGATTTACATCAAATATTTTAACAGGAGACATACGTCAGTGTTGTGTGCAGGTACTATTTTGTGATTAAATGTTCACTTAGCTAGAGAAAAGTTCAAATGGTTCAATTGGCTCTGAGCACTATGGGACTTAAGTGCTGAGGTCATCAGTCCCCTAGAACTTAGGACTACTTAAACCTAATTAACCTAAGGACATCACACACATCCATGCCCAAGGCAGGATTTGAACCTGCGAACGTAGCGGTCACGCTGTTCCAGACTGTAGCGCTCGGTCACTACGGCCGGCTAGAGAAAAGTGTTTTCTTCTTAGTAACAGTTGCGTAAAATCTGATGAATGATATGCAATTTAATGCCACTCACACGAGTTTACAGACAACTTTTCTACGCAACGTCAAGTGGAGATTTCTTTAGCAGAGTGACAAATGTTAGCCGGGATAATCATTTTTGAGATCAAACGAATTGTTACGCTGGCAATAGGTAACTCGATTTATATTGTTTTTGATCTACCTGAAATGTCATTTAGAAATAATTAAAGTCACGAAATGCTATAAACCGGCTCCGCCACAATCTGAATCATATTCTATCGTAACATTCTGAGCAAGTGCAGCTTTTCAAATTGTATTCATTCTTTATAAATGTACTTCACTGAATGAAGAATCACACTATGTGGTTTTATCAAACAACAACTTTTCAAGGTGTCATTTTTAACGTAATTCGCACACTTTAACAAATTACGTTTCTGTAACGAACAGCTTCTCAGCAAATAAAATAGCAAGTCGAAAATTTGGTTTCTACTTTGTCAGAGCTGCTAATACTAGTTGCTCCAAAATTACGAAGAATTCTGTAGAATTCTTAGGGTTTGTTTGCGTGTTGAGAGAGCTCACAAGAAACTACAACCGAACTACGCTCAGGTAACAGAAGTCATTTCATACCTACTACTATCGACTTTGATCACCTTTAGCCCGACGTAGTGCAGAAACTCGACTTCGTGTGTAGTCAAGAATTCGTTGTAACTCCACCAGGTGCTCAGAACCATGTTGACAACCTGAGTCCATGGCTTCGTGGTGTGTGCGCCACACTCAACGTGAGACATCAGCGCTCAGTATTTAACCACGCACCCTCTATAGGCGTCCATAATTACTAAAGTGTTGCGCGGCAGGATTTTTTGCACGAACAGACCTCTCACTTACATCCCATTAATATTCGATGGGGCTCATGTCGGACGATCTGGGTGGCCAAATCATTAGCTCAAATCGTCCAGAATGTTCTTCAAACCAATCGCGAGCAATTGTCACCTAACGTCATAGCGCGCTCTCATCCATAAAACATCCTGTCCTTGTTTGGGAACGTGAAGTTCCTCAATGGCTACAAATGGTCTCCACATGGGCAAACATAAACAATTCTGGTCAATGGTCGGTTCATCTACATCTACATCTACATTTATACTCCGCAAGCCACGCAACGGCGTGTGGGGGAGGGCACTTTACGTGCCACTGTCATTACCTCCCTTTTCTGTTCCAGTCACGTACGGTTCTCGGGGAGAACGACTGTCTGAAAGCCTCCGTGTGCGCTCGAATCTCTCTGATTTTACATTCGTGATCTCCTCGAGAGGTATAAGTAGGGGGAAGCAATATATTCGATACCTCATCAAGAAACGCACCCTCTCGAAACCTGGCGAGCAAGCTACACCGCGATGCAGAGCGCCTCACTTGCTGAGTCTGTCACTTGAGTTTGCTAAACATCTCCGTAACGCTATCACGGTTATCAAATAACCCTGTGACGAAACGCGCCGCTCTTCTTTGGATCTTCTCTATCTCCTCCCTCAAGCCGATCTGGTACGGATCCCAGACTGATGAGCAATACTTAAGTATAGGTCGAACGAGTGTTTTGTAACCTACCTCCTTTGTTGATGGACTACATTTTCTAAGGACTCTCCCAATGAATCTCAGCCTGATACCCGCCTTACCAACAATTAATTTTATATGATCATTCCATTTCAAATCGTTCCGCACGCATACTCCCAGATATTTTACAGAAGTACCTGCTACCAGTGTTTGTTCCGCTATAATATAATCATACAATAAAGGATCCTTCTTTCTATGTATTCGCAACACATTACATTTGTCTATGTTAAGGGTCAGTTGCCACTCCCTGAGTTGAGTTGGACCAGAGGACCCAGTCCATTCCGCATTAACACAGCCCACACCACTGTGGAGCCACCGCCAGCTTGCTCAGTGCCATGACTTCGTGTTGTCTCCGCCACACTCGACCTGTGCTAACAGATCTTTAGCAGCTGAAATCGGGCCTCGTAAGACCAGATCAACATTTACCAGTCGTCTAGAGTCCAGCCAACGCCAAGAGCCCAGGAAAAGCGCTGCAGGCGATGTCGTACTGCTAGCAAAGTCGCTCGCTGCCACACCAAAATTAACGCCAAATTTCGCCTCACTGTCGTAACGGATACGTTCGTCTTACGTCCCTGATACGCCCGCTAAACCCGCTGCGTAGAACAGGTAATAGAATTGTGGAAAGGGCCAAAGATTGAGGTCAGTTCCTCCCTCTAATTGTTATTTTTTGTAGTTTAATAACCTTTACAACCAAAGCTGACCTTTCCACGGCTGAAGACCTCCAAACCAGAAATCTTAACGAATTAACAAGATAAAAATCCAATTATGATAGCAATAAAATAATTTAAAGAAAACCAGCAAACATATGCAAAGTCAATGCAAATGGCGGAGGGCCACAATTAAGTTTCAAATTTTTAGAATATATTACGATAGAGTTTTAAAGGCAGAAGGACAGAATGTTTAACAATGAGAAATGTTAAAAATCAACAATATAAAATGCAATTAAAGAGGTTAATCAAATACACAAAAACCTACCACGGCTACGTGGAAGCCATAAGGCTAAGCAGATAGGACATACATACGCAAGGTGCAATACCAATGACTGAGGGCCACAATTAATTTTCAAAATTTTAAAATATGTTACCATACTGTCTTAAAGGCAGACGGCCGCAATGCTTAAGCTTGAAAGATAAATTCAAAAATTAGTTTTGCAAAATTTTTAAGAAAATAAAATAATAACAGTAAGCCTCGACTTTAAAGTAGCTGACAACAGATAATGAAACCCCGGTGGCACTCAGGAGCTTCCAGGGAGGTCGGTCTGCCCTCGTTCACTTAGGCGGGACAGGTGGTGAGCCGAATTATACTTGATCCTTCGGAATCCAACCAGAGGACAGCCACGGACCGACCGTCACAACTACTTGCTTCCCGTCAATCAGTACATGAGGCTCAAACCGGAAACGTTACAAACATGATAACCCACAATGGAGTATGTATTATGGCTCTGAGCACTATGGGACTTAACATCTATGGTCATCAGTCCCCTAGAACTTAGAACCACTTAAACCTAACTAACCTAAGGACATCACACAACACCCAGTCATCACGAGGCAGAGTAAATCCATGACCCCGCCGGGAATCGAACCCGGGAACCCGGGCGTGGGAAGCGAGAACGCTACCGCACGACCACGAGATGCGGGCGAGTATGTATTAGCTGTCAAAATTACACACCATTTTGGGTAGCAACAACAGGTGAGGAAAGGCCGCTGCCTGAAATTATGTTACTGGCCAGAGCAGGTAACCGGAACACTAACGGCCACTAGGCAGAAAATTCCGCTGGTACACTTGAATTTGAAACACGGCAATATAGTTAACTTCACTCAAAAGAATACTGCCTGAACTTACGTCAGTGCCCAGGGCAAGTAACCAGAACACTAAGGGCCACAAGACAGAAAATTCCACTTGTGCAATCAAATTGTAGTCGACCAAAATAGTTAATTGTACCGCATGGCGGCTAAATTTGAGCAGTAGAAACACTTAGTGTTGCTCACAGGAAAACCTTGGCAACAGCAAACCATGGAAACGAACCACCATAACATGAATGGATGTGGCTTGGATAGTCGAAACCACTACTCAACTTCGACGGCCTGGGTCGGTGAACCACGAAACTCGTAGCGGTCGGCGTGCTCCACACACGCCCCGACATTGTGTTGGGGCTGCCAGTGGCCCCATCCGACTGTACCGCGTGGAGATAACCTCCCTCGTCCGCAACAACTGAACGACTCCCTCCCGACCCCCTAGCCGGAAACTATACGCACCAAATCAAAGATGGTACACGGGGCAAATATCGAAACACATCACTGCTGCCACACGTATAAGGACGAATCACGACGTAACCGCAACAAGGGTGGGAAACAAAAAATGGCTCTAAGCACTATGGGACTTAACTTCTGAGGTCGTCAGTCCCATATAACGTATAACTACTTAAACCTACCTAACCTAAGGAGACCACAAACATCCATGCCCGAGGCAGGATTCGAACCTGCGACCGTAGCGGGCGCGCGGTTCCAGACTGTAGCGGGAAACCAAAACAGAGATAGACAGCGAAGTACACGAAAACGCATAGTTGGGAGTGAGCACGGCCCAGTCCCAAATTGATTTCTGCGGATATTTCACGTAGTGTTCTTGTCTGTTAGCACTAATGACTCTATTAAAACGAAGCAGCTCTCCGTCGTTAAGTTAAGACCATCGGTCACTGCGTTGTCCATTGTCATAATAGCTGAAATACGGTATTCTTGGTACACACTGTGGACGGTTCAAATGGCTCTGAGCACTATGTGACTTAACATCTGAGGTCATCAGTCCCCTAGAACGTAGAACTACTTAAACCTAAGTAAACTAAGGACATCACACACATCCATGCCCGAGGCAGGATTCGAACCTGCGACCGTAGTGGTCTCGCGGTTCCAGACTGTAGCGCCTAGAACCGCCCGGCTACTCCGGCCGGCCTCACACTGTGGATCTCGGTGTATTGAAGTTTTAAATGTTTTCTGAAATTGAATATCTCACGCGTTTAACACAAACTGCCATGCTGTGTCCAAACTGTGTCAAATTCCGACGAGGAGCCGTAATCACTTCGCAGCCTTCCATACGAATTACAAATAGCAGCTCTGCCAATGCATTCCCCTTTTATGCCTTGTGTACGTGATACTAGAGCCATCTGTGTACATGTTTATTGCTGTCTCATATATTTCATCACATTAGTGTACGTCTGACACGAACTGCACCGTACGGACGCACCCACTACTTGTTTTTTCTTCAATTGTTTCAGCTTGACGTATTAAAAGCCACAGTAACATCTCTTGCAGAAGAGCTCACGATTGCAGCCAAACCAGAAACGTGTCTCGCGTTTGTCGTTGTGCAGGTCCCATCAGCCCCCATCTCCAGACAATCCAAGCCATGGCACACTCCTGACTCCGTCTCCTCAACGTCCTTTCCGGTCATACATGTGGTCTGGACCCCTCCACCATACTCCACACCTACAAATCCCTCATCTGCCCTATCCTCTGTTACGCCCATCCTGCCTGGATCTCAACCCCCCCCCCCGCCCTACCTTTTACAAATCCCTTCAGATCCTTGAACGCCATGCCCTCTGCCTCACCTGTCACATCCGTCTCCCCTCCCCCACGCGGATCCTGTACGACCTCCTTCCATTCCCCCACCTCCTCCTTCTCCTTGAAAGGATACGGATCCTCTACACCTCCCGTAAACTCGATTCTCCTCACCCATCCTCTCCCACCCCCGCCCCTGCCGCGCCTGTATTCCCACGTCCCACCTGCTCTCCATCTCACCACCCTCCTTACCCTCTCCCAAGGCAGCTTCTGCCAGCTTCCCCTCCCTGATGATGCCCTCCTCCCCTCCATCCAACATTACTACCAACTTTGATCCTCCCTCCCTCTTCCTGTGTTTGTTCCTTTGGGTACCCTCCCTCCCTTGTCTCCCACTTCCCTCCCTCCTCCCTTTCTCCCCAGTCCTCCCCCGGGCTTCCCCTTCAGCCTCTCTTCCGTCTCCTCCGCCGTTGGCCTCCTTGCTCACCCTTCTCCCTCCCAGTCCCCCTTCTTCCCCTCTTGGCAGGTCCCCGGACTCGTATAAGCTCTGTGGACATTCACGCGCCGGAGATCATCGCCATCAAATTCGAGTGTGTGTGCCGTCGTTTTGTGTTTTTAGTGTCCGCCGTCACGCTCATACGTTCACTTGTGTGTCGGATTCATCAGCGTTATGTGCGCCGTGTCAACGTGTTTTCAGTGTCGTTATCGTCGACTGTGAACGGCTCCGTGTTGTTTTGTATTTCTGCATCCATATCTTTTGCCTGTCACTATGTTCATTCTGGATCTACATTCTGTGTTATATCATTGTGAACTCTATGGCTGATGAGCGGTGTAGCATGTAGCTGACAGCCTAACTGATTGTACAGGTATGAAAATAACAATAAAGGAAAAAAAAGCAGGTTCCATCGCGTGTCAAGAGGCATGTCGCGAGCTACCCCTAAGGTGATCGAACAGCAGTTCTCGCATCTATCTGCCCTACCTGCATTCAGAACTGTGCAGGTCTGAGGTACATCCACGAATCCGACCAGCGGACCTTATCGCTGCCCTCGGTTCGGCGCCAGCTGCGGGATAAAATTAGAGACGGGTAAACCGTAAATTAGAGCCGTATTTTAATCTCGGCGCGAGTTTTAATTGTGTCCGCCGCTAATTGCAGTGCGTCGGCGCGGAGCGGCAGATTAGATCTGCGCCGGCCACGCCCCTTTCATTAGGAAGACGGCCGGCGCCGCACATCGCTCTCCGCAGAACGAGGCCCCGCTGGCGGGCGGGCAGAGGGACCCACCGTCCGATCAGACGCGCTGACGGCGGGCGCGCATCGTCACTCTCCATAAAGGAGGCCGCGTTTGTCTTCGTTTGTCGCGGAGGACGACGCGGCAGTAAGTTCGCGGTCCTCTCGTCCCCGACGGTATATCACCGTCGCGGCTCGGAGCCGACGTCGGATGAAGGAGACAAGGACCGACAGTCAATAAATAAACTCGAGTGAGGGGAGAGTGTAACACCACGAATACTTTGATCGAACGCTACGAAAGTGATGATTTAGTATTTCCGTGCCCCCAAGAAATATTGATCAAAATTTCATCTTAGCATGATTGTCGTTGTTGTGGTCTTCAGTCCTGAGATTGGTTTGATGCAGCTCCCAATGCTACTCTATCCTGTGCAAGCTTCTTTATCTCCCAGTACTTACTGCAACCTACATCCTTCTAAATCTTCTTAGTGTATTCATCTCTTGGTCACCCTCTACGATTTTTACCCTCCACGCTGACCTCCAATGCTAAATTGGTGATCCCTTGATGCCTCAGAGCATGCCCTACCAAACCGGTCCTTTCTTCTTCTCATGTTGTGCCACAAACTCCTCTTCTCTCCTATTCTATTCAATACCTCCTCATTATTTACGTGATCTACCCATCTAATCTTCAGAATTCTTCTGTAGCACCACATTTCAAAAGCTTCTATTCTCTTCTTGTCTAAGCTATTTATCGTCCATGTTTCACTTCTATACATGGCTACACTCCATACAAATACTTTCAGAAACGACTTCCTGACACTTAAATCTATACTCGATGTTAACAAACGTTTTCCTTGCCATTGCCAGTCTACATTTTATATCCTCTCTACTTCGACCATCATCAGTTATTTTGCTCCCCAAATAGCAAAACTCCTTTACTACTTTAAGTGTCTCATTTCCTAACCTAATTCCGTCAGCCTCACCCGACTTAATTCGACTACATTCCATGATCCTCGTTTTGCTTGTGTTGATGTTCATCTTATATCCTCCTTTCAAAACACTGCCCAATCCGTTCAGCTGCTCTTCCAAGTCCTTTGCTGTCTCTGACAGAATTACAATGTTATCGGCGAACCTCAAAGTTTTTATTTCTTCTCCGTAGATCTTAATACCTACTCCGAATGTTTCTTTTGCTTCCATTAGTGCTTCCTCAATATAGAGATTGAATGACATCGGGGATAGGCTACAACCCTGTCTCACTCCCTTCCCAAGCACTGTTTCCCTTTCATGTCCCTCGACTCTTATAACTGCCATCTGGTTTCTGTACAAATTGTTAATAGCCTTTCTCTCCCTGTATTTTACCCCTGCCACCTTCAGAATTTGAAAGAGAGTATTCCAGTCAACATTGTCAAAAGCTTCCTCCAAGTCTACAAATGGTAGGAACGTAGGTTTGCCTTTCCTTATTCTTCTACATTATGTGATAAGAGTATCTGGATACCCCAAAAACATACGTTTTTCATATTAGGTGCACTGTTCTGCCACCTACTTCATATCAGCGGCCTCAGTAGTCATTAGACATAGTTAGAGAGCAGAATCGGACGTTCCACGGAACTCACGGCCTTCGAACGTGGTCAGATGATTAGGTGCCACTTGTGACTTAGGTATGTACGCGAGATTTACATAGCCCTAAAAATGCCTAAGTCCACTGTTTCCGATGTGATACTGAAGTGGAAACGTTGTGAGTGTGTGGGTTTTATTTTGTCAAGTTGTGCAATGGATTGATCCAGCAAGTACCCTTCGGCTCCTACAAGAAGCAATTTCCACCTCACTCTACTATCGAAGTCAGACTGACGCTCCTAATGCACCATCAAGAACTGCTTGAGAAACATTCAGCAACAAATATCTTCTAGAGTCATCCACTGTAAGGGAAAGACACAAAAATATTCTATATTCCCATGTAACTAGTGGAATACTTAGGTACTGGAGTATTATTAGTTAGCATAAGAAAAATATTAAACGATCGGAAAATATGATTTATTGCAAAAGAAATTCTGAGAAATCAAGTGAAACTTTTTCTTATAAATTAATAAATTTCTGTTTTCTTTTCGGAACATTACATTGTTTCTTATGGATAGGAATGCTATTATTTTACAAAGTATGGAAAGTTTCTTTTCTCCCTTTTCTTTCAGAATGTTATTTACTCTGCAGAATGGCTGACAGCTATGCCAACACAACTGGAATAATTTTTCTAGGTACACTTAAAGCTGTCGTTTGAAAAGTGTAGTGGAGTGTACTGTTATGGAGGACACATGGATCTCGCATACACTGTAGTACACAGTACTGTGAGCTGCGACGACTGGTGCCTACGTCGCTCGCTGCTGACAAATAACACAACTATCTCTTTCTATCTGGATTGACCTTCACCAATCAAACTCTCCCTACGCCTGGATGAAGTCAAGGACTCCTATCTGCCCCTAGTCTAACTATTGGTATGGTACACCGCTCAGATAACCAGTCAAACGCGATTTCACTCAATATTCACTCGCAGGCGTTTAACTAGTACTCTGTCCATGTTCACACCGCGCAGTTAAGAGTGGCAGCCAACAAAGTGAACAACGCTTAACCGCGAGCGACTCAATATAGAGTATCACTCCAATCTGATAACGACAGAGGTGCTCTCCCAGTGAAGTACTAAGAAGAGACTTTGTCCCTAACTCTTTGTGTACACGTACGGGCGCACTCGCTCTCGTTACGTGATCCCACTCCAAGAGCGACAACGGAACGGCCCCTTTTTCTGGACAAATTGCAAGGGTGTATCATTCACTGTCTTACCTCGCTCCTCTGGCTCTTTGCATCAGAGATATTCCTCCAATTAGCGTTGCTCTTATAAACGTGACAATGCCATTTCGTAAGTCGATCAATGCGGAAATATGTAGCATCTCCTTTAGGCGTATACTGTCCTCCTGTGAGAACTCCATAGCTACACAGTCGGCCTGTCAAAAAATGCATCTTCTGGGCACTCCCACACAAATTGCTTTTAGGTCGAACACGGGGGTCGTTATCCCTTCGCTCTGGCAAAAGCTATCCTCTCTCTGGGCGGTCACTCCGGACGAGGTAGGTGTATGATGACTAACCCCTCTGAAGGGAAAGGCTTCCTAGCAGGCTCGTTTGCTCTTTAGAACGAAAATTCCTGTGGGCATCATGCTGCGTACGCCAGCCTCGACTTTTTCAAGCTCGGTGCGCACTTACGATTTGCTTATTACACTCCTGGAAATTGAAATAAGAACACCTTGAATTCATTGTCCTAGGAAGGGGAAACTTTATTGACACATTCCTGGGGTCAGATAGATCACATGATCACAATGACAGAACCACAGGCACATAGACACACACAACAGAGCATGCACAATGTCGGCACTAGTACAGTGTATATCCACCTTTCGCAGCAATGCAGGCTGCTATTCTCCCATGGAGACGATCGTAGAGATGCTGGATGTAGTCCTGTGGAACGGCTTGCCATGCCATTTCCACCTGGTGACTCAGTTGGACCAGCGTTCGTGCAGGACGTGCAGACCGCGTGAGACGACGTTTCATCCAGTCCAGAACATGCTCAATGGGGGACAGATCCGGAGATCTTGCTGGCCAGGGTAGTTGACTTACACCTTCTAGAGCACGTTGGGTGGCATGGGATACATGCGGACGTGCATTGTCCTGTTGGAACAACAAGTTCCCTTGCCGGTCTAGGAATGGTAGAACGATGGGTTCGATGACGGTTTGGATGTACCGTGCACTATTCAGTGTCCCCTCGACGATCACCAGAGGTGTACGGCCAGTGTAGGAGATCGCTCCCCACACCATGATGCCGGGTGTTGGCCCTGTGTTCCTCGCTCGTATGCAGTCCTGTTTGTGGCGCTCACCTGCACGGCGCCAAACACGCATACGACCATCATTGGCACCAAGGCAGAAGCGACTCTCATCGCTGAAGACGACACGTCTCCATTCGTCCCTCCATTCACGCCTGTCGCGACACCACTGGAGGCAGGCTGCACGATGTTGGGGCGTGAGCGGAAGACGGCCTAACGGTGTGCGGGACCGTAGCCCAGCTTCATGGAGACGGTTGCGAATGGTCCTCGCCGATACCCGAGGAGCAACAGTGTCCCTAATTTGCTGGGATGTGGCGTTGCGGTCCGCTACGGTACTGTGTAGGATCCTACGGTCTTGGCGTGCATCCGTGCGTCGCTGCGGTCCGGTTCCAGGTCGACGGGCACGTGCACCTTCCGCCGACCACTGGCGACAACATCGATGTACTGTGGAGACCTCTCGCCCCACGTGTTGAGCAATTCGGCGGTACGTCCACCTGGCCTCCCGCATGCCCACTATACGCCCTCGCTCAAAGTCCGTCAACTGCACATACGGTTCACGTCCACGCTGTCGCGGCATGCTACCAGTGTTAAAGACTGCGATGGAGCTCCGTATGCCACGGCAAACTGGCTGACACTGACGGCGGCGGTGCACAAATGCTGCGCTGCTAGCACCATTCGACGGCCAACATCGCGGTTCCTGGTGTGTCCGCTGTGCCGTGCGTGTGATCTTTGCTTGTACAGTCCTGTCGCAGTGTCCGGAGCAAGTATGGTGGGTCTGACACACCGGTGTCAATGTGTTCTTTTTTCCATTTCCAGGAGTGTATATTTGCATATCACTTACATGAATTCATACAAAACTGACTCTACCTTATCGAGTTTGGGTTCGAATGAAGCGTCTTGATGTGCAGAACACGATTGTGAGGACGGAATATGTAAGAAATGGTCAGGAGACCACGTCACCTTACAACATGAAGGGACAGATGCAGCACAAAAGGGTATAGGCCGACCTCCTCTGTTGACTGACAGAGACCTCTGACAGTTGAAGAGGGCTGTAATGTGTAATAGGCAGACATCCCTCCAGACCATCACACAGGAATTTCAGACTGTATCAGGATCAACTGCAAGTATTGTGACAGTTAGGCCTGAGGTGAGAAAACTTGGATTTCATGGTAGAGTGTCTGATCATAAAACACACATCATGCAATTAATGCCAAATGACACCTAGCTTGGTGAGGAGTGTAAACATTGGACGATTGAACAGTGGAAAAACGTTGTGTTAAATGACGAATCACGATATAAAATGTGGCGATACGATGGCTGGGTGTGGGCATGGCGAAATCCTGGTGAACGTCATCTGCTAGAGTGAGTAATGCCAACAGTAATATTCGGAGGTGGTGATGTTATGGTGTGGTCGTGTTTTCCATCGAGGGGACTTGCACCTCTTGTTGTTTTGGTGGCACTATCACACCGAAAGCCTATCTGGATTTTTTGAGAACCTTCTTGCATCCCACTGTTGAAGAGCAATTTGGAGATGGCGACTGCGTCTTTTAACACGATCCAATACCTGTTAATAATGCACGGCTTGTGGCGGAGTGTTTACACGACAGTTACATCTCTGGCAGGCACAGAGTCCTAACCTGAATCCTATAGAACACCTCTGGGGTGTTTTGGAACTCTGTGTCAAACCTCATCGACCGACATTGATATCTCTTCTGAGTACAGCACTCCGCGAAGAATGGGCTACCATTCCCCAAGAAACCTCGCAGCACCTGATTGAACTTATGCCTGCGAGAGTGAAAGCTGTCATCAAGGGTAAGGGTAGGCCAACATCATACTGAATTCCAGCATTACCGATGGAGGGCACCACGAACGAAGTCATTTTCATCAATGTGTCTGGATAATTTTGACCACATACTGTATTTTCTGCTGTGTATTGAGATGATCGTTTCCCACAGCTTGTAAATACACTGCTGTAAATAAAAAAATTAATACACCTGGGAAGGACATGTCGAAATTTTTCCGATGACGGCATATGCCACCTGGGTCCACCTGGGAGACAGTAGACGTACTGATAATGGTTGCAATGTCGTCCGCCAACAGCGTAGTGGCATAGCACCATCTATGTCTACCCTTTAACATGGATTCTCACGGCCAGAAGGCTCAGTGTGGTGCAAAGAAATGATGCAATCAGGCAACCATGCCACGGAGACACACTCTTGCTTCCAACAGCCAACAGAATGAGTTTGAAAGGGGTCAAATTGTTGCTTTTCGATTGGCGGGGGTGGTCCTTTCGGAGAATTGCCACACACTTTGGACGTGCTGTGCTAGTTGTGCAACGATGCTGATATCAGTGGTCACTTCGACATTCTGACGCCGACAGACGAGGTTCTGGACTTCCAAGCAGCAAAGACGCACACCAGGATCGAAGTACTGTAAGGACAGCAGTGAAAGACCTTACAGCTACCAAAGCTCAGACAGGAGAGAGCCAGTGAGCCTTGATTTTGTATGGTGGTCATACCATTTTGATTTTTGTAAGTTATCGATGAGCGCGTCAGAGAGAGAGAGAGGAAGTTATCTTACTGTTAAAAAATCTTTGGTCTTGTTGCAGCACAATCCTCTGCTCTGCGCAGTCTAATACATACTTCGTTGGTGTGATAGGCGATGGGCGTAATCACTACTGCTGCTTTTACTTGTGATTGTATGTCAGACGAAGAAATATTTATTGTAAGATACAGCAAAGACGAATATGATGTCTATATTGGAAGGTGAAAAAATATAAATTTTGAATAATGTTATTATTTTTGAAGAGAAGAAGTTTGATGTATGACAGCAGTACTGCGCAGCTAGTTCGTCAGAATGATTACTGCGAGCGAGTTAACTTGCTCACAGCTGCGAGAAACGTCACTCCAGTTCCCTGCGTCATGCATAAAGATATCAACTGATTAAGCTGTTTGGTTTTTATAGAAATTCTCTGTTAACATTACACCCTTTTTAAACCGTGTTCACTTTCTTAATCATAGTACTGTACAGACCAATGTTATGTGTGAAGCTCAAGCACAGTTTTATTTTCTCTTTCTAAATACATACTGAATTCTAAAATCCTGTCTTGGAATATCACTTCATAGGAAGAGTTCCACTCTCCATTCCACTGTTTAAAGAAGTTTATCATTAGGAATTACCATATTTCACCATATGGTATGCAACAGTTTGGATAATAGTTGTACATTTTATTTAAAAATAGAAATCTGGATTGAGGGTTGTAGCATCGCGCCTTAGTACCTTAATAGTGCAAATTCGCGTAGTCGTCTGTCTTCTGTTTTTGTTGTGAACGGCCAGTGTCGGTTGGTCAGTCAGTGTGCTCCCTGCCGCCGTTGGATAAGCAGCTGCAGCAGCAAGTCGTATAACCCTAGCCTACTTGTTTGTTAGATAGTTTAATTAATTTCTTTGCGTGTTTTTGGGTACTTGCATTGTTTAATTCATATATTTCGGGCGTATTATAGTATTTGAGGGTTGTAGCATCGCGCCTTAGTACCTGAATAGTGCAAATTCGCGTAGTCGTCTGTCTTCTGTTTTTGTTTTGAACGGCCAGTGTCGGTTGGTCAGTCAGTGTGCTCCCTGCCGCCGTTGGATAAGCAGCTGCAGCAGCAAGTCGTATAACCCTAGCCTACTTGTTTGTTAGATAGTTTAATTAATTTCTTTGCGTGTTTTTGGGTACTTGCATTGTTTAATTCATATATTTCGGGCGTATTATAGTATTTGACAGTTGTAGCATCGCGCTATAGTGTTTACTTCGTAGATTCTTATTTAAACTGCGTGTGAGCTTCGTATAGGAGGTGCAATTTGGAGTTTTAGTTACTGTAATCGTAAATTCAGCAGATTGTAGCGCAGTCGTTAGGCATTTGTACAGGTTAGTTGATACATTCATTGCGTTTTCCGCTTGCGTTATCTAGGCACGGACTCGTGTTTCGGTAACTGTTGTTAAACATCGATTAGAATGGACAGGGACTGCGATTGCTGTGTTCGGATGAGGGCTGACTTGGCATCCCTTCGCTCACAGCTGCAATCGGCGCTGACTTCGGTCGCGCAGCTTGAGGCTGTTGCCAATGGGCACCACTGTGGGGAGCCGGACTCGGGTATCACGGGGAAGTCAACCTCGTCCCGTCTGTCCCCAGATCGGTCTGCCGCTGTGGTTGCCCCGGTTGCTGCCCGCAGTGGGGCTGAGCCCTCGCATGTGGTTGATCTGGAGGTCGTTCCAGGGCGTGGCAGGCAGCGAAAGGCGTCCCCGGAGGCTGATCAGAAAGCCTCCCCGGTGCGTCTGACAAACAGGTTTCAGGCACTGTCTCTGGCTGAGCCAGATGCAGCTGCCTGCCCTGTTTCAGAGGATCATTCTCAGCCTTCAAGGTCCGGGCAATCGCAGAGGGTGGGCTTACTGGTAGTTGGGTGCTCCAATGTTAGGCGCGTAATGGGGCCCCTTAGGGATACGGCGGCTAAGGAGGGGAAGAAATCCAGTGTGCACTCCGTGTGCATTCCGGGAGGAGTCATTCCTGATGTGGAAAGGGTCCTTCCGGATGCCATGAAGAGCACAGGGTGCCGCCAGCTGCAGGTGGTGGCACATGTCGGCAGTAATGACGTGTGTCGCTTTGGATCTGAGGAAATTCTCTCTGGATTCCAGCGGCTATCTGATTTGGTGAAGGCTGCCGGTCTTGCTTACGAGATGAAGGCAGAGCTCACCATCTGCAGCATCGTTGACAGAACCGACTGTGGACCTTTGGTGCAGAGCCGGGTGGAGGGTCTGAATCAGAGGCTCAGACGGTTTTGCGACCGTATTGGCTGCAGATTCCTTGACTTGCGCCATAGGGTGGTGGGGTTTCGGGTTCCGCTGAATAGGTCACGAGTTCACTACACTCAGCTGGCGGCTACACGGGTAGCGGAGGCTGTGTGGCGTGGACTGGGCGGTTTTTTAGGTTAGAAGGCCTCGGGAAAGTGCGGGATGGGCTGCAATGTCAAAGAGTGCTTGGCAATTACAGGACGTGCTTGGATCAAGGAACAGTCGGAATTATAGTTGTAAATTGTTGTAGTTGCGCTAGAAAAGTCCCTGAGCTTCAAGCGCTAATAGAAAGCACAGAAGCTGATATCGTTATAGGTACAGAAAGCTGGCTAAAGCCTGAGATAAGTTCTGCAGAAATTTTTACGAAGTCTCAGACGGTGTTCAGGAAAGATAGATTAGGCAGAATTGGTGGTGGAGTGTTTGTGTCTGTCAGTAGTGGTTTATCTTGTAGTGAAGTCGAAGCAGATACTCCGTGCGAATTGGAGTGGGTGGAGGTTATACTTAACAGCCGAATTAAGTTAATAATTGGCTCCTTCTACCGACCCCCAGACCCCGATGATACAGTTGCGGAACAGTTCAGAGAAAGTTTGAGTCTCGTAACAAATAAATACCCCACTCATACGGTTATAGTTGGTGGGGACTTCAACCTACCCTCGGTATGTTGGCAAAAATACTTGTTCAAAACCGGTGGTAGGCAGAAAACGTCTTCCGAGATTGTCCCAAAAATTTATTTCGAGCAGTTAGTCCACGAACCCATACGAATTGTAAATGGTTGCGAAAACACACTTGACCTCTTGGCCACAAACAATCCAGAGCTGATAGAGAGCATCATGACTGATACAGGGATTAGTGATCACAAGGTCATTGTAGCTAGGCTCAATACCATTTCTTCCAAACCCATCAGAAACAAACGCAAAATAATTTTATTTAAAAAAGCGGATAAAGTGCCACTAGAAGCCTTCCTAAAAGACAATTTCCATTCCTTCCGAACTGTCTATGCGAATGTAGACGAGATGTGGCTCAAATTCAAAGATATAGTAGCAACAGCAATTGAGAGATTCATACCTGATAAATTGGTAAGAGATGTAAGGATCCCCCTGGTACACAAAAAAGGTCCGAACGCTGTTGCAGAGGCAACGGAAAAAGCATGCGTAGTTCAGAAGAACGCGAAATCCCGAAGATGGGCTAAAATTTACAGACGCGCGAAATTTGGCACGTACTTCGATGCGAGATGCCTTTAATAGGTTCCACAACGAAACATTGTCTCGAAATTTGGTAGAAAATCCGAAGAAATTCTGGTCGTATGTAAAGTACACAAGCGGCAAGACGCAGTCAATACCTTCGCTGCGCAGTGCCGATGGTACTGTTATCGACGACTGTGCCGCTAATGCGGAGTTATTGAACGCAGTTTTCCGAAATTCCTTCACCAGGGAAGACGAATGGAATATTCCAGAATTTGAAACACGAACATCTGCTAGCATGAGTTTCTTAGAAGCAACTCAAATCGCTTAATACGGGCAAGTCTTCAGGTCCAGATTGTATACCGATTAGGTTCCTTTCAGATTACGCTGATACTATAGCTCCCTACTTAGTACTCATATACAACCGCTCGCTCACCGATAGATCTGTACCTACAGATTGGAAAATTGCGCAGTTCGCACCAGTGTTCAAGAAGGGTAGTAGGAGTAATCCATTTAACTACAGACCTATATAATTGACGTCGGTTTGCAGTAGGGTTTTGGAGCATATACTGTATTCAAACATTATGAATCACCTCGAAGGGAACGATCTATTGACACGTAATCAGCATGGCTTCAGAAAACATCGCTCTTGTGCAACGCAGCTAGCTCTTTATTCGCACGAAGTAATGGCCGCTATCGACAGGAGATCTCAAGTTGATTCCGTATTTCTAGATTTCCGGAAAGCTTTTGACACCGTTCCTCACAAGCGACTTCTAATCAAGCTGCGGAGCTATGGGGTATCGTCTCAGTTGTGCGACTGGATTCGTGATTTCCTGTCAGGAAGGTCGCAGTTCGTAGTAATAGACGGCAAATCATCGAGTAAAACTGAAGTGATATCAGGTGTTCCCCAGGGAAGCGTCCTGGGACCTCTACTGTTCCTGATCTATATAAATGACCTGGGTGACAATCTGAGCAGTTCTCTTAGACTGTTCGCAGATGATGCTGTAATTTACCGTCTAGTAAGGTCATCCGAAGACCAGTATCAGCTGCAAAGCGATTTAGAAAAGATTGCTGTATGGTGTGTCAGGTGGCAGTTGACGCTAAATAACGAAAAGTGTGAGATGATCCACATGAGTTCCAAAAGAAATCCGTTGGAATTCGATTACTCGATAAATAGTACAATTCTCAAGGCTGTCATTTCAACTAAGTTCCTGGGTGTTAAAATTACGAACAACTTCAGTTGGAAGGACCACATAGATAATATTGTCGGGAAGGCGAGCCAAAGGTTGCGTTTCATTGGCAGGACACTTAGCAGATGCAACAAGTCCACTAAAGAGACAGCTTACACTACACTCGTTCGTCCTATGTTAGAATATTGCTGCGCGGTGTGGGATCTTTACCAGGTGGGATTGACGGAGGACATCGAAAGGGTGCAAAAAAGAGCAGCTCGTTTTGTATTATCGCGTTATAGGGGAGAGAGTGTGGCAGATATGAAACACGAGTTGGGATGGAAGTCATTACAGCATAGACGTTTTTCGTCGCCGCGAGACCTTCTTACGAAATTTCAGTCACCAACTTTCTCTTCCGAATGCGAAAATATTTTGTTGAGCCTAACCTACATAGGTAGGAATGATCATCAAAATAAAATAAGAGAAATCAGAGCTCGAACAGAAAGGTTTAGGTGTTCGTTTTTCCCGCTCGCTGTTCGGGAGTGGAATAGTAGAGAGATAGTATGATTGTGGTTCGATGAACCCTCTGCCAAGCACTTAAATGTGAATTGCAGAGTAGTCATGTAGACGTAGATGTAGATGTAGCTGCTGTCTGCTTGCTGTTTGCTGTTGTGCTTTCGAGAAATCTGCAACAATGTATTCAAGGCGCAAGGTAAGGGGAAATTTTGATTAGGCCCAGTTCACTTCAGTTTCGAATTTAATATAAAGACAAGTTGTTTTCATAGCAGTTATAGTTCAAATCAGACTAGGTTCTGTTTAGTCAAAGGTTAGCGTCTGGTAAAGTTAGTCACAGTTCTTGGGGACATAGTTTTGGTAATGCGCACGCTTTTTTTATGAAGTGAGAAGTAAATTTGGGCTAGGGTTTGAACCGAAATAGAGAGAGAGGAACTTACAATGTGTCAACGCGAACTGTTGCGAAGTGGTTGTTAGCAGTGGGTCTTTGGACACGCACATCTCTAGCCTGTTTTCCTGTCACGTCACAGAACTGACGTGCACAGTTCGACTGGTGCCATGAGAGTATAGCTTGAGAGAGGAAATTGCAAGTCATGGTCTTCAGCAATGAATGCAGATTCTGTCTGAAAGCAAGTGATGGTCATTTGCTCGTCAAACGTAGACCTGGTGAGCGCTGTTCTGGGCTAAGAAAAGCTACAACTATCATACACCTTTGACCTTTCCGAAGGGGACGCTAACCAGCGCTCGGGATGTGTTAGACTAGTTTTTTCTTGCCATTCTTGCAACACAAATTATGTAAATTGAAGGAGGAGAGAGTGGGGAATCGGGAGAAAGAAAAGGAAAGGGAAGGTAATACTGAGATCAACTGTATCAGGACTTTGTGAGGCGTCAGCAGTGACGAGTGAAAATTTGTGCCAGGCTGGGATTCGAACCTGTGTTAACCACTGCGCCATCCGGGCACAATGTTTATCGCAACTGTATGGACCATCTCGGTACGTCCCTCGGTTGACCCAATTTCCCACCTAGCTCCATCTACTGCAGTCCCTGTACATGTCCTAAAAGCTAGTTCATTTGAGCTACGTTGTAGTGCATCCGCACTGCATGTGGACGATTCATTGACCATCGAGACAAATCAGTTGCATAAACGCAAGGTGCCTGTTCTTTCAGACATGTCTGAAAGAACAGACACCATGCGGAATCCGCAGATGTGATACATATCAACTAAAATAAAGGAGGGGTAGAGATCCTCAAGAAAGGACAGAAATCTTTCAGAGACACGGACACAGCCCAAAAAATAATACAAATGAATCAAGTCACTAAAGGAAAGACTCAAGATATGAGAAAGGTGATGAAGTGCACTGAAATTCCCTGTGATTCCGGGGAGTTCTATGAAAGTATATTGAAAGGGAATAGCCAGCCGTTGTGGCCGAGCGGTTCTAGGCGCTTCAGTCCGGAACCGCGCTGCTGCTACGGTCGGGGGTTCGTGATGTCCTTAGGTTACTTAGGTTTGTAGTTCTGAGTGTAGGGGACTGATGACCTCAGACATAAACTCCCATAGTACTTAGAGCCATTTGAACTATATGAAAGGGAATGGTGCTGTGGAGAGCGCAAATGTAACTGATGAGACGGGAAATGTAGATGTTAGGGAAACAGAGTCAGGCGACGGACTACAAACATGTTAATTGGATAGACTAAAAAAATGAAAATGTCTGCCTTTATGTAATTGCTACATTCTACATCAGTAATATATAAAAAACATAGCTGCAATATACTTTTTTATTGCATTTCCTTGGTAAATGAAGGATAATTTTATATTTACATGGTCTTTCATAAAATCACGTGTATAGATCCTTCTTTTTATATGTGGACATACCAGTTACTGTTTAGAAACTAACACATAACGTGTGGGCTATGCAAAATTTTCGTGTATATACGAATTGATCAAAAGTCTTCTGCTCTTCTTAAAAAATACGATATTGCACAAATCGAGGAAAAATCGGTCTTTAGTCAGACGAATCCTACACTCTGTGTGTGTGTGTGTGTGTGTGTGTGTGTGTGTGTGTCTGCATTACCATACATTATTGGATTCAATTGTTTCAATTATGAACAGGATTGCAGTGTTCTTTTGATTTGCTCTCGCTGACGCAAACCACTGAATCAAAGCGTCTCGTGAAGGAACCCCGAGGGCTTCGGTTTATCAAGAATCCCAGAATCACTGCCATTCTTCAGCATGTATCCTTCGTTAGATACGAACGAGGTCATTTTATTTGTCGCGGTTTGCTTTTGTTGGTCTCTGTCTGTTCTTATTTGGGACGAATTATAGACAGTCATTTCGGTTCTCCCTGTCTTTATAACACGTAAAATAATCAACTAAAAATAAGGAAGTGCACATTAATATTACAGATTCTGTATGTTTCTCATCAGACCCCTCTGGCAAAGAACTAATGTAACTATCTTTCCACAGTGAAACGTAGAAAAGCAGAGCACCAAACGATCAGAACCTCGGACAGGCGATCAACGGTTTCAAGTGTCTCCGCGTCTGGGATGGAGAAACTCCTGCTGCAGCACACGGTAGCTCGCGCGAACTTATGTATGAGATGTTTGACTTCACACTGCTGCAGGCGCCCCCCTACCTCTTCTTGCAACTGCCGCATGCACCTAGTGCTCAGGGTAACTTGCACTGATGCGAATGCACCTTAAGGCGACAGCTGTGCTCCACCGCCCACAGTCGCTAATCCCGCTTACAAGTAGCTCAGTTCTACAGGCGGTGCATATAAGCTGAATATAGGTACCTACGGCTGCACATCACCCGTTCTCTGCTGCTGTTGCACTTAATGGAGTACTGTTATTATTTAGCAAAAAAAAATATTATTTCAAATCGGAGGAAGGGCAGCAACGATCGTAAATTTTTAATCTGTTTACTGCAGATCGATTTTCTTTACTGTGTAGCTTTCTTCAGTGCAATTATATCCAAGTCATGCTGAGTCATGTAAATATAACCGTACATGGTACCCCATGACGTTACAGACCACAAACACCCGTTAAACAGATGTTTTATATTTGTAGCTTGAAGTGATAACATGCGCGATTATATGTACATGAGTCATCATGACTTGGATATAATTGCACTGAAGGAAGCTATTCAGTAACTGAAATCAACCTGCAATAGACAAATAAAATATTTACGACCGTTGCTGCCCTTTGTTCGACCTTTGAGCTCATTAATACGGTCGCAGAGTACGCTGTTTGTTTCTGATGGACACAAACAGGAAAGTAAAATTTGATATGTGCACATTGGTAGAGAGCCATCGTAAAGCTCTTGCCTAAGAATGCATTCAGGGGTCCCTGCAGGCAGACATAGTAAAGTTATAACAAAATCTCATCGATATTATTTACAATGTGTGCGGAACATCACTAAAACGAATAATTATTCATGCACTTACATAAATCATGAAACAATAATTATGTTTCACAATATGTTACATATATCATCAAAACACTAATCACAATTACAAATAAGGTATTGCAACGGTAAATTTCATTGTATTTGGAGAAAATCAGTAAGTATGGTTTTCTTTTCTAAGACGTCTCGTAAGTCTCTGAGCAAAAACCTATATGACATATCATTTATTGTAGAAACATAATTCTCTTATCTTCTGATGCTGACACTGATAGAACTAATGCATGAAAAATTTGATGATCTTGTGAACAAGATCTGCAGAAAGTGTCATCACTTCTGTCTCTATGCTGTTCATTTTTGGAACAAAACCTACGACCAGCTTAGAACTGATGACACTTTCTGCAGCACCTGACCATCATTTTGCAGGACAATGCTCAAGCACGTACAGTGCAAGCTGTTACTGATTAGTTTAACTGATGAGACTGTTAAGTGCTATACCACCTATTCCACTCCCATGACTTAAGCCCTCGTGAGTTCAACTCGATTCCTAAACCGAAGGAAACACCTCACAACATTCGCTTCAGAACTGTTAGAAATTCGTCGTGAAATGGACCGCTCCGCTCGAAATGTCAACATAACTGGCACTGTTAAGAGTATCCTACGACTTTCACATCACTGCCAACGGGTTATGTGACTACTTTGAAGGTCAGTAGAACTTTGAAACATATATCTCTTTTGTACAAGGTGTAAATAAATAGTTGCTACTATAATTGTTCCAACCCTAGTATGTCTCATTTTATGGGAAGCGTAGAAGGATTGACGGATGATCAGGAGATTATATAAAGAGTAGTCTCAAACTAATGACTGTTAATGAATATTAAAAAATGAAGTTAATTTCATGAAAGAGCCTGTCAGAGTCTGTTGCATTCGTTTTACTTAGTCAACGTAGGTGCCGATGAAAGGATTAACATATAACGAGGGAGTATATAGGGAAATTGTATCATTGGAGAAACATACACTCCGCGAACTGTATGTTCCCTGAAAGCTAGTTGAGAAAGTAATTGATCATAACACTGACAACAGTAATGGAACTTTCAAGCAGGAAAAAGGGACCAGGAAATCAGCGTAAATTTGGGATAAACTTCGACAGGTAAATAGGATCGAGATATTTAAAAAAATAATAGCACTGTGAGAAAGGAGAACTTTGCAGATGCATATTCATTAAGGTATCCGTAACTCGCTCTCGTTTTTAGATGACACCTTTAAAAATAACAATAATCTTTAATGGATTTAAAAATAACAGGTTATATTCTCCACCTCCCCAGTCTTATGCGTTCTGTGCGTTATTTAGCGTATTTTGAGCTCATCGGAAGAGGTCGTTAACCAACATTTTACAAATGCCATTACATGTTTAGATGTTCTCTATTTTTCTTGTGCAATCCGTGATTATATAACGCACACAGATTAAAAACTGAAATATACGGTTAGCTTGTATGTCACACCTACAACGCAAATATCGGGGTCAGAATAGATACGACTTATTCTTCGCATTGTAATCAATGGTAATGTACGGCGTACACCATTCTCTATGCTGGACGTTAAAATTTCTGCACCCTGTAAACGGCATGCAACAGTTATCAAATTGGCGTGAAGTGTTCTACGTGTTACGATTCACAAATGATAAGCATTTCCTTAACCAACATCCAGACCAAACATCTACATACGGTTTATAAAGAACAATTACGTGGCAGGTTTCTAGAGACGCGTAGCTGTTGGTTGTTTTCGAGGAGAGAAAACGTCTAGCAACAGGTTTGGCTATTCCTGAGTATCATTTTCGTAACCTACGGAGACTGGGATTCACATTGCTGCTCACGTTGGTCGGAATCCTAAGGCTGTGATTCGAATATGAGCCAGCAATGGAACTGCTCAACAACCCTCTTTTCGTAATGTATGGAAGAATCTGATACACTATAAAGTAAAGCTCGAAAAAAAGACATGGGGAGTTGTATAATTTACAAGAATTATGACTAAATGTATATTGCCACAGTATAACATTAAATCAGAATTAACTACGGTATATTATTAGAAACACAATAATTTTTATATTTCTAATATGCTTCATAGTTTTCTGTTCTGTGAAGTTAAGAATATACAGATTCTCCAGAGGACTTCAGAACAACTTGTTGAGTCCATGCCACGTCGACCTGCTTCTCTACGCCGGCCATACACGACATTGGGAGGAAACATAACTTCTGTTACCTCAGTCTATGTCTGTTCTCTCGAGTTTTTTCCTCATGAGGACATCAGGATAAGATTCCTCCCAATGTCGCGTAGGGCCTCCTTTTCTCGGCGTAGAGGAGCAGGTCGAAGTGGCATGGACTCAACAAGATGTCTGAAGTCCAGTGCAGAAATATGAGCCCATGCTGCCTCTGTAGCCCTCCATAACTACGTAAGGTGCAAGACGTAGTGCTCGAACTGACCCCTACACTATGTCTCATAGATGTTCGATGGAACTCGTATTGGACCATCTGGGTGGCCAACTCATTCGCTCAAACTGTCCAGAATGTTCTTCAAACCAGTTGCGAACAACTGCGGCCAGGCAACAAGTTTGGGAATATGAAGCCGTGAATGGCCGCAGCTGGTCTGAAGTAGCCAAACATAACAAATTCCACTCAACTACCACTTCAGTGGGACCAGAGGAGCCAGTCCATACCATGTAAACACAGCCCACACCGTTATAGAGCCACCACTAGCTTGAATAATGCTTTGTTGGCTCTGCACAAGGATCAACCTCTACTACCAGTTCTTACGAAATGAAATTGGGACCCATCTGAATAGGATAGGATCGAAACAATGTGTTCACGCCCCCAGAACAGTCGCTGCAAGCGATTTTATGGAGGTAATAAATACACACGCTTTGGTCGTCTGCTGCCACAGCACAGTAACTCTGAATTTTGCCACATTGTGGTAACAGATATGTTGGTTGTACGTCCCACATTGATTTCTGTGGTATTATCACTCGGTGTTGCTTGTCTGTTAATGATGGAGGTAATGCGTAAAATCTGTTATTCTCAGTACACTACTGACACTGTGGATCTCGGGATATTGTCCTTAATAATTTCTGAAATGGAGTGTGCTATGCATCAAGCTCCAACTATCAGTCCGCCTTCTAAGTGTATAAGGTGGCAAACTGAATGAATGTCAGTTTCGCACCTTAAATGAAACATTTTATATGACACCTGACACACTTCGGCAATGATGAGCAGATTTGCCTATCAAAATGTACAGTATGTAATGCAAAGGGATGACACACAATTCGATGATATTATTACCCCAAAACCTAATCCTCCATGTCAATGAGCAAAAGGTGAAAAAACTTTCTGGAGGAAGCATTTTAGTTTGGGGGAGGACGCGAGTTGCGCCGTCACAGCATGAGAACAACAGAACACTTCTAAAAAGGGGTTGGTGACCCATGGCAAGAGGGACAACGAATACAGTGGGCCACACATCGAGCAAAGCAGTATGTTGATGCATGAGCCAAGACTCTCGTGTTTTCAAACTGTATTTTGTGTCCGCTTTCCAGACAATGCTTAGATATGCTCGACGTCTCAAGCCCCTTCCGTTTAATGGGTCGCTTGTACTCGGTACAACGCTTTGCTGCTGTGCGAATTGTCTGACCAATATAGACGCTACCTCATTCCCACGGGACACTATACACACCCGGCACACGACGAGCTGTTATGAAACGTTCCCTTAGAAAATTAGTGAATTACTGTGCTGATAAACCTCTTACGTGATTTGATTTTCAAACAGCTGAGCAAAACTGAACGTACTCAGACACTTCTCTCTTTACTTATGCATCATCACTAAACCGACACACAATATTTTTAGCGAAACGCAATCTGACTTGTCAATAATCCCTACAAAAGAAAGGCCCTGACTAACAATAACCTATACCTTTCACGAATCACTTACCTCACAAAAACTTAGTTACTCGAACTACTGCAATACAGTGAGCGCCAATACTGCCAGCTAAATAAAAGATTCTAACTACTGAAGGCACTAACTACTGATAGGCATAGTTAGCAAATGAAATATTTTGATAGAGTCTAAACATTCATGGTGGTGTCTGTTTGTACTATATCGTGTCTCCCTACCACTTTCGCACAACGACGCTCTGAGCGTGTTTTTTAAGGAATTAACTAGTTTGAACCTGGGACCTGTTGCTGGTAAGGAGACGCCAGACCACACATGACATGTAGAATTCAGAAGAGGTCAGTGAGACTAGCGATGATATGACCAAATACTAAATGATCTCAGCGTCAGCTCCACTGCACTCCCTGTAAAAGAATCTTAATACTAACTACATTTAGTGGAAAGTGTTCAAGGCTTTCCTATTTTTAGTTAGCTGGTAAAATAACGTCGAAAAGGCAGTTAAATTTACCATTGGAAGTTTTATTCTACTCACAAAACATCGTTTATAAATTGCACTATTGATGAAAGGAAATGTTTTAATACAGGATGGTAAAAACCAAGTGCGTTCAACAGAAATGTGAACGAATATTCCCTGAATGGGTTTCCAAGTACTACAATCGATCGAAGGATGACCTATGCCATATCACATCTATAATCTAGGTTTAATTTAAGTTTCACAAAAGAGAAAACTATCAAAATGGTCTACAGTGACCCTCAATTATCTTTAATTAGTTATTTAACTTGTCTTAAATTACAGTGACTCATGTGGCTTCTCAATAACTATATAAAAGAAAAATCATCGCGTTTCAGATCTGTTCTTCAAGTGGCAAATGTGAACACCATGAGTTTTAATTAACGATCGACACTAGTATTACGCAAAAAAGGGGGTGTAATGGATGAGACTTCTGCAGTTCTGAGTGAAGCCTTATGCGCTCAAAAATGCGGCATCGCGTGCGTTCATTACCTTGTCGGTGTTTAGGCAGCGTCAGGGCAGCGGCGGGCAGCAGAGCTCCGCTCACCTCGCCATCTCGGAACTAACTCTCTCCTAACTTCTCCTTACTACAATTTACCGAAGTTGGTTTAAAAAAAACTATCTGGCTGTGTTTTCATCTGACCAATCAGGGTCACAATGTTAACCTTAAGCTCCGCCTACAAAAATTCTGTCTATCCAATGAGAAACGTTGTACTATTCGTGGTGGGGCAATGTTTTTAAAGTTTGCAACGTAAGAGAGACGCTAAAAAGTCTCACGCTAAAACCTGCAGCTGGTGTGGTCCTTTTAGCGTTATCGTAAGATCTATACTGTTCTTCTGGAGGGCTCTATCTTTTAACATGTGCTGGGGGGTGGTCCTTGACGTACCTGAGACGCGAAAAAGTCTCACGCTAAAACTTGCGGGTGGTAGTGGCCCTTTTTGTGTTACCGTAAGATCTATACTGTTTTTCTGGAGGGCTCTAGCTTTTAACATGGGCTGGGGGGTGGCCCTTGACGTAACAGGGACGCGAAAAAGTCTCACGCTAAAACGTGCGGGAGGTAGACTTAGAGGAAGGCTGGCGACGTGGGTGTCCAGTCCGTCTCTTATCGTAGGGCCTTCTAGCTTAACACGGTTCTGCTCTCGGCTTCTGTCCTCGTTTCTCCCCTCGGAACTGCGTCTGGCTCACCGTGGGAAGGTACGACATGCATTTAGGCATTCTTGTGTGGTATTCCATTTGCTCACTCGTTACTTGTATTACTTTGGTTAATTTTATGTCACGATTTATTCGGACCTATGTGACATACTAGTAGATTTGCTTATTATGTTAGGGTCTTCATGGAAGGTGTTGGATTTACCTGACACCTTACAAGAGAACAAACAATGTATTTACTTTAATAGTGTTCAAAAGTCATTATATATATATATATAAATAATCAGTTCATGACATCCAGTCTTACAAATTTAGTGTCTCTGATGGACACACGTCCAGATCATCCGCTCTCAAACTCCCCCATCTCTCTCCACACATCCATCATTGCTGGCGGCTCACCTCCAACTTCACAAGAGCTCTGATGTTAGGCGCGTAATGGGGCCCCTTAGGGATACGGCGGCTAAGGAGGGGAAGAAATCCAGTGTGCACTCCGTGTGCATTCCGGGAGGAGTCATTCCTGATGTGGAAAGGGTCCTTCCGGATGCCATGAAGAGCACAGGGTGCCGCCAGCTGCAGGTGGTGGCACATGTCGGCAGTAATGACGTGTGTCGCTTTGGATCTGAGGAAATTCTCTCTGGATTCCAGCGGCTATCTGATTTGGTGAAGGCTGCCGGTCTTGCTTACGAGATGAAGGCAGAGCTCACCATCTGCAGCATCGTTGACAGAACCGACTGTGGACCTTTGGTGCAGAGCCGGGTGGAGGGTCTGAATCAGAGGCTCAGACGGTTTTGCGACCGTATTGGCTGCAGATTCCTTGACTTGCGCCATAGGGTGGTGGGGTTTCGGGTTCCGCTGAATAGGTCACGAGTTCACTACACTCAGCTGGCGGCTACACGGGTAGCGGAGGCTATGTGGCGTGGACTGGGCGGTTTTTTAGGTTAGAAGGCCTCGGGAAAGTGCGGGATGGGCTGCAATGTCAAAGGGTGCTTGGCAATTACAGGACGTGCTTGGATCAAGGAACAGTCGGAATTATAGTTGTAAATTGTTGTAGTAGCGCTGGAAAAGTTCCTGAGCTTCAAGCGCTAATAGAAAGCACAGAAGCTGATATCGTTATAGGTACAGAAAGCTGGCTAAAGCCTGAGATAAGTTCTGCAGAAATTTTTACGAAGTCTCAGACGGTGTTCAGGAAAGATAGATTAGGCAGAATTGGTGGTGGAGTGTTTGTGTCTGTCAGTAGTGGTTTATCTCGTAGTGAAGTCGAAGTAGATACTCCGTGCGAATTATTTCGAGCAGTTAGTCCACGAACCCACACGAATTGTAAATGGTTGCGAAAACACACTTGACCTCAACCTTGGCAGTTGACGCTAAATAACGAAAAGTGTGAGATGATCCACATGAGTTCCAAAAGAAATCCGTTGGAATTCGATTACTCGATAAATAGTACAATTCTCAAGGCTGTCAATTCAACTAAGTACCTGGGTGTTAAAATTACGAACAACTTCAGTTGGAAGGACCACATAGATAATATTGTCGGGAAGGCGAGCCAAAGGTTGCGTTTCATTGGCAGGACACTTAGAAGATGCAACAAGTCCACTAAAGAGACAGCTTACACTACACTCGTTCGTCATCTGTTAGAATATTGCTGGGCGGTGTGGGATCCTTACCAGGTGGGATTGACGGAGGACATCGAAAGGGTGCAAAAAAGGGCAGCTCGTTTTGTATTATCACGTTATAGGGGAGAGAGTGTGGCAGATATGATACACGAGTTGGGATGGAAGTCATTACAGCATAGACGTTTTTCGTCGCGGCGAGACCTTTTTACGAAATTTCCGTCATCAACTTTCTCTTCCGAATGCGAAAATATTTTGTTGAGCCCACCCTACATAGGTAGGAATGATCATCAAAATAAAATAAGAGAAATCAGAGCTCGAACAGAAAGGTTTAGGTGTTCGTTTTTCCCGCTCGCTGTTCGGGAGTGGAATTGTAGAGAGATAGTATGATTGTGGTTCGATGAACCCTCTGCCAAGCACTTAAATGTGAATTGCAGAGTAGTCATGTAGATGTAGATGTAGATGCTACACGCTGTTAACATCCAGCTGCCGAACACTACAATAGCTAATATTACAGCAATGCCAACCAGCCACAGACAGCACACAGCACGGCCAGTGATTTTCATACAGAGTGCTACGTGTCGTTACCAACATAAAAACCTAAACAGCCAACTTACTCTGTGTCGTCTTTAACAGGGCGCGGCATATCTCGTATCTTGCGGGACGGCCGGAACACTCGTTTGAGTCCACGTTTCTGTAGCACACGTTCTAACTAGCTGCAAGTTGTCCCACATTATGGCAGGAAAGCAGCCGCCTTGGCCTTTTCAGCCGGTCGGCAAGCCATCTTTCTTCAGTGGCACCTGAAAGCCTTTTCAATGTCTCTCTTGCTACAACCATTCTCTTTGAAAACTTGTCTCAAGTGCTCAAATTCAGAGTAGATGGTTGTCATTTTTCCCTGTGTATTAACGTGTTCAGGACAGATTCCTTGTGTACAGGGTGGTGAAAAGTATCTGAGTCAATGTATCGATGAATGTGCGTTGGTTTCCTGTACACAGAATTACGAAGCCGACCACCTGCCTTCCACTCAACTAAAACATCCTGCCATCCTTCCCTATCTCGATGGTAAATTTAATGTTGGGATCGACTCCATTCATGCCGTCGACGAAATACTGCACTGTGTTTTCACCGCGAGTTCGTGTGAGGGAAGTGTCATCGAGTTTCCATAGGAAGCAAGACGGACGCAACGCCGCCGAGTTCAGAGCTTGCTGTTCAAAGTGCTCATGCATTTTCCGTTATAAAAGAGGTCACTGAGATTAGTATCAAGAGCAACAATTTTTACAGAGACCAGGGGTACACAAGTAGTAGGACGTGGGTGCGGGCTTTGGATGTCGAAAGGAAGCAACGACGAATGATTGACGCTTTTAGAGAGGCGTGAGCGGCAGTTTCAAACCTGGCGCCAGCCCCTCGCGTCACAAGTCTTTACCGGCTCCCGAGGCGGGCCGGAGCTGCTATGAGCCGGCCATCATCTTCGCGCATGCTACGTTTCGGCCCTCTCTGATTAGTAAAGGCCGCAATCGTAGCTATATAAGCGGAAAACCGTTCCAGACCCGGCAGTTAATGTTTTTACTTGTGTTGACTATGGCGGAGATGGCCACCCAAATCTCGAGAGTTTTGTTCGAATTGACGCGGCTTCCGATCCGAGAAGATTTTTTTGAGGCATGCAAAAGACTGTGAGCGAATTAACAGACTTTTGAAGCGGAATTGTAGTTGCAGATACACGCATGGGACTTTTCAATTCTGAAATTGTTAATGAATTCAACATTCCGACATCTACAGTGTCGAAAGTTCAAAAATGGTTCAAATGGCTCTGAGCACTATGGGACACAACATCTGATGTCATCAGTCCCCGAGAACTTAGAACTACTTAAACCTAACTAACCCAAGGACATCACACACATCCATGCCCGAGGCGGGATTCGAACCTGCGACCGTAATAGTCGCGCGGTTCCGGACTGAAGCGCCTAGAACCGCTCGGCCACCGCGATCGGCAGTGTCGAAAGTGCAGAGAATACCGAATGTCAGGCATTACCTCTGACGACGGGCAATGCTGTGGCCGACAGCCTTCACTTAATGACTGAGAGCACCGGTGTTTGCGTATTGTTGTCAGTGGTCACAGACAAGCAACACTTCGTGAAATAACGAGCGTATCTGTTAGGACACCGCGGCGAAGTTTGGCTTCAGTGGGCTCTAGCAGCAGACGACCGACGAGAGTGCCTTTGCTAACATTACGACATCGCCTGAAAGGCCTCTCCTGGGCTCGTGACTATATCCATTAGACCCTAGACCACTCGAAAACCGTGGCCTACTCGGGTGAGGCCCGATTTCAGTTAGTAAGAGCTACAGGTATTGTTTGAGAGTGGTGCAGCCTGAGCAGTGCCTTGTTGACAACAAGGCACTGCGCAAGCTGCTGGTGACTCCATAATGGCATGAACTCCGTTTACATGGAATGGACTGGGCCCTCTGGTCCAACTGCACTGATTATTGTCTGGAAATGGTTGCGTTCAACTACATGGAGACCATTCGCAGCCATTCGTGCATTTCATGTTCCCAAACAACTATGGAATTTTCATAAATGACAGTACTCCATGTCATCGGGTCAGAGTTGTTCTTGAGTGGTTTAGAGAACTTTCTGGACGATTCGAGCGAATGGTTTGGCCACCCAGATGGCCCGACGTGAATACTATTTATGGGATATAATCAAGATATCAGTTCGTACATGAAATCCTGCACCGGCAATACGTTCACAATTATGGAAGGCTAGAGACCCAGCAAGGCTCAGTATTTTTCTGGACACTAAAAACGACTTGTTTACCGCATGCCACGTCGAATTGCAGCACTACACAGGGAAAAAACAGGTCCGATACAATATTAGAAGGGATCCGATGACTTCTGTCACCTCATTGTTTTGTTATTTGTATACCATGTGGCGTTGATACTTAACAAAGTTTGTATACTAGTGTCAGGATAAGTCGGGCGCTGCTCAATGGCTTGGATGATATCGTGCAGCCTCTGTGGCTGTGTATTGTAATAAATATGAGCCTATCGTATCTTAGTGGAAGCATTGTTGTCTGGGTTGTGGCTGTCTGATGTTAGTGGGGAGTAACCTGATTTGAAAACTGTAAACGATGCCAAATTGCAGTATTCGGACAAGTAATGTTGTCTGTGTCTCAAGGAAAACTAGTTATTCCAGATATGGATAATAACATGTTATTCGCTAGTCGGGTGTATTGCAGTATACTGCTCAGTTACTTCAGGGTCGAAATGGCCCATTCTCTAAAATCGTTTTTGCTGCATTTCTAGCTTGAGTCGCTAAGACGTACAATAAAACCACGGTTATCAATTGGAATTAAGTATTTTTTTGTCTTATTACGATTTTGTGAGAAATCATTGTTATATTTACTGGCGATTCTGCGATTTGATATTTAATAAATCAACTGTTAGTGAACGCTTTAAAATTATTGTAAAGAAATATGTTTGCTGCCTGTTGAAACTGCAATAAAGTCACCGTGTTTTAGAGAAATATGTCACACTCACTTCAGCTTAGCCATTCCACTCACTAGAAGTGTTATAGTATTCTTCCTACTACACTCTGCCCGCAATAAGCAAAATTTCACTACCTGCTATCCTTCCTTGTGCTGTAGTTGTAAGCTCTAGTAGAGTATACATTGAAGACTGTCTCATAAGCAGTAATTTTCTACATTTTATAAGAACTTGTTATAAAAACGGCGAAAGTAATCAGAGAAACATGAATGTAGTTCATCACTTGCTTAAATTTTGATTTTGATATTACTGTTATGATCGAGTTATTGCGGTGCTAAATACGTTAATCTAGCAAGAAACTAGGTCAGTGAACAGAATGTGGGGGTGTTCGGGCTGCTGCGCTGAAGGCTTAACTCCAGTGAAGCGAGAACCACTTAAACTCGTGACTTCCAGGAGTAACGCCGGTAGTAGAATGTGTAATCATGAGTACAGATGTTGGCGATGCATCTGAGGAAACAAATCCTACCGGCTTCCACTTCACTGAGGCGTCTCAAGCGCAGACTAATTCTGCTCCGAAAAAGAATCACAAAAATCTTACTTTGTTCGCTACAATACCTGTACTTACTACTCTGAGCTAGGAGTTTTATCGTGATGTATTATAGATTGAACTTTAGAATTAATGGTATCGATATATTCTTATCTATATGTTTCCTAACATCTGCTTACAGATGGAAGAGTAATCGAGTTTGTCAGATTCATGATTCATGATGCGGCGGAACGAAACAACGATCTTGACCTCTGAAAAGGCAAACGGACCAGGCAGTAAGTTACGACTTTTGGCCAGCCTTTGTTGACTTAAGCAAAGTGTTGAGTAATGTAAAACAGAACAACATATCCGCAAATGTAAAAGTGGTGGACTACTGCTACGAAAACTAGTGCGAACAGTAAAAGTGGAAGTTGAAGTAAAGAAGTTGGTATACGGACGAGTAGGACATGTCTCAAATATATTCTGATGATTTCGCACCACGGATTTTGTGTAACTTAGAAACAGCATATTATAGACCACAGTAGGCTGTTGTTTCAAAATGTCATTTTATTGTGCGGCCGAACATAGGAAAATACTGGTTATCAGTGGTACAAAGATCATAAAACTGATAAATGTGCAGACGACATTTTTGACAGTAGTGAGCGAGCAATACACATCATATCCTGTAGTACCGCTTTACATTGGTACTACAATGAGAATATTGATGGATCATTGGTGTGAATTCATAAGCGCGTGACTGCGTTTGAGATCGCTCTTTAAGTTTTCATTTATTTTTAGGTTTCAGATACATATTTTAACGGTTTTTGTGATAACATTTACAATATAAGTGAATTATTAGTGGTTTCGTCATTCACCTCCGCCTTTCTTGTGTTCTGACCTGATATTTGTGTTTCGTATGGTGCAACTTAATCTCTTACCTGTGTTTACATTCCGCGCTGACCAGTTGCAGCTGTAGCGGCGCTTCGAATGCTAAGTACTAATTAATTGTTTGTGTATAGTGATTTATTTAGGAACTTGAGTAGTCTTCAGCCGGTGTTCTTGGTGTTCTCTGGTGAAATAATTTCAGCGAAATTTTTGGGAACAGCTTTCAGTTTCGTTACTGTGTCATTAGACGTTTGATTTTCTTTCAGTGTTAGTCTTTTGTTATATTCTCATTTGCTGTTGATTAATACTGTTATTAATAGTACTTACTTCCCTTGTAGATTAATTGTGTGATTATTGTGGTCAGTTTTTTAACATCTTCTTATTGTACTAGCGGAACTTAGATAAAGTAGTTTTCTTGTTTCAATAACTGTAAAATTTTGCCGTGAGTGAGAAGTGTGGGCTTTGCCGTACTTTCGTGAGTACTGGATTGCGGTGTGAGACTTGTTCGAAGTATTTTCACTGGGGGGAATGCAGTGGGGAAGCCAGTGGGCATTCTGGTGAGATCCTCTCCTGGAACTGCAGGTTATGTAGCAAGAGTAAGTTGATAGAGGAGCAGGAGCGTAAGATCTGTGCCCTTCAGGTGCAGTTGAAAAACGCACAGGAGGAGGTAGATAGGATGAGGAGGGAGCAGGGGGTTGGGGAATGGGAGCTGGCTGTTGGCTAGAGATCTGCTAGGAGAAGGAGATTTTCAGATAGTTTTACTATTGGTGTTTGCAATAGATATGACCAACTGTCAGAGTCTAGTGGAGAGGAATCTCGAGTAGCTGTAGATGTACGAAGTACGCAGCAGACCTCAGCAGTTACGGTGGTTAGGACAGTTGCAATGTCTAAGAGAAAGAAGAAGGTTCGGCTGTTAGGTCGTTCTCATGATAGAGGTGTAGGCCAGCAGTTGCAGGAAGTGTTGGGGAGTGAGTACCAGGTCACCAGCATTGTGAAGTCTAATGCAGGATTGGCTCAGGTGACTTAACATAAAGGGGGGGGGTTATGTAGGGATTTTACTAAAGAGGATCAGGTAGTGATAGTGGGTGGGGCTGGTAATACTATTTATAGGGATGGGGAGTGTGACGTAGATGGTGACCTGGAAAAGATAGCCACTCAGACTGGCAACATGAATGTGCATTTCGTGGGACTGTTTCAGCGTCACGATCGGCCTCATCTTAATACAGCCGTCAAGCGTAATAACATGAGACTTATGGGTGCGCTGATGACAAAAGGCATGAGTCACATTTCAGTGGTGTCAGTGGAGTCTATCAGCAGGACGGGTTTCACTAGACATGGCCTGCACCTCAACAGGTATGGAAAGGGGAGGTTGGCAAAGCTTATAGGTGACTGCATAGGTAGGGGTGGTGGGATCACTCATGGGAAAATTCCTGTACGAGTGGGTGTTAGAGCTGCACCTTCTTTAGGTTGAAGTCAGCTGATAGGTATACCTGCTTAAGGGAAGTCTCTCTAACAAAGAAACCACTTTCAACAAAGCTTAGGTATCCGAGTAATGAGAAAATTAGTACATTTCGTCAACATATGCAAGGTATTAGAGATAAAGTTAGTGAACTGAAATTATTAGTATATCTGAACACTTCTTAAATAAGGAGATAATTCAAAGGCTTCCTCTACCAGGATACAGGTTGGCTGGCAGCTTTTCTATGATCTCTTTGCGGTGTGGGAGAGTAACCATGAATGTGAAAAACGATAACCAATTATAGTCAATTGATGTTTCAAAATAGTGCACTGAAAAGGTGTTTGAATGTTGTGCAGGTGTGGTTAAATTTAGTGGAGTTAAACTTCTAACTGTTGTTATTTATAGATCCCCAGACTCCGATTTCACAACATTTTTGCTAAAGCTCGAGGAGGTTCTAGGTTCACGTTATAGGAAATACAAAAAGTTAGTTATATGTGGTGACTTCAATATTAATTGTATACGTGATTGTGCAAGGAAAAGGTTGCTGGCAGACCTCCTTAATTCTTATAATCTTATGCAAACCGTATTCTTTCGAACGAGAGTGCAAGGGAACAGTAGAACAACCACAGACAACATTTTTGTTCATTCCTCATTACTGGAAGGGCATTCTGTTAGCAAAAAGGTGAATGGCTTTTCAGATCATGATGCACAAGTTTTAAGTCTAAAAGATTTTTCTGCTGCAACACATGTTAAATATAGTTATAAACTTTTTAGGAAAGCTGATCAAGTAGCTGTACAGACCTTTGTAAACCTCATCAAGGAACAAGAGTGGCAAGATGTTTATAGTGCTGATACAGTAGACGATACATACAATGCTTTCCTCAAGACTTTTCTCGTGCTCTTTGAAAGCTTCTTTCCTTTAGAACGTTCAAAACAGGGTACTAGCACAAACAGGCAGCCTGGGTGGCTGACTAGAGGGATATGAATATCCCTTAGAACAAAGTGGCAATTACATCAAAACGTTAGAAACAATCAAAATCTAAATGCAGCAGCCCATTACAAACAGTATTGTAAGATGATTAAAAAAGTTATTAGGAAGGCAAAAAGTATGTGGTATGTAGATAGAATAGCTAAGTCTCAGGATAAAATTAAAACCATATGGTCAGTCGTAAAGGAAGTAGCTGGTCTGCAGAGACAGGTCGAGGATATAGAATCAGTGCGTAGTGGGAATGTCCGTATTACTGATAAGTCGCATATATGTACAGTGTTTAATCATCACTTCCTTAATGTAGCAGGTGAACTAAATAGAAAAATAGTCCCAACAGGGCATCATATAGCGCTTGTACAAAAAAGGTTTCCGAGACTGCTACCTGAAATGCTCCTCCATGATACTGACAAGAGGGAGATTGAGTTAATAATTAAATCACTAAAGACCAAAAACCCTCATGGATATGACGGGGTATCTAGCAGAACAGTGAAGTATTGTTCTATGTATGTTAGCCCAGTACTTAGCCATATCTTTAACTTTTCCTTTAGGAGTGGTCGGTTTCCTGATCGATTAAAGTACTCGGTAGTGAAGCCACTTTATAAAAAGAGAGACAGGGATAATGTTGACAATTATAGACCTATTTCTATGCCATCGGTGTTTGCTAAAGTTATCGAGAAGGTTGTATATACAAAGTTACTGGAGCATTTAAATTTGCTGTCAAATGTACAGTTTGGTTTTAGAAATGGTTTAACAAATGAAAATACTATATTCTTTTTCTCTGTGAGGTTTTGGATTGATTAAATAAAAGGTTGCCCACGCTAGGTGTTTTCTTTGATTTAACGAAGGCTTTTGACTGTTTTGACTACAAAATATTACTGAAGAAATTGGATCATCATGGAGTAAGGGGAGTTGCTTACAATTTGTTCGCCTCTTACTTTAATAATAGTAAGCAGAAAGTAATTCTCCGCAATATTGACAGTAGTAGTGATGTTCAGTCCCAAGGGGGCACTCTTAAGTGGGTCATTCACCAAGGGTCGGTGCTGGGGCCACTGCTGTTTCTTATTTCTATAAATGATATGCCTTCTAGTTTTACAGGTGATTCAAAAATATTTCCGTTTGCTGATGACACCAGCTTGGCAGTGAAGGATCTTGTGTGTAATATTGAAACATTATAAAATAATGTAGTTCATGAAATAAGTTCGTGGCTCGTGGAAAATAATTTGATGCTAAATCACAGTAAGACTCAGTTTTTACAGTTTCTAACTCACGATTCAACAAGAACCGATTATTTGATCAGACAGAATGGGCATATTATAAGCGAGTCGGAACAGTTCAAGTTCGTAGGCGTTGGGATAGATAGTAAGCTGTTGTGGAAAGCCCATGTTCAGGATCTTGTTCAGAAACTAAATGCTGCTTTATTTACCATTAGAACAGTATCTGAAATAAGTGACAGTTCAACACGAAAAGTAGTCTACTTCGCATATTTTCACACGCTTATGTCCCATGGTATTATTTTTTGGGGTAATTCTTCTGATTCAAAAAGGGTTTTTGTGGCTCGAAAACGGGTAGTTCGGGCTATATGTGGTGTAAGTTCGAGAACCTCTTGTCGAACCCTATTGATAAGTCTGGGAACTCTGACATTTCCCTCAAAGTATATATTTTCTTTAATGTCGTTTGTTGTTAGCAGTATTAGCTTATTCCCAAGAGTCAGAAACTTTCAATCAGTTAATACTAGCCAGAAATCAAATCTGCATGTGGAATGCACTTCCTTGACTCTTGTTCAGAAAGGAGTGCACTGTTCTGCTGTATCCATTTTCAATAAGCTACCAAAAGAACTCAAAAATCTTAGCAGTAGCCCAAACACTTTTAAGTCTAAACTGAAGAGTTTCATCATGGTTCACTCCTTCTATTCTGTCGAGGAGCTCATGGAAGAGCTGAAAAATTAAGCAAATTCCAGTGTTGCATTGTTGTTGTTGTTGTTGTGGTCTTCAGTCCTGAGACTGGTTTGATGCAGCTTTCCATGCTACTCTATCCTGTGCAAGCTTCTTCATCTCCCAGTACCTACTGCAACCTACATCCTTCTGAATCTGCTTAGTGTATTCATCTCTTGGTCTCCCTCTACGATTTTTACCCTCCACGCTGCCCTCCAATATTAAATTGGTGATCCCTTGATGCCTCAGAACATGTCCTACCAACCGATCCCTTCTTCTTGTCAAGATGTGCCACAAACTTCTCTTCTCCCCAACCCTATTCAATACTTCCTCATTAGTTATGTTATCTACCCATCTAATCTTCAGCATTCTTCTGTAGCACTACATTTCGAAAGCTTCTATTCTCTTCTTGTCTAAGCTATTTATCGTCCACGTTTCACTTCTATACATGGCTACACTCCATACAAATACTTTCAGAAAAGACTTCCTGTTACTTAAATCTATACTCAATGTTAACAAATTTCTCTTCTTCAGAAACGCTTTCCTTGCCATTTCCATTCTACATTTTATATCCTCTCTACTTCGACCATCATCAGTTATTTTTCTCCCCAAATAGCAAAACTCCTTTACTACTTCAAGTGTCTCATTTCTTCATCTAATTCCCTCAGCATCACCAGATTTAATTCGACTACTTTCCATTATCCTCGTTTTGCTTTTGTTAATATTCATCTTATATCCTCCTTTCAAGACACTGTCCATTCCGTTCAACTGCTCTTCCAAGTCCTTTGCTGTCTCTGACAGAATTACAATGTCATCGGCGAACCTCAAAATTTTTACGTCTTCTCCATGAATTTTAATACCTACTCCGAATTTTTCTTTTGTTTCCTTTACTGCTTGCTCAATATACAGATTCAATAACATCGGGGAGAAGCTACAACACTGTCTCACTCTCTTCCCAACCACTGCTTCCCTTTCATGCCCGTCGACTCTTATAACTGCCATCTGGTTTCTGTACAAATTGTAAATAGCATTTCCCTCCCTGTATTTTACCCCTGCCACCTTTTGAATTTGAAAAAGAGTATCCCGGTCAACATTGTCAAAAGCTTTCTCTAAGTCTATAAATGCTACAAATGTAGGTTTGCCTTTCCTTAACCTAACTTCTAAGATAAGTTGTAAGGTCAGTATTGCCTCACGTGTTCCAGTATTTCTACGGAATCCAAACCAATCTTCCCGAGGTCAGCTTCTACTACTTTTTCCATTCGTCTGTAAGGAATTTGCATTAGTATTTTCCAGCTGTGACTTATTAAACTGATAGTCCGGTAATTTTCACATCTGTCAACACCTGATTTCTTTGGGATTGGAATTATTATATTCTTCTTGAAGTCTGATGGTATTTCGCCTGTCTCATACATCTTGCTCACCAGATGGTAGAGGTTTGTAAGGAATGGCTCTCTCAAGGCCGTCAGTAGTTCTAATGGAATGTTGTCTATACCCGGAGCTTTGTTGCGACTCAGGTCTTTCAGTGCTCTGTCAAACTCTTCACGCAGTATCGTATCTCCCGTTTCATCTTCATCTACATCCTCTTCCATTTCCATAATATAGTCCTGAAGTAGATCGCCCTTGCATAGACCCTCTATATACTCCTTCCACCTTTCTGTTTTCCCTTCTTGGCTTAGAACTGGGTTTCCATCTGAGCTCTTGATGTTCATACAAATGGTTCTCTTATCTCCAAAGGTCTCTTTAATTTTCCTGTAGGAAGTATCTATCTCACTCCTAGCGAGATAAGCCTCTACATCCTTACATTTGTGCTCTAGTCATCCCTGCTTAGCCATTTTGCACTTCCTGTCGATCTCATTTTTGAGACGTTTGTATTCCCTTTTGCCTGCTTCATTTACTGCATTTTTATATTTTCTCCTTTCATCAATTAAATTCAATATTTCTTCTGTTACCCAAGGATTTCTAGCAGCCCTCGTCTTTTTACCTACTTTATCCTCTGCTGCCTTCACTACTTCATCCCTCAAAGTTACCCATTCTTCTTCTACTGTATTTATTTCCCCCATTCCTAACAATTGTTCCCTTATGCTCTCCCTGAAACTCTGTACAACCTCTGGTTCTTTCAGTTTAGCCAGGTCCCATCTCCTTAAATTCCCACCTTTTTGCAGTTTCTTCAGTTTTAATCTACAGTTCAAAACCAATAGATTGTGGTCAGAGTCCACATCTGCCCCTGGAAATGTCTTACAATTTAAAACCTGGTTCCTAAATCTCTGTCTTACCATTATATAATATATCTGATACCTTTTAGTATCTCCATGCTTCTTCCATGTATACAACCTTCTTTCATGATTCTTAAACCAAGTGTTAGCTATGACTAAGCTGTGCTCTGTGCAAAATTCTACCAGGCGGCTTCCTCATTTATTTCTTAGCCCAATCCAAATCCACCTCCTACGTTTCCTTCTCTCCCTTTTCCTACACTCGAATTACAATCACCCATGACTATTAAATTTTCATCTCCCTTCACTATCTGAATAATTTCTTTTATTTCATCATATATTTAATCGATTTCTTCATCATCTGCAGAGCTAGTTGACATATTAACTTTTACTACTGTAGTAGGTGTGGGCTTCGTATATATCTTGGCCACAATAATGCGTTCACTATGCTGTTTGTAGTAGCTTTCCCGCATTCCTATTTTCCTATTCATTATTAAACCTACTCCTGCATTACCCCTATTTGATTTTGTGTTTATAAGCCTGTAGTCACCTGACCAGAAGTCTTGTTCCTCCTGCCACCGAACTTCACTAATTCCCACTATATCTAACTTTAACCTGTCCATTTCCCTTTTTAAATTTTCTAACCTACCTGCCCGATTAAGGGATCTGACATTCCACGCTCCCATTCGTAGAACGCCGGTTTTCTTTCTCCTGATAACGACATCCTCTTGAGTAGTCCCCGCCCGGAGATCCGAATGGGGGACTATTTTACCTCGGGAATATTTTACCCAAGAGGATGCCATCATCATTTAATCATACAGTAAAGCTGCATGCCCTCGGGAAAAATTACGGCCGTAGTTTCCCGTTGCTTTCAGCCGTTCTCAGTACCAGAACAGCAAGGCCATTTTTGTTATTGCTACAAGGCCAGATCAGTCAATCATCCAGAATGTTGCCCTTTGCAACTATTGAAGAGGCTGCTGCCCCTATTCAGGAACCACACGTTTGTCTGGCCTGTCAACAGATACCCCTCCGTTGTGGTTGTACCTACGGTACGGCTATCTGTATCGCTGAGGCACGCAACCCTCTCCACTAACGGCAAAGTCCATGGTGCATGGTTGCATTGTTGATTTTCTTTATTTCAACTTACGAATTGTCGCCTGAATACCTTTCTTATATTTCATTTTCTCTGTTTCTACTATCGTGTTATAATTTCATGTATTGCAGAAGGCAATGTAAGGTGTACCCAGGAGCAGATATAGACTCAGATCACAATATAGTAGTGATGAAGAGTAGGCTGAAGTTCAAGACATTAGTCAGGAAGAATCAATACGCATCTCTAAAAAGGGCCATCACAGAAGTTGGGAAGGAAAACATAGGTACAAAGAAGGTAGCTGCAAAGAAACCATGGGTAACAGAAGAAATACTTCAGTTGATTGATGAAAGGAGGAAGTACAAACATGTTCCGGGAAAATAAGGAATACAGAAATACAAGTCGCTGAGGAATGAAATAAATGGGAAGTGCAGGGAAGCTAAGACGATATGGCTGCAGGAAAAATATGAAGACATCGAAAAAGATATGATTCTCGGAAGGACAGACTCAGCATACAGGAAAGTCAAAACAACCTTTGGTGACATTAAAAGCAACGGTGGTAACATTAAGAGTGCAACGGGAATTCCACTGTTAAATGCAGAGGAGAGAGCAGATAGGTGGAAAGAATACATTGAAAGCCTCTATGAGGGTGAAATTTCGGAATTTAAAAGAGCTTTGGAGGACTTACGGTCAAATAAGACAGAAGGGATAGATAACATTCCATCTGAATTTTAAAACCATTAGGGGAAATGGCAACAAAACGACTATTCACTTCGGTGTGTAAAATATATGAGTCTGGCGACATACCATCTGACTTTCGGAAAAGCATCATCCACACAATTCCGAGGACGGCAAGAGCTGACAAGTGCGAGAATTATCGCGCAATCAGCCTAACAGCTCATGCATCGAAGCTGCTTACAAGAATAATATACAGAAGAATGGAAAAGAAAATTGAGAATGCGCTAGGTGACGATCAGTTTGGCTTTAGGAAAAGTAAAGGCAGGAGAGAGGCAATTCTGACGTTACGGCTAATAATGGAAGCAAGGCTAAAGAAAAATCAAGACACGTTTGTAGGATTTGTCGACCTGGAAAAAACGTTCGACAATATAAAATGGTGCAAGCTGTTCAACATTCTGAAAAAAGAAGGGGTAAGCTATAGGGAGAGACGGGTCATATACAATATGTACAACAACCAAGAGGGAATAATAAGAGTGGACAATTAAGAACGAAGTGCTCGTATTAAGAAGGGAGTAAGACAAGGCTGTAGCCTTTCGCCCCTACACTTCAATCTGTACATCGAGGAAGCAATGATGGAAATAAAAGAAAGGTTCAGGAGTGGAATTAAAATACAAGGTGAAAGGATATCAATGATACCATTCGCTGATGACATTGCTATCCTGAGTGAAAGTGAAGAAGAATTAAATGATCTGCTGAACGGAATGAACAGTCTAATGAGTACACAGTATGGTTTGAGAGTAAATCGGAGAAAGACGAAGGTAATGAGAAGTAGTAGAAATGAGAACAGAGAGAAACTTCAGGATTGATGATCACGAAATCAATTAAGTTAAGGAATTCTGCTACCTAGGCAGTAAAATAAGCAATGACAGACGGAGCACGGAGGACATCAAAAGCAGACTCGCTATGGCAAAAAAGGCATTTCTGGACAAGAGAAGTCTACTAATATCAAATACCGGCCTTAATTCGAGGAAGAAATTTCTGAGGATGTACGTCTGGAGTAGAGCATTGTATGGTAGTGAAACATGGACATTGGGAGAATCGAATCACTTGAGATGTGGTGCTACAGACGAATGTTGAAAATTTGGTGGACTGATTAGGTAAGGAATGAGAAGGTTCTACGCAGAATCGGAAAGGAAAGGAATATGTGGAAAACACTGATAAGGAGAAGGGACAGGATGATAGGACATCTGCTAAGACATGAGGGAATGACTTCCATGGTACTAGAGGAGCTGTAGAGGGCAAAAACTGTAGACGAAGACAGAGATTGGAATACGTCAAGGAAATAGTAGAGGACGTAGATTGCAAGTGCTACTCTACGATGAAGAGGTTAGCACAGAAAAGGAATTCGTGGCGGGCCGCATCAAACCAGTCAGTAGACTGATGACAAAAAAAAATTGACTCGTTCCATGACTATGGAGACTTCTCCTTAATTTGATCCTACGGAACAATAAATGAATAAAATAAAGATGTCAGTACAACGATCTCAGGCCGGCTGGAGTGGCCGTGCGGTTCTAGGCACCACAGTCTGGAGCCGAGTGACCTCTACGGTCGCAGGTTCGAATCCTGCCTCGGGCATGGATGTGTGTGATGTCATTAGGTTAGACAGGTTTCATTAGTTCTAAGTTCTAGGCGACTGATGACCTCAGAAGTTAAGTCGCGTAGTGCTCAGAGCCATTTGAACCATTTGAAGATCTGAGTACAAAGTTCGACATCATGTATCGCTGACACCACACATAGAAAAATATGAGGCAGATTCTTATACGACACTAATTAGTTACAGAGTACCATAAACTACTTTGTAGGTCTGCATCACCTATTTGACAGTGAAATTTAAAACTCTAAGTGTCGAGTACCTTTTACATTATATATTTTAATAAATTACAGTTATTACATCCAAAAGCGCAATGTAGCATACTTATTCTTATAACGAAATAATATTATGCTCCGATGCATGCCAGAAATAAGCTGATAACAAATTGCGTGAATGTAAAATCACTTTAATAGTTGCAGTGTTAAACCACCCATCACCACATGGGCATAAAGAATCATACAGCAGAAATACGTTTTCTACTGTAAAGGATCCCTACCAAATTTCGCATACATCAAGACATGACGTTGGGTCAATCATAAAATCCCCCAATAAGGAAATATCAAGAGTTAAGATCGCAATGGAAAGAGCTGCAGAGTAGGAAAACTATGTAATTAGCAATGACACATTGATATAGGGGCATGGCGAATTTATTTCATTGAGTTTTTCCTTGAGTCTGACTGATATTGACCGCCACGAGTTGTTCTCCTGTGACAACCCCACCTCAGAGCTGACCTCGCACACATCGTGCTCAATTAGTTATTGGATGTACTCCAATCTCTGTCCTCCTCTATAGTTTTTTTCCCTCAACAGCTCGTTCCTTACCTTATCACTCCTCCCAGTTTTCGACATACTTGTGTACCGCCTCATGTCAAACGCACTGATTCTCTCATGTTACGGTTTTCCCGCAGTCAGTGATTGTTTTCCAGACGTACTTTCTTAGAGATTATTTCCTCACATAAAGACCTATGTTTGGCACGCATCTGGCCCTTAACACCATCTTTGCCTGTGCTAATCTGCTTTCTGTGTCCTTGCTTCGTCCGTCGTCCGTTGCTGTGCGTCCAAGGAAGTAGAATCTCTTACTTCGTCTACTTCGTGATCACCTCTTCTGATTTTAAGTCTCGCGATTCTCATTTTTCTGCATATCATTTCTTTTGTCAATTACCAGGTTAATCTCAATCCGTATTCTGTAATTGTTAGATTGCTCTTTTCATTCAACAAGTCTTGTAATTCTTCTTTATATTCAGTGGGAATAGTAATCTCATCAGCGGCTCTTATCACTGATATCATTTTACTCTGAACAGTAATCCCACTCTTGAACATTCCTTTTATTTTCATTATTGCTCTATCGATATGTAGAATGGACAGTATGGGCGAAATACTACATCAGTCTCACTCCCGTTCTGATCCGAGTCCTTTGATCTTTATGTTTCATTCTTATTCATCCTTTTGCATTTTCCATTCTCGAATACTTTCTCCCAATCGATAAATCCAATGAATGAATTTTTCTTCCATTATCAAGTGTGGTGCCACAAGCGCCTCTCTGATGCCTTTACGTCCCCCCCCCCCCCCACACACACACACAAAAACATCAGTTAGTGGGTCTTCGATTTTCTTCTCTACACTTCTATATACTCTTCTAGTCGTCACTTTAGGGAGCACATAATTGGACAATTTCTCCCCCTCACACAAGCCTTTTATAATCTCTTCATACCCATCCATCAGTATCCTGCCTTCTAACAGTGGAATTCCCATTCACCCTCCACGTTACCACAGAATATTGTTTCAACATTTCTATACAGTAAGTCAGTCCATCCAAAGACCATTTCTTTTTAGATTTCTTCACATTTGTCCTACAGCCATTTCGCCTAGGCTGCCCTGCCGTTCCTATTTGTTTCATTCCTAAGTGATTTGTATTGGTGTATTCCTGTTCCTACCTCAATACTTTGTACTTCCTCCTTTCGTCAATCAGTTGAAGTATTTATTCTGTTACATAGGGTTCCTTCGCTGTTATCTTCCTTAAACCTACATCTGATTTTCTGATATATTACGAGTTATTATTGGGACGAATTATTTAGTTTCACCTGAGTGCTTCGGTTGCTAGGTTTTTGACTCTCTGCACATTAATCTAATTTATTGGACATAGTTCCCTCACTTTCGTCAGTGTCTACAGCAGAGCTATGCAGCACATGCCAATTGTCAGTTTGTATGGGTAGCTTAGTTTACCAAGGTCTTTAGTACAGATAGGGACTGTGATTACTGTGTGTAGATGTGAGCTGAATTGGTCACACTTCACTCTCAGCTCCAGGCTGTGATGGCTTTGGTTACAAACCTTGAGGCTGCTGTGGATGGGCACCTCTATGGTGGGCCAGCTGTGGCGATCCAACAGTCGTCCAGGATGCCCGAGTAGTCCGATCGATCCTCCCTGGTTTTCAACCCACGTTCTGCTTGCACTGAGGCTGACCCCTCACTTGTGTTCGAGTGGGAGGCCGCCCCAGGGCATAGCAGGCGGCGAAAGACTTCCCAGGGGGCCGCTCGGACAAACTGGTTCCAGGTGCTGTCTGTGGCTGACACTGTCTCCTGTCCTGTTTCAGAAGAAACCCCTGAGCCTGCAAGACCTGGGAAATCGCAGGGGGTGGGACTATTGGTAGTTGGGAGCTCCAACGTTAGGCGCGTTGTGGGGCCCCTTAGGGACTTGGCTGACAAGGAGGGTAAGATTCTCTCTGGTTTCGAGTGGGTAACAGAAGTAGTAAAGGCTTCCAGTCCTGTGTGCGAGTTGAAAGCATTGCTGACCATTTGCAGCATAGTCGACAGGACTAATTGCAGACCTCTGGTACGGAGCCGAGTTGAGGGTCTGAATCTCAGGCTCAGACGGTCCTGCGACCGTGTAGGCAGCAGATTCCTTGACTTGCCCCAAAGTGTGGTTGAGTTTCGGGTTCTGCTGAATAGGTCGGGAGTCTACTATAAACAGAAGGGTGCTACACGAGTAGCAGGGGCTGTGAGTAGTGACTGGTCGATTTTTTGGATTAGAGGGTCTCAGGAAAACACAAAAAAGGCTTCAGTCACAAAGGGTGCATGCCGAACACAGGAAAAACATTGATACAGGAACCATCGGTATCACAGTTGTAAATTGTCGTGGCAGGGTTGGGTAAGTACCAGAACTCCTAGCGCTAATAGGAAGCACTGACGCTCAAGTAGTTATAGTCACTGAAATCTAACTAAAACAGAAGATAAGCTCAGCCGAAATTTTTGCGAAGAACTTAACGGTGTTCCCAATGGATATGCTAAACACGGTGGCGTGTTTGCTGCTGTTAGAAGTAGTTTATCTTGTCGCGAAATTGTAGTAGATAGTTCCTGTGAGTCAGTAATGGCAGAGGTCATTGATGGCAACCGGAATTAAATAATAATTGGTACCTTTCACCGACTTTCCAAATCAGATGATACAATTGCTGAAAAGTTCAAAGAAAACTTGAGCTACATTTTAAACATGTACTTGACTCATACGATTATAGTTGGTGTTGACTTTAATTTTCCCTCGATTTGTTGACGAAAATACATGTTTAATTCAGAACGTAGTCATAAAACATCATCCGAAATTGTGCTAAACGTATTCTCTGAAAATTACTCCGAACAGTTAGTTCATGAGCCGTAGCGAATAGCAACTGTTTGTGAAAACACACTTGCCCTCTTAGCAACAAATAATCCTGAGTTAGTAACGAGCATCAAAACGGATACAAAGATTAGTGAACACAGGGTAACCGTAGCGAAATTGAATATTGTAACCCCTAAATCCTCCAATCATACACGAAAAATGTACCTATTCAAAAAAGCACATACAAATTCACTTGACGCCTTCCTGAGAGACAATATCCACTCCGTCGGTAGAATTCAAAGAAATAGTATCGGCAGCAACTGAGATACTATTACGTTATGATCTTCCCTTCCACAATGAATCAACAGTTCATTATGTTCATATATTGTATCTACCTTTTCATATTCTGTTTGTGACGTCGGCATGTATACTTGAATTATTGTTGTTAGCGATTGTTAGCTGTCGAATCTCATGACAACAATCCTATCCCTCAACTACTTACAATAACCAGGTCTCTGTCCTAAATTTCCACTCATAATTAATCCTACTCCCATTATATCGTTCTCTGCTGCTATTGATATTTATATTCGCCTGACTAGAGAATCTTATCATGTTGAGAGCAGTATTTACATGAAGGTAAAGATGTTCTTAAGACAGAAAGCGCTATTGTAATGCATCGTACTTCCGAAACAGTAACGGGGAAGTATAGGTCACAGCATGAGCGTAATACAGCGTATCCAGTTCATGTTGGTACCCTCAATAACATTTTGTCCAAAGACAACATAAGAAGCGTCTCAAGCAAATATTGTTTAGCTATCAGTGAGATATAAACTTGCCTATCTGGCTTTCTTGTAACTTTGTTATTTAACAAGATATGAACATAAGTACATATTTTTACATATCGATTATAAGTAGTACTTGCACCCGTATTTTAAATCAGGAAATATCTTTGCAAATACTCTCGCGTTAGCTTACATTCTCCATAGATGAGTAAAATTTTTGCCTTATCTCCGTTAGTGCAGGTTGCACTCTTGCAAAAATTTTATCAAAGACGATTAATAGATTGACTAGTGCGAATTTTCCTTGTGTTGCTATTTATTTACTGTCAACTCCAGCAAGTGAGCTGGCTGTTACCTTGGGAAACAGCACGGTGTGCCTGTAAAGGAGACTGTGAGTCATTTTTGTGCTATCTTTCTGATAGCGTCACGTTTACATGAATGGTACAGTCTGGTACGTTTTTAAACAAGTATCAGGTGAAGATGGTTACCGAATAAAAATATAAGGTGCTATTTAATACAAGACATACTGATTTTCATACCTTCGTAACAAACAGAGCTAAAAGAAAGTTTTCAGCAAGCACACGAGCACATTACATTCATTTAATAGCACTAAAAAACAGATTATACTGTGCAAGACTTTTCCATAACTAAATGTACGCATTTTCAGACAGGTAGGTCAATATACGCATTTCGGAACAGTTTGTTGAACCTTTGCGAACAGTTTGTCGTACCGTTTTGTGAGATTACTACATTTTGCAAAGTTTCCCTTCTATTCCAGCTCAAGTAGCTTTCCCGCCATGTTTATCTGTGGTTTTAGTACATGAGACGGATTTTGTTTTCTCTTCTTGAACAGGATTTTAAGATTTTGTTCAGTCAGTAGGCAACAATGATATCTAAATATTAAAATATAATTTGTGGAAATAACCAGTATTTATTCACCCCCCAGCTATAATGGCCAACCTCGCAACAGTAGCCAACCTCAATAACAATGATAAACCTGTAGCTATGAAATCAAATAAAATTTAAACAGTGATCCTACAATAGTTGAAACCTAAATTCAGTCAGTGCTGGCATGTATTTAACGGTTCCTGCCTGTCGACTGTGTATTATCTTGTTGCACGTGTTAGTGTTTTTACTAGAACTGACTTTTCACAACAAAATCGTACTGAAAATTTAAGAAGGAGAAGATGGATGTACTTCCGGAAGAATTCGAGATTCATTTTATCGAAACTGATAGCGTCATTCTGCGCTGTACAGTCTGCGAAGTAAATAACGCAATCAATAGTAGGCATCAATAAACAAGCCCATCAAAAACAATATACATTTGAAGAACAATGAACTTCTCAAGTTGAAAATTAAGCAAACTATTTTGATACACACCCTCGCTTCAGGATCCGAGAAACAGCGGTCATTCAATGAGTTTAATGCAGATCTGGTCATGGCAATGATCTATTCAGGAATTTCAGTGCACAGGATAAACAATGCAGCATTCATATAATTTTTGAGAAGAAATCTCGTCATGGCATCAAAGTGTTCAGGAATTCCAGTCCACAAGATAAACAAACTAACATTCAAATCATTTCTTGAGAAGTAAACACAAAAGTCAACTTCGGGACGAGGGCACTCTGAGAAAAAGTTACATACAGCCAATTTACGAGAACGTTTTAGAAAAAATAAAAGATGCGGTCGGCAAATATGTAGTGGAACTCGTTTTAGATGAAACTATTATATGGTGGATGGGTAAGACCAATACTTCTTAAAATGTACGAACTTAAGAAGATAAATGCCTGCTCGTTAATGTAGTCATTAATGAACCTGAGACCAGGGACATACAACACGAAAACGTTAGGCTTGTTCTGACTGATCAAGTACGCTAAATGCTTTTGGCTACCCAACAATTGTAGGGCATGTACTGCAACTTCAATCATGTGACATGTAGTGTACAATGTCTACACCGTGTTTGCGAAAGTATCAAGGAGAATTACTACGGGGTAAATTACTTCATTGAAGACGATTGTGGTAGAGACCCACAGTCAGCAAGTGTTTCATCAAGAAATGACAGTTTTCTGTCATCATAAGATGGAATAGTGGGATAAGATGCCCCGATTTCTTGTGAGAAAACATTATTAAAATCAAGCACTTAGTATATGCCGTAGGGTCAATGGACGCAGCAGCCATCAAGCAGGCTCGACGATTAGTCGACAGCAAGACCTAGAGTTGGAAATTTTTGCAGAGCATGTCTACAGGTATTTGCCTGATGTGATTTAGAGTTTGGAAGAAGAAAACATAGAGAAAGAGGAACAGTAGAAAAACCAGATGAGCGTTGGGCACATCACTGAGTGTTTGAAACACAAATTCGAATTAAATTTGAAGAACAGTCCGGATATGGAAAACTCTGCAACTGAACTTCCTTTAGGAGTTTCTGCAGATATCGAGTGGAATGCCTCCGTATATAAGGGGCTTTGAACTCACTGCGACGTAGTATCAAAAACATGGCAATGGTGAGTGTGAGTCAGTATGACAGAACCCTGTAAATGGGACAGAGACAGTTAAAACTTCTGGTTTAAACTGAGGTAAAGTAATTTCATCAGCAGCTTTTAGCATATATTTTCAGAACCTTACCCCGCCCCCCTTCCCCTTTTTCTAACCATAAGCTTCAGCTTAAAATCTTTTCATTACTTATCACATTACGTTCTATTATTACTCTTAAGGATCGTGAGGAGGTTGACAGTTGATAGATGGAAAAGAACGAAAAATGTGACGTTGGTCTTAGTAATAAGAAACATTCAACACAAGCTACGTTAGCGTACCAAGTAAGACCGAATTAGCTCATAGCTGTAGTTGTCGGGATTCGCTGACGTAAATAGTTTCACAGAGACTGCAGCCAGTACTGCGTGCGAGTATGACTCACGCGTGATGACACACGCTTTTAAAGGGAAGCGAAGTTTCCAGAACTGCGTGGGCTCACTTCTTGAAATTAACTCATAGATTACGAAGCAGGATGTACGGGAATATCGTTCTTCTCCCTAGGGAGATTAGGAAAACTCATGAACGACTTTCGTTGTTACAAGTTTCTGTGTACAATCGAAAATTATCCATCATCGTATTGAAATACTGGTATACGCTTCTATGCAATTAAAAATACGTTCCTGGTGTAACTAACTGCAACTTTAGTAACTCAAAACTATATTGTTGTATTCCACAGCCGGCCGGAATGGCCGAACGGTTCTAGGCACTACAGTCTGGAGCCGCGCGACCGCTACGGTCGCAGGTTCGAATCCTGCCTCGGGTATGGACGCGTGTGATGTCCTTAGGTTAGTTAGGTTTAAATGGTTCTAAGTTCTAGGGGACTGATGACCTCAGAAGCTAAGTCCCATAGTGCTCAGAGCCATTTGAACCATTTGATTTTGTATTCCACAACACTGTAAGTCAGCAATATTGTCAAATAGAATCAGCTTCGGTCTTATTACCAACTACTTCAGGTGTTTACATTTCAGGTGTGTACACAGAAGAGCCACACATTATCACTATCTATTTAATAACGTGGTGGCAGTCCTTCGGAAGGCAATAGAGTAGCAGTTCTACGTAGCATGGATTTTTGCAGTTTCTTGAAACGTTTCCTGAGGTACGTGGAACCTGATATCTAAGCACAGGTCACGCAATTCTCGTAAATTACCGGACGGTGGTTAGCGGGAGCGCAAATGGCGCCCGGAGGGGCTCCTGACGTCTTCCATCGATTTCAGATGAGGCGAAATTGGTGAACGGAACATAAACGTTTGCTCACTATCACGATCTACAAACCGCAATAGCACGACTTTGGACTTGTGACACGGATAGATATCCTTCTGGAAGATACGATCGTAGTCGGTAGAGACAGATTGCAGGAGGTAGGCAATAATGTTGACACGGCTGTCAATTAGCCGGTTGACGCCCGAGTCTTAGACGTGCAGTGTGTAAAACTTCGTAGCTACTGTTGTGCTTCCTTCCCTCAATTGGCAAACAAGCTTGCAGTTGGAGGAAGATTCTCTGTATTGTCTTGCCACATAGTATTCGAATTGTAAGATGCCTTTGCTAGCGTATCATGTCACTTCTGGAAACCCAGAATCTACTCTGTAGGGATCAACATGGATTCCGGAAATAGCGATCGTGTGAGACCCAACTCGATTTATTTGTTCCTGAGACCCAGAAAATATTATATACATGCTCCCAGGTAGATGCCATTTTACTTGACTTCCGGAAGGCGTTCTATACAGTTCCGCACTGTCGCCTGGTAAACGTAGTAAGAGCGTACGGAATATCAGAGTTGTGTGGCTGGATTGAACAGTTTTTAGCAAACAGAACACAGCACGTTGTTCTCAATGGAGAGACGTCTACAGACGTTAAAGTAACTTCTGGCGTGACACAGGGGAGTGTTATGGGGCCATTGCTTTTCAAAATATATATAAATGACCTAGTAGATAGTGTCGGAAGTGCCATGCGGCTTTTCGCGGATGATGCTGTAGTATACAGAGAAGTTGCAGCATTAGAAAATTGCAGCGAAATGCAGGAGGATCTGCAGCGGATAGGCACTTGGTGCAGGGCGTGGCAACTGACCCTTCACATAGACAAATGTAATGTATTGAGAATACATACAAAGAAGAATTCTTCATTGTATGGTTATATGATACCGGAACAAACACTGGTAGCAGTTACTTCCATAAAATATCTGGGAGTATGCGTACGGAACGACTTGAAGTGGAATGATCATATAAAATTAATTGTTGTTAAGGCGGGTGCCAGGTTGAGGTTCATTGGGAGAGTCCTTAGAAAACGTAGTCCATCAACAAAGGAGGCTTACAAAACACTCGTTCTACATATTCTTGAGTATTGCTCATCAGTGTGGGATCTGTGCCAGGTCAGGTTGACAGAGGAAATAGAGAAGATCCAAAGAAGAGCGGCGCGTTTCGTCACAGGGTTATTTGGTAAGCGTGATAACGTTATGGAAATGTTTAGCAAATTCAAGTGAGAGACTCTGCTAGAGAGGCGCTCTGCATCGCGGTGTAGCTTGCAGTCCAGATTTCGAGAGAGTGCGTTTCTGGATAAGGTATCGAATACATTGCTTCCCCCTGGTTATAACTCCCGAGGAGATCACGAATGTAAAATTAGAGGGATTGGAGCGCGCACGGAGGCTTTCCGGCAGTCGTTTTTCCCGCTAACCATACTGGAACAGGAAAGGGAGGTAGTGACAGTGGCACGTAAAATGCCCTCTGCCACACACCGTTGCACCTTTGTTTAAGAGTAACGAAATAGTATGCTGTCTCGTAAAACTACATTAGATTCGATGAAAGTGTAGTTCGGGTGGGTTTTTGCCCGTTTGACGTAATACTCGTTACTATTAAGTTTCAAGGAACAACCTAATTTATGCGTGTGTTGTAGTGTTTAAATGAATTCTTACGTAAAGAGTAAATAAAATTTTTGTGAGCTTTCCCGTTTTAATGATATGTTTTGTCCTTTTATTTAATATGAATGGGCAACTGCAAGTGTGCTGTTGTAGTTGATCCATGTTTCAGTTGTGCGGGACGCGGCACAGGGACTTGATGACTTGGCCGTTGCCAGTGGAACTGGAATTCGATAGACTGGGCTCCATGTTGCTTGCCTGTCTCGAGCTCGTCCTTAGGTTGAGTATTGCTGTTCTCTTTGTTCCTGGCTCTGTGAGGTCCTTAAACTTTGTAGCTCGATCCTCCGCCGCTTTGGGAAACGCACCTTTCGTCTGGAATTAGAATTTAAGTCTGTAAAACTGTGTTTCAGTCTGTAATTACTGCCCGATCAGACCGCTCTAGGCTCTGACTTATTAATTCTCTACTCCCTTATCAGCCATTTGCTTACGATATTTGGACCTCCTATGCTGGTTGTGCAGTTCATTTTTTGTAAATTAGGGATTCATGAGCGCATGTTCACAGAGAATGTTTAGATGATAAGGCGCTGTTTTTTATTGTTACTCTACTGGCATCAACTGGATTTGTTGCTTGAGGCTTTCCCGACGGACATGTTGTATATATTGTTCCCGGGCGAGACGTCGGATGTCATAGTGAAACCTCCACAAAATTTCATCAGCGCAAGTGGCCGATGTCTTCAGATGCGACGAACACACTGCTAAGGCATGACTAGAGCCCGCTATTTATGGCAATCTTACGGCAGGAAGTGCGCATGCGTGGAGGCGCCAAATAGCAACGATACCAAACGATAGCTAGAAGGACAGCAACGCCACCTACAGGATGAACAACCAGAGACTTCGGCGCACGCGCGGAGGCTGCCGCCGCTGCTCTGTGCTGCCATCGGCCGCCCCAGCGACCTCTGTCGGAAGCCGCAAGCAAAAATGCGAGTCCACGTAGGCGCCTTGATTATCCTCCCGTTGTCAACAGAATATTTATGTTGCTGGCGAATCGTCGTCAGTCTTATGACCAATAGCATTCCTCTCTGCTCGAAGCGACTTCAATATGGCCAGTGCTGGATCCCAAGCTCTACTAAGCTGAAAGCGCGTGTCTCTGTTTACAAGATACGTCGAGCTACGTATTTGCACTGGCCTGTACTGAGACAATGCTCGGCCACTGCAGACTTTTCTGGTTGCTCCAGACGAGTGTAGCGTCGTTGCTCAGAGCATCTGTCTTCTACAATGCGACAGTTTTGTCCGTTGTACTACATGCCGCAGCTACAAGGAATCTCGTAAACACCGGGACCTCTTAGGCCAAGGTTGTCCTTAGATGAGCCCAAGAGAGCTCCGAGTTTTGCCGGCGGAAGAAAGACACATTTAACTTTATGCCTCTTCAATAATCTTCCAATTTTTGAAGAGACACCGCCGAAGTATGGCGAGATGACCATCCCCTTTGTTCTTCGCCTTCTTCCAGTTCCTCACGTTGGGTAACCCGCTCCGGATGCAAGGCACGGCGAATCTCCTGTGCAGAATATCCATTTTGTTTTAAAGTGGTACGCAGATGGACTAGCTCAATGGATAAGCTGTCGAAGTCTGATGTGGCTCGCGCTCTGTCAACCAACGTCCTAAGTACGCCACTTCGTTGCGAAGGATGGTGACAGCTGGTAGCCTGTAAGTATATGTCCGTCTGTGTTGGTTTACGGTACACTGCGCGACCTAATGTGCCATCTTTTCTCCGTACCAACACGTCCAGGAATTGCTTTTGTTATTATTGTCTTATGTTATGCCTTAATGTTATACCTTGGTATGAATTTATATGGTAAAAGAGAATTAATTGTACAGGATAGCCTTGCATGTTCAGACTTTGGCAAGTTTTGATTGTATTAAGTATTTACGCCAACAGAAATTTTGTTAATGTTTTATGTATTTGCTAAGCAGATTTTAGCAGGAGCTTAACAAAAAAATTTATTGTGCTCCTGTGAGGTTATTAAATTTATCTGTTGTAATCTACTTAATTGTGATAAGTAGTAAACATTGTTTAACACAAGCAGTGTATGTTTGGTAATTATGGCCCTGTTGGTTCCTGTCGTATTAGTGGACAAAAATATCACGTTCCACCGACCCCGTCTTCGATAAGAGGCCTACAGCGCCATCCATCTATTGCTAAAATTTTCGTTACTGTTTTCATGACTTTTCCCCTTGCATGAATATCACGCTGTTAAAATCTGGTGTGATGCTGAGAAGTGATTCTCTTTCTACGGCGTTTTGAAATTGGAACTTCAGTTACGGACCTCGTATAGTTCTCTTATTGTGTCGCGATACGGCATCGGTACCGGACCGCATTTAGTCTCATGCTTCTCACAATGTCCTGGTTCATTATAGTCTATGAAAGTAATTCTTCTTGACCGGAAACTGGAGTCCTGACCGTTATTTAACAAAAATCTTATGGCAGGGTGGACGTACTCAAAATTTCTATTTATCCGGACGGATCGATTGCCATTGATCTGTTGTGCATTAGTAACACCACCTGCCTTGATATACAGCGACTGCCTGCGTGACAGTCAGCAACAAAATATTGACATCTTTTGTACTGTCTGACAAAGAAAGTCAAGCACCCTGAAATACGGTCAGATGTCAATGTAACAACACATGTGTATACACCATGATTAGAGCCGTAGTTCTCTGTGGCCTGTAGAATGGCCACCAGCCTATGTAGTGTTGTTGATCGTCTTTCCAAACATTTTTTTCTTCGCTAAAATACTGCAAAGACATTTAGCAGGGTCGCTGTCGACTGCTAAGTACGTTATAATCTTTGGGTGCATTGGGCAGTTACATCTACACTAGATACCTTTAGAAGCATAGTTTGCTGACCAGTTGGATGTCAACACGGTAGAGTTTGGAGGCTGCATGCCCATGAAAACTACTAAACAACGACGTTGCTACACAATTTTCTACTCACGCCTTTTGTCATGCTGGCTGTACTTGCTGTTCTTGGCTGCCCTGTCTCCGAATTCGATGTTCTGTATCGATGGCTAGTTCTGTGTTGTAATACACAACAACGTAGGGTGAGAAGGTTGCTATGCAGCCGCAGCTTAGTGTCGTATCAAGTTCGAAACGCTTTCAGGTTATAGATGTACCTTCCGTTGTATCCAGGCGTTAACACCCCTTGTTCAGAAATAGACTTTGTCCCTTGTCTACCGAATAACGTCGTTACAGCCGAAATTCATCCATGATATATTGGTCGAGCATTCATTATTTTTTCTCTTGCAGTGGTTCGGGAATTCCAGTTAGTATGGGATGTCCTGTTCCGATTTTCATGTTTTGTGGAAAATTTGTGGTATGGCATTATAGAACCAAACTACTGCGGCCATCGGTCCCTATGCTTACGCACTACTTCATCTAACATAAACCCATGCCCGAGGGAGGACTCGAACGTCCGATGGAAGGAGCCGCGTGGATCATGACAAGACACCATAGACCGCGCAGCATGTTTTGTGGAACTGTACTTCAGGTGTAACATTACGGGGCGAATGTATTTATTTTATCGCCTCTGCCCATTGGATTAATGGACAATAACTCGGGCAATTGTAAAGTTCTTTAAGCCTGGTTACTAATGAACCATACAACAATGCCTGGATTCTTCCAGTACGCCCTGCAAAACGGTAATTCAACGCGATGCACAATCAGCAGCTGCTTCGTCTTTCCATATCCTTTCTCCAAGTAATAAACAATAGGTATTAAATCAGTCTGCTGTGATGGTGCGAAGGCCCTTATACTTATATCTAACTGCTCGTTGTACACCTGCGAGAGAAGTCATTAGTACACTTATAGGAAGTGCTAGGAAGAATTGGGGGGGGGGGGGGGGGTGTGCGAGAGTAAGGTTGAGTTCATTTAAATATTTGTTCAAGCTCCTCTTATTTTACCTGCTGCGCTCTAAAACAAACCTCCTGAAGATATCAAGTAAATCGAGGTCAGATACAGCAAATGTTCAACCTTGTGTAAAAGGGGAATATTTCCAGTGCATTTTCACTGCAGCCACAGGTCTTTTGTATTCCGTTTAGTTCAGACAAGAAGTGGGATGGTTTCTGTGCTTGGAGTTGATACCACACTAGGTGGGATAGGTAAGAAGCGTCACCAGCGTTAGACGCTGAGCGATCACTTGAGAGACGCGGAGATGAGGTATACTCGTGTGAGACACCACAAACAGAAGCTAATAGATTTTGAAAGGTTCTCATTCCGGATCTATATCTGGCCGGTCGAGTAGTGCAATACCCACATTTATGGGCACGTCGCCCTATTTTGGACTGCGTGGGAATGTGACGTCCGCCACTTAGTCGCCGACGTCCAGTCTACCACGTCCGACCACCACAGGCTAGGACCTCCATACTGTGTACCAGTCACATCGCAAAACCTTCACATCTTCCCCTGTCGTCCGACATCAAGGAACGTTCTCCCCGCAATATTCTGTGTCGTCCCGCATCTTTAATCGGAGATCAGCAGCAGCCGGGCAAGGGAATTGCCGTTCCATTCGTGGTCCGCCGTTAACACAACAACACAAACGGATGCATTTACAGTGGCTCCACGACCAAGACGCATGAACTGCTGATGATTGTGTCGCATCCAGGATGAATGGCAGATCACCACTAAGAGGGACGACCATCATTTTCGAGTTTGGCGGTGACCTGGGCAGAGGTCCCATTCTTGCACCGCCTTGGAGAAGAACAGCTCTCTTATTCCTTGCGTTACGGTGTGAGGAATCGTCAGATATGATCTCTACAAATCAAGTCTCGTAATGACTGAGAGAACTCTGACGGCATATCCATAAGGCACACTCCTCCTGTGTCATCATGTGTTACCTACCACCTGTCGGCATGGTGTTGCCATTCTTCAACAGGACACTGTGCTTCCACACAAGGCACGTGTCTCTACGACCACCCTGTGTGATATTGAGGCACTCCTGTTTGGTCCCCAATGGAACACGTGTGTTTCAACTCAAATGTCAACTCAGTTCCAGTGCAGGTACCAGGGATGCGAACGAACAGTTACAACACTTGTGGGCCAGCTGCCAATGGACAACACACCACAGCTTGATGAAATCTCTCCCAGTCGAATTACTGCATGCATCGAGGCAAGACGGGCTGCTACGTCACACTAATAAATGTACTTAAGCCATCAGATTCATTGTAAATTTAACTCGAGTCCGTAATCAGTGAAATAACATCAGATGCCGTCTCAGCCCGCGAAGTTTCATTTGATTTCCTTTCTCCCGGTCTCCGTGCTTCACTTTTCTTTCGGGGGGGATGGGGTGTATATCGTATAAAATTTCCTCATTGGAACTTAATTATTTATTAAGTCTGTGCAACACCAGTCGGGGACATACTTATAGATTGTGGGACGAGTATAGGAAATATGAGCAAGACGTTGTTAAGCCCATTAGAGATGGTAGAGGTCCGTTAATTCATTTTGTAAAAGTGATTCTCGTAATCTGGTATCACAGGAAGGCAACTGGCTCATCTGCTTGTTACACGACACTTAATATGGAACATAAACTCATTCGTATTTAATAAATTTAAAATTTTGCTCTTGGATATATAAGCACTAACCATCGTCTGCGTCTATCTGTGAAAGTCTAGAACAGTAAATATAAACCCGAGAGTGATTGTGAGTGAAAGAGAATTAGTTGTATTCCACATCCCGAGCATTTCAACTACACTGATTGTTGTTTGACACAACGAGGCTGTTCAGAAAAGTTTCAAGCACATAGTTAAGTTACACCATTCATATCGAACGTATAGAACAATTTGGAATTAGGGACACAGTTAAAAACGAGAAAGTGGGGTTGTATGAGCTTTGAGCCGTTACACCCCTATCAGCCAGCTAACGACGCCAATCATAATAAGAAACCTGAAGGGTCTACTACAATATATGGTGAGTTTCAAAACCAATGATCTGTGTAATATGAAACTATATCCGATTCTGCGACGAAAGAACTGGTGCTCAAAGTAGTTAGAGACCAACTAATGAACAGAAGAAAAACTGATACTACTCTTAAAGACGTACGATTTTTTTTATATGTTTGTAACACTAGCTACCGTTTGGAATGACTAGTAGTCCTGTTATTCACGGATAACCCAAAAACTGATTCACAACATACCAAACTCCGCTTACTACCTTCATAATGTAATTATGGGGCATAATCCACAACAAAATACGACAAGTCGACAGTTGTGGTTTACACCCTAAAAAATAGGAAGGACATCATGGGTGGTGGAATTAATGCAGGTTCCTCTAGCAGATCATTAAATGTTGCTGTCGTCACCACTCTGGGTTACTCTCCAGGTATTATATGTAACCCTCTACATCCCCAAATAACTGCTGTAGCATATATTAATTTGAATTTTTATACCGTGTGCATAGCTTGGGCTTCCTCTAAGGATTTCGCCCCTCCCCCCCCCCCCCCCCCACACACACACACAAGAGTAGACGGTTCTCTGTTACCAAACTGGTTGTGTCTTACCTTTTTTTAGTCGTAATGCCACAAGTATATTGTTTCCTCAATCCGATTAAGTGCCTTTGCCTGTTCATTAGTTACTCTGTTTACAATTGTAATATTCAGCGTTTCAAAAGTTTCTATTCTCTTTAAGACTGAACCTTTTATTTACAAGGTGAAACGAGCCTAAATAAGAATAAACATCAACTGAATCAATGCTAAATGAAACGTACTAGAATGAATTATACATAATATAACGTACGGTAAGGAGTTACACGTTGGAACACTTTTTACACTTTCGTAGCTGCAAACATCTACTGAATTAAAAATAAGTGCAGGCATAGTGCTTGTAATGGGACATGCTGGGAATACTACACGTCCATCTCTCAGTATTCAATGCGTTATCGTCTGCAAGTACAACTTAAATTACGAAGATTAATAATTAAGATAAAAAGACGGGACATTCAGTTATTTAAAGTTCTTCAAAAAGGATAATATAGTAGACTTTGAAACGCATAAGAATGGGAAAGTCAATGGTTGTTTCACATACTTCAGACATATCAATTTTATACGAATATTTTCTTTTAGAACGAATATGAGTAGTATCAATTTACGTTGTAGCAGAATTAATTTCCAACCACTTTCAGATACTCATCCCAGCTATACGAAGAGTGAGTGAAACCCTACCTAAAGATCAGCAACATGCAAAGTCGGCTTTGCAAGAAACTGCCTTTGACAAAACTAAATTTGGAACGAGTAATGAAAGCATTTATACAGTGTGTGATCAGAAGTATCTGAAGAGTTGCGAGTGAATATTAACATGGTGTGTTTTCACCCTTTCCCTTTATTAAAACTTGAACTCTGCTGGAGACAGTTTCAATGACGTGTCTGAACGTTAATGGAGAAATTACAGCCCATTCTTCCTCACCATCCGAAGCCCGAGAAGGTAGTGTTTTAACTCATCCAACAGGTCTTCCAATGCGTCGAGGATGGACCTCTGGGGAGACCAGTCCATTTCAGGAACGTTATTGTTCACACACTTTTGCCTCAGACATTCCGAATTATAACAGAGTGCACTATCATGCAGATATAATCATGGTCACTGTACACTTCGTTTATTACGCGTAGTACATAAAGCGGTAAAAAGTATTCGTACCCATCCATATTAAGAGTGTTAATAATCACGAAACCACACCATAACCACGAATAACGCCTCCACACGCTAACACTACTTACCCTACGCATTATGGTAAGTAACGTTATCCAGGCATTCTACAGTCCCAAACCTTTCCATCCGACTACCATAGCCTATAACGTGATTGATCGCTCGGAATCACTCGTTTCCAGTCTTGCACTGTCAAAAGACGCTGCTCTTTACGCCAACTAATGCGTCACTTAGCGCTGATTACATAAAGACAATGAAGAGCCAAAGAAACTGGTACACCTGGCTGATATCGTATAGGGCTCCTGCGAGCACGCAAAAGGTCCGCAAAATGACGTGGCATGGAATCGACTAATGTGTGAAGAAGTCCTAGAGAGAACTGACACCATGAATGCTGCAGGGCTGTCCATAATTTTAATGCCTAGGGAGTTTGGTGCCCAGGGGAAATGTTTAAACTCAGGATAGTGTTCCTGGAACCACACTGTAGCAATTCTGGACGTGTGGAGTGTCACATTGTCCTCCTGGAATCGCCCTAGTTCGTCACAATGCTATTTGGACATGAATGGATGCACGTGAGCAGACAGGATGCTTATTTACGTGTCACCTGTGAGAGTCGTGTGTAGACGTATCAGGGGTCCCATATAACTCCAACTGCACGCGCTTCACATCGTTACGGAGCGTCCACCAGCTTCAAAAGCCCTGCTGACATGCAGCATCCGTGCATTCATGAAGTTGTCTCCATACCTGTACTCGACCGTCTGCTCGATACGATTTGAAACGAGACTCTTCCGACAACGCAACAAGTTTACAGTCATCTAGACAAATATATTCCCAAATTAACTCTGTTTCTTCATGGTGCGTGCGATTTTCTCTTCTGTCAGTGTACATCCGTCTAATATACAACAAGCAGAATTAGTTCAATTTACAGATCACTGTATTGTAAACAATCCAAGTATACATAGGCCTACAGGAATAGAAGCAATGGTAAGCAGTGTTCTTAAAAGAATCATTCACTGGTTTTTTCCAAATGCTCTCACTCTCAATTTTAAAAAGACACAGCATGCTCAGTTCTGCACTAGAACAATGACTAGTGTATCAGATGTGAGTAAATAATGAACAGGGTAGATACTTCGAAATTTTTTGGTATCCATATTGATAATAATTTAAACTGGAAAAAGCATAATCCGGAACTCCTGAATAGGTTAGTTGACATATTTTCACTCAGCAATTTCATATGGAATAATGTTCTGGGACAATTCATCTGTAAGAAAAAAAGTTTTCATTGCTCAAAATCGTGCTCTAATAACAATTAGTTGTGCTCATCCACGATAATTAAGTATTTTGACTACAGTTCTTCTTAACAGTATATTTATACTCTCATGAATTTTGCTGTCAATAATCCACTGCAATTCAAAAGGAACAAGGATGCACATAATTATGATAACAAAACAACAAATGCCGGCCTGAGTGGCCGAGCGGTTCTAGGCGCTACAGTCTGGAACCGCGCGACCGCTAAGGTCGCAGGTTCTAATCCTGCCTCGGGCATGGATGTGTGTGATGTCCTTAGGTTACCTAGGTTTATGTAGTTCTAAGTTCTAGGGGACTGATGACCTCAGAAATTAAGTCCCATAGTGCTGAGTCACTTGAACCAAAAGAACAAATGACAAATATCACATGAAGGTTTCCTTTAGCGTAAAAAGGGAACCATCTCTAGGACCTGGCCTTAGTATAGACGTTAAATTTAAGAAATACTCGTGTCTGATTCCAAAGGAGAGTTAGACCAAGGACATAATATTATGAGAGAGGACAGGTTACTCTCTCACCCTTTTTCCACATACAGAAAATTATTAAAGATTTTTTTTACAGCCTTACACAGCTTGAGCGAGACTCAAGAAAGTTAATGGCCTCTGCAGACGTTAATGGAGCCCAGTAAGGTGCTAAAAGCTTGAGGCTTTTCTATGATTCTTAGCTCGTAGAAACAAGATTTTGTTAGTTGAAAGCAACTAGCAGCTAGCCAAGCCGTTAGTAAATCTTGCTGGAGAGGCCCACAGCTGTACAGGGCAGACAGGGCAGCCCCACATTGAGACGGGACTTGAGCAGAACCATGCCGTGCTACATGCCTCATCACCAGCACAAGCCAGGACTGGGACGATGGCCTAAAGGAACGCATCTACACAGTGGAGTCGTAAACTGGGCACTGTGTGCAGAGCCACGTGTAAGAGAAAATCACAAGTTTCAGGTTCTCCGATAGTGTAAATAGAGCAGTGAGCCGCTTCCCAGGCCGCCTTGGTTCTATAAGAAAATTTCGGCAATTGAGAAACTTATAGAGATAGAATCCTTACTACACTTCATAGCTAGCTCTAACAAGTTCCTAGCCACACATGTGATTTAGATAAAAATCTTTAAAATTGTATCTGTTTGCTTGCTGCTATGAGAACTTCTGAAAAAATCATCTACTCCATCTCTGAAAACATATGAAAAGGCAAGTAATTGGTGACATCTCGTAAAATCGGGTGTACTGCCGGTGGTCCGCGTCTTCCCAACACGATATTTCGACGTCGTAACTCGGCGTCTTCATCAGGTGTTCCCTGAGACTGGTTGGCGAGCTGACCTCGTCCGATATTTATGCCTGGGCGGTGTGTGGTGCTCCCTATGCCGTCCGCGCCCGCTGTTGCCATTTCTGTCGGTGGTATCAGTCTCTAGGCGCTTCCTCTTCGGTCCGCGCCCGTTGCGGCTCTCTTCTGAGGTATCGGACGTCCCAAGGCGTTCCCTATTGGGTCCGCGCCCGATAGGCGCGACCCTAGCACTATCATGGCTCTGCTGAAGCTCCTTATGCTGTCCGCGACCGCGGCGAGTTTCCCTCGTGGCCGAGCCATTGTCCTGGCCTTCTGAACCCAGTATGCGCCTGTGAGGTGCGCTCCTGTGGCATCCGGCTGTTGTTGGAGCTGCATATTATGATGGCCATCCTCGAAGGAGCTTGCTGCCGCCTGGTGTCTCGTATGCCTTTCTGTTCCGTTACTTATACCCTTGGACGTCTGTAGTTCATTCCTGGAGGATGGAACTTCCTTCCGTTGTTTCTGTAGTAGTTCCAAAGCAGGATTCCACGCAGTACTAAGCTGATATCCTGCTTCTCGGTTGATCAAGTTCTCCGTCATCTTGATTTCAATCGATTCATTAATGACACTAGCCCAGAATCGGGGGGTCTGATCCTGGATCCTAGTTTTGTCATACTCCATGGTGTGCTCGAGGTCAAGGCAATGTTCTGCTATTGCAGATTTAGTTACCTGTCGTAACCTGGTGTGTCTCTGGTGTTCTTTACATCTTATTTCAACTGTTCTTGCAGTTTGACCGATGTAAGCCATCCCGCATTCGCACGGTATATGGTAGACACCAGGTTTCCTTAACCCAAAATCATCCTTGACAGTTCCAAGGAGCGTCCTGATCCCTTTAGGTGGGCAGAACACACTCTTGATATTGTGTTTCTTCAGGATTCTGCTGATCTTGGCAGATATAGGCCCCGCATATGGTAGAAAGGCTACTTTCCTGGTCTCTTCTTCCTGCTCCTCTTCTGTTGCCTCAGGTCGTCTAGTGGGACAGAGCGCTTTGCGGATGTCTCTGGTGGAGTATCCATTGTCTGTGAACACTCTTTGTAGATGTTCTAATTCTGCTGTCAGGCTGTCTGTGTCAGAGAGTGTTTTGGCTCGGTGCACGAGTGTTGTCAGCACTCCATGCATCTGTGCTGGGTGATGGCAGCTGTCAGCCTGTAGATATAAGTCAGTGTGTGTTGGTTTCCTGTACACACTGTGGCCTAAGGTGCCATCTGCCTTCCTCTTTACCAGGACATCGAGGAACAGGAGCTGACCATCACTCTCTAGTTCCATGGTGAACTTCATGTTGGGGTGTCTTGTGTTCAGATGGTCCAGGAACTCATCCAGTCTTCTCTTGCCATGTGGCCAGATGACGAATGTATCATCAACGTATCTGAAGAAACACGTCGGCTGGTAGGCAGCAGTTGTAAGTGCCTCATCCTCAAATTCCTCCATAAACAGATTCGTCACTACCGGAGATAAGGGGCTGCCTATGGCCACTCCCTCAGTCTGCTCATAGAATTGGCCTCCACAAAGGAAGTACGTCGATGTCAAAAAATGTTTGAACAGATCCAGCTAGGCTACGTCAAATTTCTAACTAATAATATCGAGTGTGTCCTGAAGTGGTACCCTGGTGAACAGACACACCACATCAAAACTGACCATGATGTCTGTGTCCGAGATCCGTAGGTTGTTGAGACGTTCCACAAAGTCCGAGGAGTTGCGGATGTGGTGGAGACACTTTCCCACATATGGTGCCAACATCTTCTTAAGGTGGGAGGCTGTATGGTAGGTGGCTGCGCCGATATTACTGACAATCGGGCGAAGTGGTACACCCTGTTTATGGATCTTAGGTAATCCATACAGTCTGGGTGGTACCGGTGCTTTAGCTTTTAATTGTTTGATCACCTTCTCAGGCCATCCTGTTTCCTTAAGAAGATCAGGACGCTCCTTGGAACTGTCAAGGATGATTTGGGGTTAAGGAAACCTGGTGTCTACCATATACCGTGTGAATGCGGGATGGCTTACATCGGTCAAACTACAAGAACAGTTGAAATAAGATGTAAAGAACACCAGAGACACACCAGGTTACGACAGGTAACTAAATCTGCAATAGCAGAACATTGCCTTGACCTTGAGCACACCATGGAGTATGACAAAACTAGGATCCAGGATCAGACCCCCCGATTCTGGGCTAGTGTCATTAATGAATCGATTGAAATCAAGATGACGGAGAACTTGATCAACCGAGAAGCAGGATATCAGCTTAGTACTGCGTGGAATCCTGCTTTGGAACTACTACAGAAACAACGGAAGGAAGTTCCATCCTCCAGGAATGAACTACAGACGTCCAAGGGTATAAGTAACGGAACAGAAAGGCATACGAGACACCAGGCGGCAGCAAGCTCCTTCGAGGATGGCCATCATAATATGCAGCTCCAACAACAGCCGGATGCCACAGGAGCGCACCTCACAGGCGCATACTGGGTTCAGAAGGCCAGGACAATGGCTCGGCCACGAGGGAAACTCGCCGCGGTCGCGGACAGCATAAGGAGCTTCAGCAGAGCCATGATAGTGCTAGGGTCGCGCCTATCGGGCGCGGACCCAATAGGGAACGCCTTGGGACGTCCGATACCTCAGAAGAGAGCCGCAACGGGCGCGGACCGAAGAGGAAGCGCCTAGAGACTGATACCACCGACAGAAATGGCCACAGCGGGCGCGGACGGCATAGGGAGCACCACACACCGCCCAGGCATAAATATCGGACGAGGTCAGCTCGCCAACCAGTCTCAGGGAACACCTGATGAAGACGCCGAGTTACTACGTCGAAATATCGTGTTGGGAAGACGCGGACCACCGGCAGTACACCCGACTTTACGAGATGTCAACAAATCGCCGGGGAAGTCTTAGAAATTACAAGTAATTGGTAGTTTCCCTTTTTTTTCCGATATGCAGGTTTCTTAACTCTTGCCCTGGGTCTACATGAATTTGTGCTGTCGTGTGGCAGGGGAGGTTTGGCTACTCTAGAGCCCTGTGATTGGCTCAAGGTAGGGTTAAGGCAGTGTCGTTCGTGCAATTTGTGTGAAAACGGATTTTTTTTCTGGACAGGTGCGAGGCACTCAGGTGCAGGACATTGGTCTGTAAGCCCATCTTGCATGTGTGGCTGGTACTTCGACCTGTCCTCAGACTGACTTCACATGTGAGAAGTTTAGACTGGGGAGCCCGTGGAGAAGTTCTTACAGTATTTACAGTGTGATTTCAAATGTCTAGGACAACTCGTTTGCTGAGGGTACACTTTTTCGTTTTTGGTTTACCAAGCTTGACGTTTGGTATCCTTGTGTGCTCTGTCGTATAAGTGAGCCAAATTGGTCCTTGGTACGACCAGCGAATGAGTGTGTCACACACTGAAATCTATCATGATTTCACGTCTCTGGTAGAGAGTAAATCACGAACCGTCTGCCTGATGGCTAGACCACGAGACTTTCGCATTTCTTTCGTGGCCACGATCGATTCACAGGTAGCACCTCCACATCTCACCTCTGCCGCACACGTCTCGCCGGCTGCCTTGTCAGGGCGTACAGATCTCAAACGCCACTTGCTCTCAGATGCATCTATGTACAGGAACTTCAGTAGATTTGACCAATCAGAGTCTGATCAGTGTCAGATGAATTCAGATTGCGTTACCCATATTTTTAGGGTCTCTACCATCCAGGATCCGTGTCCAGTGTTGTTTTAAATCACCTGTTAATTGTTTATGTTATCCAATCGGTGACTTGTGTAGCGTAATTTATATCTGTTTTGGGAAAATAAATGTTGTTAGTGCACTAAATTTTGCATACATTCTCAATTACTGAAGTAGTCCCACCAGGGTTGCCTTTCAACTAAGTATCCCGTAGAAAAAGATGAGACATTATAAAACACTAGATGGCAGAGCTTTTGTTTGAAAGTAATTTTTTCTCTCTGGCCTTTACAGCTCAGCTAAATTGACGCACTTTGCTCGACGTATATCTCTCATGGTCTGTAACAATAACTTCTTGATTGTTCGAAAATGCATTTATTATTGTATAGCTTAAGAGAATATTCTTCTATTTGTTTAAAAGTTGCGGCCTTTGCTGTGTAGTACGTAATACGGTATTATGATTAATGGACTAACCCAATGCTGTCTGCCTTTACGGCACATAATACAAGTTTTGTTAAATTCCGCCCAGAGAGCCAAGGTTTGCTAAATATAGGTGATGATTTCTTAACATCTAATGAAATATTGATAACAGTAATAAGAATTTTCAAATTTTATTTTGACTTTCACTCATATACCGATTACGTTACCTAATAGCAGCTAGAACCAGCTGATTCCATATTATGTTAAGTAAATGTTATTCAGTGAGCTTAACAAAATGTAATGTGTATTGTGTACATATATAACGAATCAGGTACCTGAGGTCAGTAATAAGGCTAATTTTTCCACAAATTGTAGTCACTAGTGTGAGAAAAACAGATTGTGTGTTACGTAATAATTCCACATATCTGCAAGGACATGTAATAGCAACACTGGAAGTAATGTTGCTCAGAGCTTATGTAAAAGTGAAGTCATTAAATTTACCATTTGCATTTTTAACAAACATCATGTTTAAAGCAAAGACAATATTTACTAAAAATTTTCTATGCTATACTAGTATAATAACAAACCACACGATAGTAAATGGCATTTATTTTTTATTATTTCACGCTGCACATACAATGCTGCACCAAAAATATTTACTCTTAGTCGGTGATATCAAAGGACTGACAGGCAACAAGGCAAAAATCTTAAAAGAAATTGAGAACAATTTCCCTGTGGCAACACCTATTCTACAGCAAAATTAGTATTACGTTACCGTGAAAAGGTTGATGCATGGCAGCCACTAACTCGCATCTTAATTCCATTTTATAATAAATTGTTCGGATGTCATGTAAGCGACGATAAATTATACCACGATTACGTATTGCAATATAGAACAGAATGCATAACTACAGAACACAAAAATACCGACAAGTGAATTATGTTGTTCTAACGCTATGCAATAGATGATCTACATGATAGAAAGTAGCTACAGTCAGCGTTTATATCAGTTGGTTCTAATAATTCAACTGCGAAAAGCGCCGTATTATCGAGATGAAAAAGTCAACACACTTCTCACATTGAACTTAACAAAAAGGCGTCTTGGTCTATGTTGGAATACAGGTAGTTACTTTGCACATACATCTGAATATGGCATCTACGACTGATTGTGCAGTTATCTTTCAGGCATAGCTTCACTCTATACGATGCTAAGACGATAAGATTGAAATAATAATATTCTGCCGTTGGTTACTCCAAAACATTGTGCTTTTTTCAGTGGTACGGAAAGTCCAATGGTGAGAGGATATAAGGAAACGATAATTCAGAACTTTACATTCCAGAGGCACTTCACAGCCATTTTGCATATTGGCTCTGGGCTGCACGTTTTACGCAGGTACACCAAAACATCCACACATGCACGAAAGAGAGTTGGTCCACTTTCGGAACGCAATACAACAGCGATTATGCGAGACATGAAAGTTTTCCAGAGGTATGTGGCACCATATGTCTACGAGCAGGTCCCGCAATTTCCGTAAATAATATGCCACTGGTTTGTGGTGGCAGAGCTTGCGTCCGATAGCGTCGCAGATGTGCAGCGTAGGATTCAGAACAGGTGAATCTGGTAGTCAAAACACCCAAGTTTATTCACTGTCGTGCTCATTTAAAGACTTTAGCTTTGTCACCTTGTGGTCTTATTGCATGTAGAGTTATCCTGCTGGAAAATGCCATCAACGTCGAGGAAGACATAAAGGTTGCTAATGGTCATCGTCATTATATCCAATTTTGTTTCAGGCATCGTTGCTTGTTCCAGTTTCAGGCAGAACCCAGCTGATATTCGCATCTCTTCTTCGGACGTGCAGCATTCCTTTTCCCTTGGAGTGTATATTAGCATATTAATTTAGGTAATCGTTCTGCTAACATCCTTTGAATATATTCATGCCATTTCTTTCTGTACTTCTCTGTTTTCTGAAGTATGCTTTCGACAACCAGCTCGTTCCTTATTTCAATATTTTTTATCCTATCTATGAGTTTGTAACCAGATAGGGGTGTTAGGAGTCTTATCTCTGCCTCCTTGATCGTCGTCTTTTGACTGGCGGTTATGGTCCACGTCTCTGACCCACATGTGGGAACTGGTACTGTCGTAAGATTATAAATTTTTAGTAGCGTCTCTTTTCTAATTGTTTTGATGAGAGTGCATACCAACCACTGGAATTTTTGCGGTCTGTATTCTTGATCATCGAGAGTGACATATATCCCAGTTATTTAAAGGCACTTTTTTGTTCTAGAGGTTTATCTTCAATTATTATTTTTGCTCTTAATGATCGTTGTCATGGAATGCTATTATATTAGCATTATCTTTAATGTTGGCATATTACAATCATTTACTACTTTATACAAGGACCAAATTTCTCTCTGTAATTTATCTAATGAATCCACAAGATTATTTGATCATCTGCAGAAAAGGGTGTATTTGTAACTTTATTATTACGCTTATAATGGCCAACCACTTGACGTTATGACGTTGTCTATGTATGTATTACCTACCGTCGGTGATAAAGGACAAACTTGTCTCTATCCTTGACATTTGTTTATCGCAAACAGACTTCTTTTTTGTATTTTGGTTTCATTGTGTATACCGTGAATTAAAATTGTTGCTTGCTCAGTTATACTATTCTTTTCTACAAGTTCCCGTAATTAAGCTCGTTTTAACTTTATCAGAAGCTTTCTCGTAGTCAACAAAGACTATGTGCTGGCATAAATGTATCCTCTGTGTTTTTCAGTTATTTGGCGGATTAGAAAAACACTGTCTTCCCATCCGAAACCCATTTGTTCTTCATTACGAAACGTTTCCAAAAGTGTCTTTCGCAAATTCATTATTAGGTTTGCATATATAACTTGTAT